>NW_024425119.1:7759628-7928495 GCF_017311325.1 Ursus maritimus
CCTACCCATGTTCACACCCGTCCCCTTCCCAGGGCCCCCAAGGAGCGCCCTACCCCTTCCCACCGGTGCCTCCGGTCACCACCTCCTCGGCTACGCTTTCCACGGTCATTGCCACAGTGGCTTCCTCGCCAGCAGGCTACAAAACAGCTTCCCCACCTGGGCCCCCACCGTATGGAAAGAGAGCCCCGTCCCCAGGGGCCTACAAGACAGCCACCCCACCGGGATACAAGCCGGGCTCGCCTCCCTCCTTCCGAACAGGGACCCCACCCGGCTACCGAGGCGCCTCGCCGCCCGCGGGCCCAGGGACCTTCAAGCCGGGCTCGCCCACGGTGGGGCCAGGGCCCCTGCCACCTGCCGGGCCCTCAGGCCTGTCATCCCTGCCACCACCGCCTGCAGCCCCTGCCTCAGGGCCGCCCCTGAACGCCACGCAGATCAAGCAAGAGCCAGCTGAAGAGTATGAGACCCCCGAGAGCCCCGTGCCCCCGGCCCGTAGCCCCTCGCCCCCTCCCAAGGTGGTAGACGTGCCCAGCCATGCCAGCCAGTCAGCCAGGTGAGCCGCCGGGGTGGGGTGCGGTTGGGCCTGGAATGGGGACCGACGAAGGGGCAACGGAGAGAGCCGTGCAGGCCAAGAGGGAACCCTGCGTTCTCGTGGTGCTTTCTAAAGTACTCCAGAACCTCGCCTCGCCCTTGCAGGCTGCGCAGGCCGGTTTGGGGGCAGGGTCACCGCGGGGCCGCTCTGGCCGCTCACAGGGGCTGAGCGCGCGCTGCCCTTGCGCCCGGCAGGTTCAACAAACACCTGGACCGAGGCTTTAACTCGTGCGCGCGCAGCGACCTGTACTTCGTGCCGCTGGAGGGCTCCAAGCTGGCCAAGAAGCGGGCGGACCTGGTGGAGAAGGTGCGGCGCGAGGCCGAGCAGCGCGCGCGCGAAGAAAAGGAGCGCGAGCGCGAGCGGGAGCGCGAGAAGGAGCGGGAACGCGAGAAGGAGCGTGAGCTGGAACGCAGCGTGGTGAGTGCGTCACCACCTGCGCCGCCCGCCTTGCTGGCCCCCTGCGCCGTGCAGGGAGGGTTGAGGGCCCGAGGGGGGGGTCATTGCGCCCCCTTTCGGAGAGGAGGAAGCACGGCAGCCCAGGAAATGGAGACGGAAGGATTCCGGCGGAGGAATCCTTGCAATCCTCGTTTGGGGGAAGGCAAATTCAGATCAGAGTACCTGTGGATGGTAGGGAGAGCCAAGATCCAGGAGAAGAGGTTAGGGAAATTCCTGCCAGGATGAGTTCCAATAAGATGAGGCATTTTGGCCTTCAGCTGGCGAGACAAATGAGCAGCTTGGGCGGAACCAGCTGCCTTTTTCCAGACCTGCCCTTTTGACTCTGTTTCTCCCTGTATCCCACAGAAGCTGGCTCAGGAGGGCCGGGCGCCGGTGGAGTGCCCATCTCTTGGCCCGGTGCCCCATCGCCCTCCATTTGAGCCGGGCAGCGCTGTGGCTACAGTGCCCCCCTACCTGGGTCCTGACACTCCGGCCCTGCGCACGCTCAGTGAATACGCCCGGCCCCACGTCATGTCTCCTGGCAATCGCAACCATCCGTTCTACGTGCCCCTAGGGGCAGTGGACCCGGGGCTCCTGGGTTACAATGTCCCGGCCTTGTACAGCAGTGACCCAGCAGCCCGGGAGAGGGAGCGGGAAGCCCGTGAACGAGACCTCCGTGACCGCCTCAAGCCTGGCTTTGAGGTGAAGCCCAGTGAGCTGGAACCCCTACATGGGGTCCCTGGGCCGGGCCTGGATCCCTTCCCCCGACATGGGGGCCTGGCTCTGCAGCCTGGCCCACCCGGCCTGCACCCTTTTCCCTTTCATCCGAGCCTGGGGCCCCTGGAGAGAGAACGTCTAGCGCTGGCAGCTGGGCCAGCCCTGCGGCCTGACATGTCCTACGCCGAGCGCCTGGCAGCTGAGAGGCAGCATGCAGAAAGGGTGGCAGCCCTGGGCAATGACCCGCTGGCCCGGCTGCAGATGCTCAATGTGACCCCCCATCACCACCAGCACTCCCACATCCACTCCCACCTGCACCTCCACCAGCAGGATGCCATCCATGCAGGTGAGACTCCTACTTCTTCGTCTTGGTCCCTGGGGGCCACCTTGGCTTCTGGCAAGTGATTGGGCTCTTCTGTACCTCAGGCCAAGACTTCCCTCCTCTAGTCTGGCATAAGCCTCTGTCCGGGGATTGCTCCCCTGATCTTTGCCTCCCTGTCATCCCCCATCTCTTCATGCCCCAGCCTTGCCACCGGGACTGTAATAACCCACCCTCCACTCCCCTTCAGAGTCCAGCATTCCACCCGTGGTAGAGGAAACCTTTGAGGGAACGCTACCTTTCTGCTCTCAGACCTCGCCCCTCGCACCCCCTTCACGTACCTGTTTCAACTCTGTTACCATTTCTTGCCATCTTCTCTCCTCCCAAGTGGAGGCGTTTCATGTTCTTCCCCATCTCTAGATCTGCGGCCTTCCAGAAAGAGCCCTATAGCTTTGGCTGGGGGTATCTTAGGTGCTAATGAGCTTTATTTACTATCCTTTTGCCATATTATTGTCCAGAACATTGCTTGATCTAGTCTTACAGTCATGGTCATTCCAGGCTCCCTTGTGCTTTCTCTCTCTTAACCTCTCTCTCTTCCTGTCTTACTTCCTAAACTTTCTAGTTCCTTTCCTCTAAGCAGTCCACATCTCTCTTTCCTTTTCTTCAGACCCCTCTGACAACTGTAATCTCCTGTTCTCTGCCATCCATATGTCCCTACTCCAGTAAGGTCTTGTCTTGGCCACCCACCAGGCCCCTAGTTCTTCCTTCTGTGCCTTCTTGTTCCTCACTGGGTCTCCCTGTGTTTGATTGTCCGTCTCTTCCCAGGCTTGGATCCCTTCACCCAAATGCATGATTTTGTCCAAACCTGCCTTTTAGTACACCTTCTTCTTCTTTACCCTCTAGCCTCTGCCTCGGTGCACCCTCTCATTGACCCCCTGGCCTCAGGGTCTCACCTCACCCGGATCCCCTACCCAGCTGGGACCCTCCCCAACCCCCTTCTTCCTCACCCTCTGCACGAGAACGAAGTTCTTCGTCACCAGCTCTTTGGTAAGGATGGAGGTGGGGGTGGGGAGGGTCTAATGAGAAGAGTAGGAAGGAGGAGTTTGGGTGGTGGGACTGGCCTATTTGGGCTTGGGGAGGGATGAGGAGGTACCCAGAGGAGCTGGGAATAGGAGAAGGAGGGCTGAGCCCCTGCTCAAGAGAGGCACAGGTTTAGTGCCAGGCAGAGGTTTGAATCCTCTCCACTACTGGCAACTTGCAGGACTGGCTTTTCCCTGTTATAGTCTCAGTTTCCTCCATATGTGAGGTGGCTAGCTATCTCCTGGCCCAAAGTAAGTACTCAGCACTCCATCAGTCATGTGCCCCCTGCCCTTCCTGCCCACAGCTGCTCCTTACCGGGACCTGCCAGCCTCCCTCTCTGCCCCAATGTCAGCAGCTCACCAGCTGCAGGCCATGCACGCGCAGTCCGCTGAGCTGCAGCGCCTGGCGCTGGAGCAGCAGCAGTGGCTGCACGCCCATCACCCGCTGCACAGTGTGCCGCTACCTGCCCAGGAGGACTACTACAGGTGCCGCCCGCCCCCCCAGGCCAGGAGTGACGGGATGGGAGCTTAGCCAGACTGGGGTGGGGTGGGGGCAGAAGACCGCTGGGCGTTGGGCTCCTGGGGGGGGAGGGCCCTCCTCCACCATCCAGCTCCGTGACAGGTCAGGGTTGACCTCAGTCTCACATCTCTGCATCCCCTCTCCACCAGTCACCTGAAGAAGGAAAGCGACAAGCCACTGTAGACGCTGCAATCAAGAGAGCACCCATGGCCCCTGCATCTGGACCTCGGAGGCCTCCCTCCCAGACCGCCACCCAGAGCTGAGGAGGGAGGGGTGCTGCTCATTTGCAGGGTCTCAGCAGCTGGGCAGAGGGAGGGAGGAAGGGACAGACGGAAGGACAAGGCTCCTGTGGTATGCAGAGGTGGGGAGGTGGCGGGGGTGGGGGCAGAAAGCGCACAGTATCTTGGACCAGGTCCCTTTTTCTTGTCCCCCTGCTTTCTTCCTCCCCCGTGCCCAACCCCCGGTGGCCACCACCCCTCCCCCACCCCATTGGTGTGATTATTTCATCTGTTAGATGTGGCTGTTTTGCGTAGCATCGTGTGCTGCCCCCGCCCCTCCCCAGTCCCTGTGCGCGCGCCCCTTCTGCGATGTATGCCCCTTGCCCCTCCCCCACATTAATAATTTATATATATAAATATCTATATGACGCTCTTTAAAAAACATCCCAACCAAAACCAAACAAAAACATCCTCACGACTCCCCAGGAAGATGGCTGTGACTGGTTCTTTGCGGGCTCTGGGGGCGGAGTTGGGGGTGGGGGTGGGGGACTACTCCGCGGTGCCTGGAGAGAAAGCTGTGGAACGGGACACAAGTGGGTGTAGGGACCTGAAGAGTTGCAGAGGAGCTCTCCGAAGGGCCCAGGGCCCTGGAGCCTTGGCTCCGCTGGAGGCGTACCACGGAGCTAGTCCCTGCGTCGCAAGGCAGGGAAGTCCAGACGCTGGAGGCGGGTGGGCGAAGGGACGGTGCAGGCCTCTGACGGGGTCGGGTCTAGGAAGCCACTCAGACTTGGAGGCCTTTTGCCACTGGCCCCACAGCCAGGAGCCACCCGAGTCCAGAATCCTTTCTGTCGAATAGATTGAGAAACGGTTATGAAGCCGAAGTGCAGGGGCGTAGTTTCATTAGGTTAAAGCGATTAGAACTCTGGAGTCCTAAGTACCCCATGGTTTGAGGAGGGAGTGGGCGACCATTTCAAAAGTCTAGAAAACAAGAGAAATTGGAGGGCGTTACGCTGGAGCGCACACCCGGCACAAGGCCATTTTAGGACAGCACGAGAGCAGCCTAGCTCTCCGCGTTTACTGCTGCGAATCACTTCGTTCTCAAAAGCCGAGGGTGTGTGTGTGGCCAGCCGTCCCAGCCAATCAGCTTCGAGTTCATTTGCATAGGCTCGAATCGAATGTTCACAAACTCTATAAATGGATGATATAAATAAGTTTCTTTTCCCCCTGTTTTTCCTTCTGAGAGTTATAATGTCCCCCGTTGGTTATACAGCAATAGGAATTAGAAAAACGCCACTCTGAGCTCACCCTCACCAATAGTGGCGTTCATGGATACCCCATATTCTCTCCAGGCTACTTCCTGCAGTGTTACAGCTCTTTTAGAATTTGTCTAGCAGGTTTTCCGGTTTTCACCGGAAAGCCCTCTCCTACGATGTGTCTCCAACAATAGAGATGTGTTTCTTATGGAGATGGAGTGAATTTGTGGAAGTTTTTTGAATGTGTCATGATGCACTTGAGGGAGGTTTTTTTTTCTTTTTTTTCCTAGAATATTTCGGTGACTGTGTCGCTTTACGCTACGCCGAGAGGCTTTCTCGGCTTCCGGCTACGGCTGATGCTGCTTCCCTTCCTCCCCCATCGGCTTGGAGAACCGCTTTGAGAGGCAGCTCATTTCTCCTGAGCATTTCTTTGGCTCCGCTGCACGTGCAGCTTTTGTTACCCTATGGCGTCCGCCTCGGCCCAACCCGCGGCCCTGAGCGCCGAACAAGCCAAGGGTGAGAAGCATTCTAGCCAACGGGTGGGCTTCATGTTGGAGAAGGGTACGGGCGGAGGGTACAGAGCGAGGGGTGTGGTTGCACTGCCGGGAGATGGGGGCACCCGGTGCCATCCTTCTTTCTTCTCCAGGAGGGGTCCTTGCCTCCTAGAGCGAGGGAATCTGGGTCGAGTTTATCGGGTTAGTACGGCTTCAGTCCACTAATTCCCTGCCCTCTTCCCTGCATTCTCGGCTGGGCCCGCCGGCCATGCTCCAACGCCTACCCGGGGATGCGTCCGCCGCACAGTGGTCCTGGCCGAGGTAATCCAAGCGTTCTCTGCCCCGGAGAACGCCGTGCGCATGGACGAGGCTCGGGACAACGCGTGCAACGACATGGGCAAAATGCTGCAATTCGTGCTGCCCGTGGCCACGCAGATTCAGCAGGAGGTTATAAAGGCCTATGGCTTCAGCTGCGACGGGGAAGGTGGGTCGGACGGGGGCCGGGGGTGGCGTGGGTCCGGGAGAGGGCGCTGCATCCGTTGGGTCCCTGAGCCGTCCTCCCCTGTCTCGCCACACGGAGGCAGCCACAATCTGACGAACCGTATTGGTAGTGCGAGCCAAGCGTCTACTCTGAACTTGGGCCCGGTGAAGTCCTAAGTGTTTTTTGTAGTTACCAGTAGTTACACTGTTATCCCACTTTAAGATGAGGAAACAGACTCGGGTAGTAAACTAAGTGCCTGAGATCACGGCAGAGCTGGACCCGAACCCTCTTCTAATAGCTTCTAGGGGGATGTCTGCATGATAGTATGCTTCTGCAGCCCCTCCAAGGTGTTTTAGCTGATCTCTGTTGGAGGGTTGGCTGGTCAGTGTCCTTGAGAGAATGGCGTTCCCCAAGGGTGCCCACTGATTCAGCCCAGCTGGCTCACGGGCCTCCTGTGTTCAGGTTATAGACTTGGGATCTTGTGCATGTTCACATTTGGGGTTCTTGTGAGTAAACCGCCAAAATGGTTCACCTGATCGTGAGAAGAACACTGCTTTGGGATATTTCATTCACTGCATCCCATCCAGGTTGTGCCTGGCGTAGACCAGAAAATGGTTGATCCAAACCACACAAGGTAGAGGCCTGCTTGTGCCTTGTTTTGTAGACAGCTACCCGACCTGAGGGGGAACAGCCAGTAACTCATGCTCGAGCTGCTGCCTCCTGATATCTGGGGCACACCTGTCCCCTGAGGGTGTGGCTTGATGCTCCGCTTCCCCTTGCAGGTGTCCTGAAGTTTGCCCGCTTGGTCAAGTCTTATGAAGCCCAGGATCCCGAGATTGCCAGCTTGTCGGGCAAGCTGAAGGCACTGTTCCTGCCACCCATGACATTGCCTCCCCACGGGCCTGCTTCTGGCAGCAGTGTGGCTGCCTCCTGAGGGTTGGCCCTCCCGTGCAACACTGACCAGGAAGGGAAGACCTTAATGTTCCGGAGGATAATAAACGTGCCTGTGACTTAGCCTCAGTGTCAGTCTTTTGTGACCCTGACAACCCCCACCTCTTGGCCCCAGATTCCCTCCACCATTCCAGGCCACTTCAGTTCCCGTCCAGATCCTTCCTATGCTCCTGCTGGGAGCAACCCTGCTCCGGGGCAGGGTGGGAGGATGGACTTGCCCCTCGATACCCTGGGGGAAGGGGGGATGGGGGCCTGCACAGGTGGCGCCTCCTCTGAGGAGTGGGGCTTCCTGGGCTTTTTGGGAGGCCCCTTAGCTGTCTGTGTGCTGGGAGGCTCCCCCATTGGTTGGTGCTCCCTTAGCCAGGGTTACTTCCTGGTCTTTGCCCCCACCCCCCTCCCTCCAGCGGCTCTGTCAGCTTGAGCTCCAGGTGGAGCTCCAGGTGGCTCCTCCCCTCCTAAGGGAAGGCCGGCGGGGGCAGGCGGGCCCTGGACTACCCAGTGGGGCTGGAGGGAGAGGCAGGCGGCTGTGGGCAGTCTGAGGCCAGCCCCTCCCACCTGTCCCTTCTCCAGATCATTAGACCAGGGGCTCGCCGCTGTGGTGCTGTTGGCCTGGCGTGCTGCATCAAGGAGGAAGTCGCTGAGCTCCCAGTGTTCCTACTCACCTGTTTGGGCTGCTGTGCACAGCTGCGCCCAGACTCGGCCCCACCCCTTGTGGCCCTCTGCCTGTGACTCCCCCATCCCTCTGGGGAGATGCTGTCCCGTGGGTAAGTCCCCGGCTCCACCTGGGTGCCACAGTCTCCTGTGAGTTTGGGAGAGAGGGGCAGGGCGTATGCTCACCACGGGCAGGTGTGCGACCATGAGCGCGATCTACCACGGCCCCCTGGCCTGGGTTTGCTTCCTGGCCCTCCCTCAAGATGTGAGGACTCAGTCCCATTTATGCCCCTCAGCCCCCTCCTTCTTTTCTCTAGCACTTTCCCCGTGACAGATGTGTCTTTCTTCTCTCCGTTGCTCGTCTCCCTTCACTCTCTGGTCCCCTGCTTCTGCTGTCTGCTTACGCGAACCCCCGGGTAGCCCACATCATCTGAAACATAACATGTCTGAAAGGTGAACCTGAGAAAGCTCCCCCTTCCCACGGAACTTCCCAACATCTTGCGTTCATTCCACTTTCTTTCAGTGTCTCTTCACTTCCCCCTCCCGTGCACCGTTCCTGCAACAGATGCATGTCAGCATCCCCTATGGGCCAGGGACTGTGGAAGGTTCTGGCAATGATGTAGCGAAGAAGACAGACTCGGGCCTTGCTCTCAGGGAGCTTCATTCCAGTGGGAGGCAACAGACAACACAGAGAACCCAATACATAAGACTAATTTTAGATTCTCAGAAGTGTTATGCAGAAAATGAAAACAGCTTCAGGTGCTGGGAGCGCCAATGGCATCACTAACTGGAGGGATCCGGGAAGGCTTTCCCGAAGCGGTGACGTGTGCGCTGAGAGCTGGATAATGGGGAAGAGCCAGCCGTGTGGTGATCAAGAGTCGAGTGCCCCTGGGCAGAGGCCCTGCTGTGGGCACACAGGAAACAGGGACAGGGTGCACAGAGTCAAGCAGCGGCGAGGGAGGCATGGACCCAAACGTCACGTGTGGTCAGGATGGTTTGTCCATGTGTGGGTGTCTGCACGGGGCCAGGGACGTGTGTAGACAGATGTGGATGGTGAGGTGCGCGTCGTGGGCCAGTGTTTGCATGTGTGTGTGCATGTGTGTGTGTGTGTGTGTGTACTCATCCGTATATGACAAGCAGGGTGTGTATGTGTAGGACCGGAAGCTGAACATGCCTGTGCATGGCTATTGATGAGCTTGTTTATTGGACACGTACTCTGCGTGAGGCACTGTGTTAGCCTTTGAACTCCTGAGGGGGGCACGACGGGCTGTGGGCCCCCCCAGGGTGGAGTGCACTATGCAGACGCTCTTTCTGCCCCGAGCTCTGGGAGGGAATGTGTGGTCTTTTGGCAGAGCTCAAAGTCCAAGACTGAAAGGGTAGTCAGTGTTAGGTCACACAATAAACAGACCAGGTTTCCCAGGTACAGAGGGAAGGGGGAGGGGGAGAGCCCATTTTTTTGGGGGGGGGAGAATTGATGTTTGATATTTGAAAAAGTGATAAAGTAGTAGTCATAGGAAACAGAGACTTTAGTTGAGTTTTAACCCTCGGTTATTATTTTCCCCTAGTTTTTTATTGAGGTCATAGCATACATAATGTGATGAATGCTTAGCATGAGCGCTTGGCGGGAATCCCAAGCGTACGGCCTGATGAACATCACGTCTATGTACACCTGTGTATGCACCACCCGGATGGAGAGCGTTCCTAGCACCCCAGTTGTTTCCTACAAATTGCCATCTCCCAGGCAATTTATTTATTTTTATAAAGGTAATACATACCCATGCTGCAACATTCACAAAGGTATAGAGGAAAGAAGACATCCAGTTGGCCAACAGACCCAGATACTCAACATCGGTCCTCAGGGAAACGCAAATCAAAGCCACACTGAGATACCACCTCACGTTTGTCAGGATGGCTAGAATCAGAAAGACAAGAAATAACAAGTGCTGGTGAGGACGTGAAGAAAAGGGACCTTCGTGCCCCGCTGGTGGGAATGTCAGTTGGCCCAGCCACTGTGGAAAACAGGATGAAGCTTCCTCAAATAATTAAAAGTAGAAATGCCATATGATCCAGTAATTCCACTACTGGGTTATTTACCCAAAGAAAACAAAAACAGTAATTTGAAAAGATACAGGCACCCCTATACTCATCACAGCATTATTTACAGTAGCCAAGATAAGGAAGCAAGCCAAGTGTCCATCGACAGATGAGGGGTAAGGAAGATGTGGTGTATATATATACAATGGAATATTATTCAGCCATAAGAAGAATAAGATCTTGCCATTTGTGACAACACGGGGGGATCTAGAGGGCACGAGGTTAAGTGAAATAAGTTAGAGAAAGACAAAGAACATATGATTTCACTTATATGTGGAATCTAAAACACAAACCAAATGAACAAACAAAAAGCAGAAACAGACCCATAAACACAGAGAAGAAACTGATGGTTGCCAGAGGGGAGGGAGGGGGCAAAATGGGTGAAAGGGAGTGGGAGGTACTGGCTTCCAGCTATGGAATGAATAAACCATGGGGATGAAAGGCACAGCTTAGGGAAGATAGTCAGTAGTATTTTTTTTTAAGATTTTTTATTTATTCATTTGAGAGAGACAGAGAGAGTGAGTGAGAGCATGAGCAAGGGGGAGAGGCAGAGGGAGAGGGAGAAGCAGACTCGCCACTGAGCAGGGAGCCCACTGTGGGGCTCGATCCCAGGACCCTGAGATCATGACCTGAGCCAAAGGCAGATGCTTAAACGACAGAGCCACCCAGGCGCCCCTCATCAGTGTAATAATGTTGGATGGTGACAGGTGGTAGCTACACTTCTGAGCCGCAGCATACAGCATAGACTTGTTGAGTCACTATGTTGTACACCTGAAACTAACGTAACACTGCGTGTCAACTATACTTAAATTAAAAAAAAAAAAAAAGCCAGGTATAGGGACAGCTAGGTGGCTCAGTCGGTTAGGTGTCTGCCTTTGGCTTAGGTCAGGGTCCTGGGATTGAGTCCCACACCAGGCTCCCTGCTCAGCGGGGAGTCTGCTCCTCCCCCTTCCTCTGCCCCTCCCCCACTCGTGATCTCTCTCTCTCTCTCTCTCTCTCTCTCTCAGATAAATAAAATCTTAAAAAAAAACAGGTTTAAGGGGCGCCTGAGTGGCGCGGTCGTTAAGCGTCTGCCTTCGGCTTAGGGCGTGATCCTGGCGTTCATGGATCGAGTCCCACATCGGGCTCCTCCACTGGGAGCCTGCTTCTTCCTCTCTCACTCCCCCTGCTTGTGTTCCCTCTCTCGCTGGCTGTCTCTGTCAAATTAAAATAAAATCTTTAAAAAAAAAAAAAACAAAAACACACCAGCTTTAAGAAAGAAGTAAATGTCCCTCCTAGCCCTCTCCCCCAGCCACCTTGTCTCTTTCCCAGGGGGAAGCCACCCATAGGAGCTTTCTGTGTATCCTTCGTCAGACTGCTTTCCTCTTGTTTTGGTTTGGGAGTGTTTGTGTTTGTATGTGGAATTACACACAGGGAGCATCACGAGCTTCTGGTGTGTAGGGCCTCTCAAGGTCAACCAGCCCTGAGAATATCAGTCATGGTGGGGACCTCAGTCCCCAGCCCTCAGGGGACAGGCCCCTGGTCAGAGTCCTGAGCGCTGGCTGATTCAGACCAGACCCCCCCCCCTTTTTTTTTTTTAAGATTTCATTTATTTATTTGACAGAGAGAGACAGCCAGCAGGAGAGGGAACACAAGCAGGGGGAGTGGGAGAGGAAGAAGCAGGCTCACAGCGGAGGAGCCCGATGTGGGGCTCGATCCCATAACGCCAGGATCACGCCCTGAGCCGAAGGCAGACGCTTAACCGCTGTGCCACCCAGGCGCCCCCAGACCAGACCCCTTGACAAGAACCCATGGCTCAGGCATTGGGCTGACCACCCCAAGGGGGCTGGCCGCTCTACCCCCACCTGCTTCCCTCGATCTGCGTCCCCTTGCATTCTGTCTCTTGGCTTCACCTGGTTAGGGCACAGTGGGACAAGCGCTTAGGACAAGAAGTAGAAAAGGTATAAGTCTGACCGCTGTGCGGGGGTCATTTTGTCCATCCCTCTGTCCCAGTGGCATCTCTTCTGATGTCTATGTCGGGGGAGGCGAAGGCATCTTTCCCTTTGTAAGCATCTGCTTGGCCTTGGCTATTAGAAAGTCTCCCCTTCCCTGCCACCCCCAGTGGACCGGAGGTCCCAGCCTCTGTCCTTCGAAGCCCTCAGGGCTGGCATACAGTAGCTAAAATCACTGGCTTTGGAACCAGTGTGTGGGGTTCCGTCCCAGCGCTGCCATTTACTGACTGGCTGGCCTCAGGCAAGTTCCCTACATTCTCTGAGCCTCAGGTTCCTTGTCTGTAGGATGGGGGTGGCGATGCACCTGCCTCCGGGCGGCTCTCGTGAGGAATAAATCAGCTAAGGTACATCAGTGACATCATAGCACAGTGCCTGGCATAGAGTGAGACTCCATGAAATGAGACCTGTCACTGTCACCGTCATCATGAGTGTGGACCAGGGCAGCCTGTGTGGAAGCAGCTGGTAGAGGAAGAAGAGAGAGCGTGTGACCGAGTGGGTTCACGTTTATGCAGCACGGCCTTCACTGGTAGGGTGCAAGTCACATTTGTGTCCTTATTTCGGGTGTCGTCACGCTTACGGAGTGCCATGCTGCTAAAGCCTTTGATGGCAGCCGTGTGGGAAGTGGGCCCCGTCCCCACCCCCACTGCCACCCTGCTTTGCGTCTCTTCGCTCTGCTCTAAAACGAGAAGTACAGTGAGTTCCCCCAAGGGGTCGGCCGCGCCCCTTCCTGTCCCCGCCCTGCCTGCTGCCCCCGGGGCCAGTGGAGTGGCAGCCCCAGCACCGGGACCGCCAGGGCTGTGAGGCGGCCTGGGCCCTCCGAGCCCCCCGCGTTGAGGCTTCAGCCCCAGAGTTCTTGGCCCGCCCGGACTGCCCAGCACACCTCATTCCCTGCACCCCCTTCCGCTCAGGGAGCCCCCAGGATGGTGAGGTAAGGTCCTGGGCCCCGCGGGACGCAGGAGGCAGGGGCGCCCTGCACGGACTGACGGCCCTCTCCTCACCTCTCCCCGGGCCTGCAGGTGGTTTCACCGAGACCTCAGCGGGCTGGACGCGGAAACCCTGCTCAAGGGCCGCGGCGTCCACGGGAGCTTCTTGGCTCGGCCCAGTCGCAAGAACCAGGGTGACTTCTCCCTCTCTGTCAGGTAGGTGGCCCTCAACGCCAGCCAGGGCCAGTAGTTCAGCAACTCGTTCCCAGTTCCCTCGTGGCAGTGCCCACTCCCCAGCCCCCAGCACCAACGTGTCCCCCCGCCCCGTCGCTGCCCATGCCCACCCCATCCCTGTGGGCGCCCCCTACTCAGCCCGGTACCCAGCCTATCCGCCCTGTGTCCCCACCTCTACTCACACGGACTGGCCTCACCACCTGGTGCCCCGCAGGGTGGGGGATCAGGTGACCCACATTCGGATCCAGAACTCGGGCGATTTCTATGACCTGTATGGAGGGGAGAAGTTTGCAACACTCACAGAGCTCGTGGAGTACTACACGCAGCAGCAGGGCGTCCTGCAGGATCGAGACGGCACCATCATCCACCTCAAGTACCCGCTGAACTGCTCCGACCCCACCAGCGAGAGGTGAGGGGCTTCCTGACGCACCCCCCAGTGGACGCGGGCTGCCTTCCCCCTCCTTCCCAGCGCTCCGCAGGCCTCTTTCCTCCGTGCGATCCCGGCCCGTGTCTCAGGGGACTGACCTCCCACCCCTTTCCCTCCACCCCTGAGAAAGCAGGGGCCATCGCCTTGCCCTCTTCCGGGGTTCCTGTCAGCTGGCCCCCCGGGCCCTGCTAGGGACGGAGAGGCCTAGTGGCTGCATTTTGTAGTAGGCCGGCTCTGTTGTTAGAAAGCTCTTCTTCCTTGCATGGAACTGAACCTGCCTCGCTGTAACTATTCTCTCTCCCAGCACAGGTTGGTACACAGAGAGATGGCGTTGAGGAGGAGCATAGGGACTTAGATATGAGGACATTTAATGCCTCATCTCAGCAACAGAGTGACGATGGGTCTGCTTTTGGGGGCTCCGTAGAGCTTGACCAGTCCCTTGACCAGAACATGGATCAGTGGAAAACTGTGGGATAGAGTCGCGTGCGCCAGGGGCCTAGTACCTGGGGTCCGGGTAATACTGAAGGCACTGCCCTCCTGTCCCTTTGGCTCGAAAGACGTGGTCCCCAGGACTGGGCAGGCCGCCCTGCATGTGGTCTCCCTACAGCATGGGTGGGGGTGGGGGGCCTGAACCCTCAGTGTTGCATGGCGGCTCCTTTTAGCAGCTGTGTCCCAGTGATGGCTCCATCAAGGTGAAGGGCAGCCGAATAACTCTAGGGGCTTTTTTTCACATTCCTGAGGCCAAGGCAACTTGCCCTGTCCTGTCCTTTTGTGCTGATCGTTGATGTGATTGTGAACCTGGGTTCTGTCAGTGTTCAGTCTTTCAGAGATGCACGCCTCTCCACTCACATCAGTATTTTTGTTCTAGTCACTGATTAAAAGTTAGAACTGGGTGAGGCTGAGGCAAGGGCCTCGTGGCCCGCCGCTGGACGCCACTCTCCAGCCAACGTGAAGCCATTGATCCATTTCCTTTGAAGCCACCTCTTCGAGGAGTGAAGGCCAAGCATGGATGACTGTGCTCATGGTGGCCATCCTTGGTCCTTGCTTGGTATCCGCTCCCCCTTGACCTTTTCCTCTGCCCGGCCTGCGACATACATGGGGGGTTGCCACCCAGGCCCTCTTGAACTCTTCGTGTCGTCTCTTCCTCTTTGCCCAAAGCCAGCGTCTGCCCTGCTGGAGGGTGGGTTGGTGGAGGCCCTAGAGGAGGGGCAGGCTGTGGATGGAACTAGATGAGGGAAGCAGAAGCCGGGCAGACCCCCGAGGGGGAGCCTGCGGCCTGGACAAGCAGGAGAAGGGCAGAGCTGGGGGCTGGTGGGGCGGGAAGGATAGAGGGAGCCCAGGCCAGGGAAGCTGACTCGAAGAGGCCCTTTTGGTTCCCCAGGCCAGGATGCAGACGCCTGGCTCACCCCTGACCCTGGGATTACGTGTGGGAGGCTCTTTCTCCATACCTCCCTCTGTGTTCCTTGCCCTGGCTGCTCCCCCTCCACCTCTGAGGGAATTTGCATGTGTCCCGCCGTGGCTAGCTCTCTGCCTGTGGTCAGCCTGATATTTGCATGGAAACTTCCTCATCCTGGGCCTGGGGGATGAGGGTCAGCCCCCTCCCCATTGCGGGGTGGGGGCGGGGGTGCTCTGGTCTATCCCTGAGGGGTGGGATGCGGTGTCCCCCCCGCCCCGCCTGCTGCTTCTGGACAGGGCAAGAGTGAGATGGGGCCGGACAGACTGGCCCCTCCCTCTTCCCCCCATCCCTGCGGTTGGAAAATGCCCCCTCCCCTGGTCCCTGGGCTGAGGAAACCTCACACCCTCACTTCTCACTCTCTCCCCAGAAGGAGTTTTGTGTTTTTTCCATCACGTGGTTTCCTGTGGGGCTGGGCATTGTGGGGCTACAGTTTCCTCCTGGGAAGGGGGTGTGCTTTGGGGAAAGGTCCTAGTTCTGCTTTCTGCCTTTCTGAGCCCCTCTGAGCCCCAGCCTCATCTCCAGTGATGTCATCCTGGGCGCTTCAGAGCCCCCCAAACCACTGTTTCCCCCAAAGGGTTGTCTGTCTTCCCTGCTACCCAGGGGGAGTTGTCCCCATCATGACTCCCTCATGACTCCCATCTCCATGGCTCTCTGTGGTTTGGCCTCTGTGTTTCTCTTGGTCTCCCTCCTCTTTCCCTAGTGCAGCCCTGGCTTTCCTGGAACCCTTCCTCAGTTTCTCCCCCAGAGTTGTTCTGGATATGGTCTGCCTTTCTGCCTCTGTCTTAACGCTCTCAGAGGCAGGCCTGGTTCGAAGTCCCAAGGCTTCCCTTTCAGCCCAGGGCCTCGGGCCAGGGTATGATAGGCCCAGTTTTGGGTTCCTCATCTGTACAATGGGTTGGTACCTACCTCTCAGCATTTTTGTGAGAGCAACGGACCTAAATATGGTGGTGGATCTCAGGGGCGCCTGGCTGGCTCAGTTAGAGGAGCGTGCCGCTCTTGATCTTTGGGTTGTAAGTTCGAGCCCCATGTTGGGTGCAGAGATGACTTTTAAAAAATCTTAAAAAAAAAATATGGTGGTAGATTTGAAAGGATCTGGCACAGTGCCTGGCACATCATAGTTACTCGATTTCCTTGCCCCTCTCCATGAACGTCTCTGCTCAGCACCTGCCCCTTGGCTTAGGTCCCCTTCCCCGATGTTGCCTTCTCTAGGTGGTACCATGGTCACATGTCTGGGGGGCAGGCAGAGACACTGCTGCAGGCCAAGGGTGAACCCTGGACATTTCTCGTGCGTGAGAGCCTCAGCCAGCCTGGAGATTTTGTGCTGTCCGTGCTCAGCGACCAGCCCAAGGCTGGCCCAGGCTCCCCACTCAGAGTCACTCATATCAAGGTCATGTGTGAGGTAAGGCCGCTGAGCAGTCGGGAGGGCATCCTGCCGGGGCTCCTGTCTATGCCCAATGAAGGGGCGGTGGGTGGATCAGCCTGGGCTTTGGTCCGAGGCTGGGGGTCGAGGGAGGGAGACCGGGGCATGTGGAATGGCCTGACGTCGCATCCCTCAGGGCGGACGCTACACCGTGGGTGGTTCAGAGACCTTCGACAGCCTCACAGACCTGGTGGAGCATTTCAAGAAGACAGGGATTGAGGAGGCCTCAGGTGCCTTCGTCTACCTGCGGCAGGTGAGGGGGTGGGCCTGGCTGCCTCCTTCCTTATCCTGAGCGAGTCCCCAGACCCGGGAGCTTCTGTGCTCTCGAGTCACTGACTCCCCGCTCCCCCCCCCCTCCCCCCGCCGTCCCTGCTCAGCCATACTATGCCACTCGGGTGAACGCAGCTGACATTGAAAACCGGGTCTTGGAACTCAACAAGAAGCAGGAGTCAGAGGACACAGCCAAAGCCGGCTTCTGGGAGGAGTTTGAGGTGCGTGGTGGGGACCATCAGGGTGACTGGCGTGGGGTCCAGACCCCGACCCCTCTCTGTCCACCCTGTACACTGGTCTGCCCCCTCTTATCTCTGGGCGCGGATGCCGCTTGGGGGGGCCGGCATTCTATTTCCCCCTCTCGCCCCTCAGAGTCTGCAGAAGCAGGAGGTAAAGAACTTGCATCAGCGGCTGGAAGGGCAGCGGCCAGAGAACAAGAGCAAGAACCGATACAAGAACATTCTCCCATGTGAGCACCCCAACCCCAGGCAGCCTCCGTCCCTTCCCCTTCCCAGGCAGTGTCAACCAGGAGCCTCCCCTTACCCGAGCCAACCTCCCCCCATCTCATAGGGTCCACCTCCTCACCCGCACAACGGAGCCTCCCCTCCTCCAGAAAGCCTCTGCACCCACCCCCCAGTGGAGCCTCTCCACAGGGCACGTCCACCGTCCTCCTTCCTCTGAAACCTTTGCCCCGCACTCCCCATGCAGACCCTCCGCCATGCCTGCCCACAGTGTTCTGACAGCCTCCCGGGTTCTGAGACAAGAATGGCCTGTGAGCTTAGGAAGGGTCTGCCCCAGGGGCTGCTGAGCTCCCGGCTGACCCAGGCCCATCTCGTTTCCTCCCCGCCCACTCCCAGTTGACCACACCAGAGTGATCCTACAGGGACGCGACAGTAACATCCCTGGGTCCGACTACATCAACGCCAACTACGTCAAGGTTGGTGGCACCGGCTCACCAAGGGAGGAGGGCTGGGCCCTGGGAATTCCCCATCTCCGTGGGGAGACCGGATCCAGAGACGCATAGGCACAGCCGACAAGTTAGGTGGTGAGGGGGTTGGGGGTGCAGGGGTTCACAGTCCTGGGGTGCAGCTCTCTACACTTACTTCCAGAACGAGCTGCTAGGCCCTGATGAGAACACTAAGACCTACATCGCCAGCCAGGGATGCCTGGAGGCCACAGTCAACGACTTCTGGCAGATGGCATGGCAGGAGAATACCCGCGTCATCGTCATGACCACCCGAGAGGTGGAGAAAGGCCGGGTAAGGCCGAGTCCCGTGCTGCCCCCGACCCCCAGAGCTCCTCTCCCCAAGGCTTGCCACCCACCACCATGAAACCAAAGAAACTCCAGATCCCAGGGCAGAAAGGAACCTCAGAGGGCAAGGTCCAACCCTTGTTGAGAAACCGAGGCACAGAGACCATCTCGGGTATACACTGTCTCCCAGATCGCTGCTTCCAACCTGGGGCTCTCCTGACCACCACACCCAGGTTTTATTTTTTTATTTTTAAAAAAGATTTTATTTAGGGGCACCTGGGTGGCTCAGTCAGTTAAGCATCTGCCTTTGGCTCAGGTCATGATCTCAGGGTCCTGGGGTCAGCCTTGTGTCCAGCTCCCTCCTCAGCGGGGAGTCTGCTTCTCCCTCTCCCTCTGTCTCTCCCTGCCCCTCATGCGCTCTCTCTCAAATGAATAAATCTCTACAAAAATTTAGAGATTTTATTCATTCATTTGACAGAGAGGGAGAGAAAGCATGTGAGCAGGAGGAGGGGGGAGGTGCAGAGGGAGAGGGACAAGCAGACCCCCACTCAGCGGGGAGCTGATGCGAGGCGGGGCTCCATCCCAGGACCCTGGGATCATAACCTGAGCCCAAGTCCAACGCTCAACTGACTGAGCCACGCAGGCGCCCCCAGACCCAGGTTTTACCAGGAATCTCTCTGGAGTCTGCCGCTCACCCTCACCCCGCCGGGCAGCCGGTCTCCCTCCCCGGAGGCTTCCCTCTTCTACAGCACGTCTGCCCTGGAGTCAAAGGGGTCCCACTCAAGCACACGCTGCGTCAAGTTGCTCCCTCCCTGAGCATCTTTCAGGGGATCCGAGTTGTCTTCAGGATCAAGGCACACTCCAAGGCCTGCCCGCAAGGCGTGGTGGCTTCCCGGCAGCACTGCCTGCCTCAGGTCCCCCCGCCTTGGCAGCTCACTTTCTGCTGGGAAACGACTTCCTCTCTCTGCACTTGCTCTGCCTGACAGAATCCTTGTTCTTGAAGCCCCAGCTCAAATGCTCCCTCCTCTGTGAAGCCACCTCTGATTTCCTCCCCAGTCTAAAGGGAGGATTCGTGTCTCCCTCTCTGCCGCGCTCGCCTGTCCCTCTGTGAACTGCGAGGCGCGGGGCACGGGCTGCGTCTTCGCTGTGTTTGTAACTCCGGCCTGCTCTGCAGGAGCTCAGGCACAACGTGGGCGCCAGCCAGTGTTTACTGAGTGAACTGTAACGTTGCGCTGCTTGTCAGGTCTCACCACCTGTTGGTGGCTGAGCCGGGACCGGTCCTGCCTCTGATTCTTGGCCAGTTCACCCATGCATGCAACAAATGTTCATTGGGCCAGCACCGGGGACGCAGGACCTCGGAAAGGGCCTGGAACAGGCCCCCGTGCGTTCTCGTTCCTCACCGCCACCCTCCCTTTGCAGAACAAGTGTGTCCCGTATTGGCCGGAGGTGGGCACTCAGCGTGTCTACGGACCCTACGTGGTAACCAACTGCAGGGAACATGACACAGCTGAGTACAAGCTCCGAACCTTACAGGTCTCCCCGCTGGAAAATGTGAGTATCCTCCAGCCCTGCTTTGCTCCTGGGACCCCTCCTTGGATGGTTTTCTTGTCCGGTGGGGTGGGGATGGGGAGACGTGTGGGTACAGAGGGCACTGGCCCTATGCCCTCTGCCCAGGAGGACCTGGTTCGAGAGATCTGGCACTACCAGTACCTGAGCTGGCCTGACCATGGGGTCCCCAGTGAGCCTGGGGGTGTCCTCAGCTTCCTGGACCAGATCAACCAGCGGCAGGAAAGTCTGCCTCACGCGGGACCCATCATCGTGCATTGCAGGTGAGAATAACAATGATGTGAGCAGTAGTAATTAAAATGGTCGCTGGCTGGTAAATACTGCCAGGTGCCATGTGCTCTTGTAAGCAATCATTTGCGTGTTAACGCGTTCAGTGCTCCCCTGATCCCAGCCTCATCCGGGCTCCTGGATGGCTCCAGACCCAAGGCGGAAACTTAGCTTGAACCAACCCCGCTGACTGATCCTGTGCCCTGGGGTGGGGGTGGTGGCTTCTGTGGACACTTCCCTGGCTGTACCGTCTCCTCCAGCCCTGCCAAATACGGATGAGCAAACAGGCCCAGCCAGCCGGCAGCGAGTCCGCGGGACAGTCTGCGCTGGCATCACAGCGGTCCTAGGTCCCGGTCACTCCTGTGTTCTCGTGTGGGCTCACTCAGCCTGTATTGCTTCTTGGGCCCCGGCACCTTCCATTTGGGGTCAGTGTGGCTCCCCATGGTTTCTTTCTCCATCTGTAGCCCTAGGGGTGCTTAGCCTTCTCTCTCTCTGTCTTCCCAGCTAGTGAGCCCAGCTCGGCTCCAGGGTGGTGCAGGGACGGGTGATGTCTTCCGGAGGGGCACAGGCATCACCAGCTCTGCTGGGGAATCTCACATTCATGATCAGGAGACCCTGTTCCTGCTAGGTGGCGGGGGGGGGGCAGCAAGGAGGAGCGGGGATGCCCTCAGTTCTGAGGGACAGGGTCCTGTAGACGGGCCTGCCCGGCGGGCCTGGACTGAGTCGATGGGACACAGTGGGTGCAAAGACCTGGACAGAGACCAGTAGGTTTAAACTCCAGCTCTTCTACCCCCTGGCTGTGTGATCTCGGACAAGTTACCTCACTTCTCTGACCCTCAGATTCCTCATCTGTAAGTTCAGGATCTCCTCTGCTTGCTGTGAGGATTCACTAAGACACTGTCCCTGTGTCTGGAATGCAGTCACTCTCAAGGAATGGGAGCTGTTGATGGTTTAGTAACTCACATCAGGCAGAGAATGAGGAAACGGGAGGCTTCTCTGTCCACTTCCCTTCCCACTCCCTCCAGTGACCCCAGGCTGAGGGCCTCACACGTCTTCCTTCTTCCCACCAGCAACGTTAGTCCTGGGGCAGGGCTAGGTGGGCTGAATCTGGGGCTGCCCCCCACCTGTCATCTAAGGGACTCTGCTCTGTCTCCAGGGGCAGGCCCGTCGCTAAGAACGACCCTCCTGCTACTCCCCTTCTACTTCTTGAAATCCCCATGGCCTTTATTTAGATGTCTCAGGAAGGAAGTGGGTAAGGGGGGGTTATTTTTGACAATCTGGGTTTGAAATTAGACAGTGCGACTCAGGCCACTAGGCTGGTGGCTCCACCAAGGGGGCAGGACTGGGGTCTCTGAGGGATCCTGAGGTTCCCGAGATCTGTGTGCCCCAGGGTGGTGGCAGAGGGTGGGGAAGGAAGGGAGACCTCATGCCTCACAGCTCCTCCACACCTTCCCAGCGCCCTCTGTGCCCGGCTGCCTCAAAGCCTGCCCTTTCCCTGCTCTCAGGGTCTGAGGAAAATGGGAAACAAAGCCCTCTCCAAAGATGCTCTAAATAAAACTTTTGAAGGGCGGGGCGGGGGGGTTTGCTTGGCAGGGAAGGCCTCGTTCAGGCCAGGGGTGTGGGAGAGGGCCAGGGGAGCAGGCCGGACACTGGTGAGACTGGGGTTCCTAGATCTGCCAGAGTCAGGAGCAGCCCCCAGCCATCGATGAGGCGGCGAAGCAGGAAGTGGAGGAGTGAGGTTCTGGGAAGAAGGAAAGCCGGGGTGGGGGTGGCTGGGGTGGGGAGCCAGCTTGGGGGCAGCAGAGAGCCAGGCCCGCCTGCAAATCCCTGGGCTGAAGCGTTAGCTGGCCAGCTTCTGCCTCTGGCTAGCCTGCCCAGCGACCCCGGGCATGTCACCTCCTCTCACCGGAGCCTCAGTTTCTTCCTGCCACCGTGCTGGAGCTGAACACTGGGGCTCCCCCTTCCCGGTGCGGCATGACCTGGGCCTCTGATGGCACCCCCTTCTCTCCCCAGCGCAGGCATTGGCCGCACGGGCACCATCATCGTCATCGACATGCTCATGGAGAGCATCTCCACCAAGGGTGAGGGTGACCGTGGGGGACGCAGGTGGGTGGGGTGAGTGGCCCCTTGGTGTCCACCTCTGCCTGGGCCTGAGGTCCAACTGCCGTGCCTGCCCAGGGCTGGACTGCGACATCGACGTCCAGAAGACCATCCAGATGGTGCGGGCGCAGCGCTCGGGCATGGTGCAGACGGAGGCGCAGTACAAGTTCATCTATGTGGCCATTGCCCAGTTCATCGAAACCACCAAGAAGAAGCTGGAGGTCATGCAGGTGTGTGCAGAGCAGGGCCTAGCCGCGCGGTGGGGGGCCATGGGTCTCACCGGGTCCTGCTGGGACCACTGCCCTCCCACCACACCTCTGCCCACAGTCCCAGAAGGGCCGGGAGTCAGAGTACGGGAACATCACCTACCCCCCGGCCATGAAGAACGCCCATGCCAAGGCCTCCCGCACCTCTTCCAAGTGAGTGACCCCTGCCTGCCACCTCCCGGCATCTCCCCTGCCCTCCCGCCTCCCTGGCCCGACCCTCCCTTTGCAGAGACCACAGGGGTCAAGTTCAAGCTGGGCTCTTCCTACTTGTGTTCACGAGTATTTCCTGAGTGCCCTCTACGTGGGCCGTGCTGGGCACTGGCGGGGCCGCTGCCCGCAGGGAGCTTCTAGTCTAATGAAGGGACAGTGACCTGGTCTCCTCTCTCCTGGCCTCAGTTTGCTCACCTGTGAAGTGGGGTGGGCCAGAGGGGGCTGCTGGTGCTGGGGCATCCTGCCCTGCCTCCTGACCTGCGCCAACTGCCCACACCTGCCCTCCCCGCCGCAGACACAAGGAGGATGTATATGAGAACTTGCACAGTAAGAACAAGAAGGAGGAGAAGGTGAAGAAGCAGCGGTCGGCGGACAAGGAGAAGAGCAAGGGTTCCCTTAAGAGGAAGTGAGCCAGGGTACGGCCCCGTGGCTCCGGGCTCCTCCTTGCCCTGCCCCCAGTGTTCCCTGGGTCCAGGGCTTTCCCCTGGACAGAGGGGGTGGCGACAGCCTCACCCTGCCCTTCCCCGCCATTCCAGACCCTTCTTGTTCTCCTTCCAGGTCCCCTCTTACTCCCTTACTCCCTTCTCTCTGCAGCCTCAGGCCTGATCCCTGTAGAGGCCTCCCGTGGACCCACCCACAGCCGGAACCTAGGAGCCCGCCCCCATTCTATTGTAATTTAAATGGATGCGTCCCTACTTCCCTCTTCCTGACCCTGTATATAGCCCAGCGAGGCCCCAGGCGGTGCGGGGGGGCTTTACTCTTGTAAATAAAGCCCTTAGGATCACTGTGTGTGGGTCTCTAATTCTGAATGCCTGGCTGGGAGGGGCTCAGAAGGGGATGGCGGGGGGTGGGGTGGGGTGGGTGGGGAGTGGGGGTGGTGGTGGTGTGTGTGTGTGTGTGTGTGTGTGTGTGTGTGTGCGTGCGCGCATAAAAGCTCAGCCTTCACAGTGAGGCAGACCTGGTTCTGGACTCTGCTTAACGTACTAGGAGTGTGACCTTGGGCCGGGTTCCTCAGTCTCTCCTTTAAAGTGGAGAGTGTTCAAAGGTACGGCGCAGGGAATACGGTGTCGTAAGAGTTGTGTGCTGACAGGTGGCGGCTACACTTGTGAGTGTAGCATACTGTACGGACTTGTGGAATCACCACGTTGTACACCCAAAACTAAAGTAACATTGTGAGTCAACTATACTTCAATTAAAAATATATATACATATAATAAAATGAAGGATGATCCTGAAAGGGTGGGTGTGAAGATCACTGAGATGAGGGAGGAAGATCGAAACTGGCAACGATAATTCATCACACACTGGTCATACGTCAGGCATTGTTTCAAAGACAACACATATTCATTCAATCTAGGTACTGGTGTGATTCCCAGTTCACCGTGGGGGAAACTGAGGCACAGATAGACTACAGGACTTGCTCACAGGTGCAGTGAAGCTCGGATTTTGACTCAGGCCGTCTGGCTCCAGAGCACACAGTCCTGGAGACGCAGCTGGGGTCACCCTGAGGGGACACAGCCGCGCTCCTCTGGTGCTGACGTCTAGATCTCAGAGCTAAGGCCGCTCCTGGCCGGGAAGCACAGGCCTAGCGCCCCGCCCGCCCCTCCCTGGGCTCCTGTGGGCTCACGGTGGGGCATCTTGCTCCTCCCTTCCCTGGGGCCGCTGCCGCCCTCGTGCTCCTGCGGGTTTTGTTTTTGTCCCCTTTTCCTTGCCCCGTGTCTCGGGTGAGATTCCTTCCTCGTGTGAAGGCTTTATCGCGATTGAAAAGGCCCGTCTCCCGGGGAAGCCTGCGAGGGTCCCTGGGGCAGGAGAGGCTGCGGAGTGGGCTGACCCTTACTGCCCCACAGCATGTGCTTCGTTGCGTCACAGGCGTCACAGGCCTGGCGTGAACACGACAGTTCCTGTCGCTGTAGAGCTAGGAGACAGACCCAGAAACAGGCCACGAACAGCAAATACGTACAGACAGGCGTTAAGAAGGACGCAAACAAAGGAGAGAGAGAGAGAGAGAGAGACAGACACACACACACACACACACACACACACACACACGAGAGCTTGGATTGGGCCACACAGCGGGCCCTGGAGCCATCGCCCTCCTGGGGGTGGGTGGGCGGGGCACCACCTGTGGGCCTCAGGGCTCCTCTCCCAGCAACGCCTAGAGCCGCACAAAAGAAAGGCGGGTCCCACCCCTCTAACCACCCCAGGGCTAACTGCCTGTGGGCTGGGACTTGGACCCAGGGCATTGAGGTGGGTCCAGGAGCAGATCTGCCCTCCGGGGGCACCGTCCCCCTCACCAGCCCTTCCCCCGCCCCCCTGAGAACAGTGTGGCCGTTTCTTCCCACGGGACGACAGCGAGGGCTGCAGGAGAGCAGCTCAGTACTTTAATGGGTGGGGTCCATGCTGGTGCTCCGGGCTAGCTCTGGCCTCCTGGCGGGGTGGGCTCCCCAACATGAGGGCTGAGGACAGTGAGGCACCCCGCTGGGACCTGCCTGCTCTTCAACAGGCAGGGATGCCCAGCATAGGCTGGGGGCGCAACCCAATCCCAGCCGAGCTGACCCCTTGCTGACCTCAGGGCTCTCTGGCCATGGGCAGGGTAGAAGGCCTCAGAGGAAGGGGCTAGCCAGGGCAGGAGTAGCTGTGGGGAGAGGCCAAGGAGGAAGGCAAAGGAGCTGGAAGACAGCCCCTCTCTTTTCCCGCTGGAGACCAGGCTCTGAGTGTAGGCCCGGGGCAGGGGGGGGCAAGGGAGGCAGGTAGGAGAGAAGGGACCTGTAGGAAAGGGTGGGAGGCCTAGCGAGGTGGCCAGGCCTCAGAGGAGGTGCCTATGGCTGGCCCTGGGAGAGAAGGGGTTAAGGCAGTGGGGGGGCAGCCTATGGCAGGAGGACACACCTGTGCGCAGGGGCGGCGGGCGGGGCCCAGGTGAGGAGCCTGCGCTGCCAGGCAGGCGGAGAAGGAAGGAGGAAGAGTGGAGGCCGGGGCAGGCGGGCTCTAGGCCTTTGAATCCTGGGCCTTGACTCCCCTTCCTCTCCTCGGCACTCACTTTGTGGGGGGCAGGCGGTCCGGTGACAGGTAAAGGCCACTGGGAGAGGGATTCTGGGGCCGAGCTAGGGACCGCAGAGTGGGGCTGAGGGCCGATGCATTGGTGTGTGTGTGCGGGGGCAGGACAGGCTGTGGGGGCGGTGGGGGAAGGGGCTCCGAGGTGGGGAACAGAGGGGCAGGGGGCTGCGGAAGACCTGCCTGGGTCTCAGTGGATCCGCAGCTCAGGGTGGGGCTGGTGGCGGGCTATAGGGCTCACCCGGAAGTGTCCCCAGGGGCTCGGGTGGTGGGGGGATGGGAGCCAGGGTTCTGCAGCCTCTCCGCAGGGAGCCTGGGCGGAGGACTGCCTGTCCTGGAGTTGAGCAGGCTGGGTGGGGGCCCCCGTCTTACCCAGCAGTGTTTGGGTGCTGGTTGGGAGTCTCTAATACTGCCGGGTAATGATGGAGGCCCCTGTCCCTGTGTCAGCGACATCTATCGCCTCCCGCCACCCCCCACCCCCGCTGGCTGCAATCCCCTCTCCCGAACCTCCCCGCATACCGTGGAAGCCCCTTCGTCTTGAGCGAAGGGTGCTGCAAGAGAGGTGGCTCTCGGTTGGCTGGCTGCCCACTGAAGGGACACAATGGCCCCGAGCCCCTCCCCCACCCCAGTGTGATTTGTCATCTGGTGGATCCAGAACCCACAGGCAACCTTGAGCTTGGGATTGGCTCACACACTCTCAAGAGACCTCACCTGGCCTGCGGCTGGGGTCCCTGTAGCAACTGGTCAGCTCTAGCCTGGAGCTGCATGTCCGCCGGCTCTGGGCCCATCTTCCAGCACAGTGTTGGATGGTCTAATCATGAAGCTCCTAACACTGTCTGGTAAAGATGGCCCCCGGGCTGGTTCCCTCGGCAGTGACCTTCAGGGAGCCCTGAAGACCATGGAGGCCTCCTGATGAACCACCTCTGACCTTTACCCCTCTGAGGGGGGGGTATAAATAACTGGAAAAGGGGAACAATGGGGAGGAGACAAAATGGCTGCCCCTAGAGCCACAGCAGGATTTGGAAACATGCTTCTTCGCCAGGTACCTCCATTCTCTTCCCGCCTTGGGAAGGGGCAAGAAATAAAGTGTGCATAGGAACTCATGGCGGACTGATTCTGGTCATTTGACCTGGCTTTTGTCTGATTGTCGATTTCATCTCAGGCTCCTAGCTCTTGAAGAGTGGGAAGCCATACCTGCTTCATGTCCCTGTCCCTTTTATGACACTTACCTGCAGAGCAGGGGAACGTTAATCTACTTTTGACAATCTGAGAAGCAGAAAACGAACCCAGTCTCTAACCCTGTCATCTCCTCCCCTACCACGTACTCTGTAATTCCTGTACATACTTTTGGCCCCAGTGCTAATGGTTCCCAATGTTCCTTGTCTCCCCATAAAGACAAGAGATGGGAAATTGGGGCTGTGGTGTGATTCAGGCACAAGCAGTGGCTTCATTTCTCTGCTGCTCAAGTTACCAGGGTCTGTCATGGGAAGGATATGAGGCAGCTGTGTAGGGACTGAAAAGGGGCATCTGCTCTGTTGGGGGCCCAGGGCTGCTCATGTCAAGAGCCTACCTCTGTAGGTAAAATCCCGTTCCATAAATGGCTTCTCACATCTGGCGACTGAGAAATGGAGTGTGGGTAGACCCCAGCAAGGAACATGATCCGCTGAGCTTTTGAACACAAAGTCCCTCGACAGGCACAAATGGTTTCCCCCACAGCTACATGGAACCTTGTTACCAAGGAAGCAGCTCGTGTGTCGGGGTCATCAGATTTTTTCTGGTCTAGCTCAGCAAAGCCACAGCTGCTCCAGCCTTAAAAAAGGAAATGTTGGTGAATAAACGTTGGTGATGTGGTAGAAGTGGAGGGTGGAGTCAAAAGTGCAGCTGGGCCGCAGGATCCGAGGACCTGTTGCTCCCAGGTTGGGTCCTGTTTTGGATTTGACTCAGCTGGGCTTCCAGGGTGAGCAGGAGGGCCCAGGCCCTTAACGCCTCCTCAACTGCCCTGGTCAGAATCTTTGCGCCCCCTGCTGGCGGATACGAAGAAAGACCCAGGAGTGCGTGATCCAAACCTGCGCATGCGTGCCTCCCCTCACCCAGCTCCGACACATGACGCAAAAAGACTTCAGTTATAAAAATTTATTGAGAATTCCTGGGATGGTAGTTATTGCCTCCCGACCTGGGGGGAGGAAGCAACACTGTAGGCAATCACTCCGAAATCACACAGTCCCAACACCTCTGGCCAACACAGGGAGGAGCAAAATCATTCCCCGGAAAACTGGTCGGGCTTTGTTCATCCAAGAAGGGTTGGGAGGACAGATGTAGGAGGGACCATCACGTGATACTGGGGGTGGGATGGGGGTGTGCTGGACCCCAAGGTGGCTCCTCAAAAACCAGGGGAGGAACAGACCCACTTCTTCTCTGGGAGTGGAGTTCCTGGTCACCAGGCTCACTTCTTACCCTTGATGAGGCTGTCACTGTGGAAATGGGACAGACGGATGACACTATTAGAGAACAGAAATGTGAGCGGCAGAGCACCTCAGGCCACCCCCTCCTCCCCGAGTGAGGGGGCGCGTGTGGTGAGGTGAGAATGGGGAGGCGGGAGATGAGCTGCAAGACCCCAGAGAAACAAGGATGTGTCAACAACTTACCTGCCCCTGTGGAGACCAGGTCACCAGAGGAACGGAAACACAGAAAGAGAAGAGAAATGCACAGGTGATTTGACAGTTTCAGGCCCCACCTGCTCTAAACCCTCCTTCGCTTCCAAGAGAAAAAGACAAATGGTTGGAAGCCGGGACTCTCACTCTGGGCAGAGGCTGGTTCCCTTGGCCACGCCACTTCTCGCCTCTCCTTTCTAGCACCCTTCCACACCCTCGAGCAGCAACTTTAGGGCTTTCAAGTGCGAGTACGGAGTATCATCTTTCACTACTTCTCAGGACCAAGCCTCACTGCTCGAGTGCTTTTCACATGAATAATCCTATTTGATCCCATAAACCCAATCTTAAGAGAGTCAAGTTAGGGGCAGTCAACCACCCAGTTCTCTAACTTTGGTTCAGACAACTGGTGTCTTTCAAGCAACCAGACACAGGTCCCAGGCTCTCTGTGACACCCCACTGTGTGGGTTGCATGTCTTACCGGGTAAAACTTTCATCCTGTAGGTTCAGGACGAGGTTGTCAGCAGTGAGATAGATACGGTTCTGTGATGTGGCGATCTATAGGGCCGGAAATAAAAAACAGATGCTAGTGTTCACACCTGGACCCCGACCTTGCAATTCAATAACCACTGATGGAATCCATGTGGGTTAGGAACAGGGCTATGGCAACGAGCGAAGGCACGGTTTCTGCTCTCAAAGATCCAGGGCAGCGAGCAACTGTGATGTATTAGCACCGTCAACAGAGGCATAAAAAGGCCAGGGAGCCCACAGGAATCATGTCTCATGGAGCAAGCATGTTGGAGAAGCCAGTTTGAGTAGAAACCCCAACAAGCAAGATTCTAATCCCCTCACTTCAACATGCTTTCACTTAAAACGATGCCACACTCACGGCTGCCTTGCGGGGAACGCTGGGCTCCCAGACTCACCGTCTTGGAGATGTTCTGGGCTGCCCGGATTTTGCGCAGTTTGATATAGCCAGGGTTCTTGCTCAGGGCTTCTCCAAGGTGAGCAGGTTGGGGTTAAGGGTTCACACAAGGTCCGGTCGCAACCCCTGGCCCCATCCTTACCACTGCAGCCCTTCTCTGGGCTGTCAGATCCAAGGTTGCGCTCAGATAGCTCGTGCCTTGTCCCGCTTTGGTCCCCACCTGTGGGCCCCCCTGCAGGCAGCTGCCAGGAACTGGAGGCAGCAGCAGAAATGGAGGCGAGGCCAGCGGTGCTATGGACCTGCCTTACAGTGAGGAGCCAGGCCTTAGGCACCCCACTAAGATTTCAGATCCCATTCAAAACCTCCGTCCCCAGGGAGCCAAGGACCAGAGAGCACGGAGTCGCATTCGCCTTAGTGTCATCAGCCGGCCCAGGAGGGAGAAGAGGGAAGCGAAGTGCTCCGAGGGCTGGGCAGACACCTCTCTTAGCAGAAGGATATCATTCTGGCGGCCTCAGCCTCACCCTCGGCCTGCACAATCTTCTGCCGCTGTTCCTGCTTTGCCTTTTCCACCAAAAACTGGGCTCGCTGGGCCTCCTGCTGAGCTGTGGTGGGAGAGTGTCAGGGGATCACAGATGTGAGGCATCAGGGACCCCACTCCTCCTCTTGCATTCTCAGAGACCCTGGCCTTGTCCTCTCGCAACTCACCCACTTGTTTGGCTTCCACGGCAGCTGTGTACTCCCGGCTAAAGCTCAGCTCTGTGATGGCCACATCATCCAGGATGAGGCTGAAGTCCTTGGCCCTCTCTGTCAGCTCCCGCCGGATCAACAAGGATACCTGGGGGTCAAGGAGGGGCAGACTGAAGGGACTGGGGAACTGGAAGAGAGGGGTATTGCTGTGATCGTCTTGAGTACCAGCTCTCCAGAAAATGGCAGGAAACGACCCTTTCTTGGTTCCTCAACTAGAACATCTGAGTTGGAAAGGACTTGGTCCAGTCTTTCCAGCAGACCGCAGTGACTCATCTCCCGCTCTCCCCCACAGAATATGTACCTCTAGACCTTGCTCGTGTTTTCTCCCATGCTTCCTACTGCCTAGCGCTCTTGAGCACCGGTCTTGGCTCATTTCCCACAGTGGCCATTAGCACAGCTCTAAGTCGAAAAGGGAACTAGGGTCATGACCCTTTTCTAACAAGCTGCTCTTCCTAATACCCACTGCTCTGGGCCTAGGAGGGAAGGTGGGAAGCCACGTAGATGGTGACAGGTCAGACCTGGGCCCGCTGGGTGATCAGCTGGGAGGCATTGAACTTGGCCACCACGCTCTTCAGCACCTCGTTGACAATGGACGGCAGCACTCGCTCCTCGTAGTCTAGCCCTAGGCGCTGATACATGCTGGGAAGCTCCATGGCATTGGGTCGGGACAGCACTCGCAGGGAGATGTTCACCATCTGCAGGTCTGAGAGTGAGGTCAGCAGTGGCTGGTCAAGGCTCCGGGGCCTCATCTGGCCTGTTAGCCACGCACCCTTCCCCAAGCATTTTCCCCTCCACATGCCGCTCTCTACACCTGGTGCAGTGCTGTGCAGGGTGACAGGCCAAAGGTGGCCTCTGCCGTTGTAAGTCTTGTCGACCCGCCAGCTCCACCAGTAGAGCTGACCTCTCATCTTGCTTCTGTACTGTGTTCAACCTCTACTGTAGGCTCTCTCATGCTGCATCATAATCACCCGCCTTCTTTACTAGACTGAATGCACTTGAGGGCAAGGATTGCGTTTTATGAATCCTTTATTCCCAGGGCCCAGGATTCAAGGAATGTTATGCCACTTGCACTAAAAACAGTACAAGACAGTACATTACAGGTGAGCTACTTGAATTACGGTATACGTGCCTCTGTGTGTGTGCGTGTATGAAAAGGAGTCTGGGGAATCTCAGACACAACTTCTGTGTATGGTCTAGACGGGAACAGGTAATCCAGTGAAAAGTGGGGCAAAGGTTCCCCAGGACAGGGGACACTAGCGGACAGAGTTAGTCAAGCAGTTAAAAGAAAACAAGGCTTTACAATAAGGCTTTGATCTGACCAGTGAATAAGATGAAGGACAAACAGTGCTCTCACTGAATTTACGTTAGCAGGGAGGGACATTTGATAGACATGGGTGAACACACAGTATGTCCAGAATGTCCTGCTTTAACCTCAGAAGCAGATACTTTTATTACAGCTCTTTCGCAGATGTGGAAACCAAGGCCCAAGAGATTGACGCTATCCTCTTCCCCTAGAATCTCTTGCCAGGCTCCCTTGCTTACTTTATGTAGTCATCTGCCAGGGGCTACCAAGTGCCCAGACCTACCTTTGGAGCCTGTGGGGGAGGAAATTTTTCGGGGTCTGGCCCGAATGTCATAGATGATGGGGTACTGGAACCAGGGGATCCTGCAGAGGAGGGAACACGGACAGGTATTAGGATGCCGCAGTGTCACTAGTTTTGCCTGGTTTTACCTCCCCACGTGTTTCTTGGCCTGTTCCACCTTGACCATGGACAAGCAGAAATTCTCTTCTCTCTCTGGAGAACAGGAGTTTGGGGCAGCACCCAATATCCAGGAGAAGTATAGGGCAGCGCTGAGTCCTTTGAAGCCCTACTGCAGCCACCGGTGGGTTGGCTTTCAAGGGTGAAGGGTCAGGGTCAGTCCGCTCTGCCCGCCATTACCTGAAGTGAAGGCCCTCGGCCAGTATGGTGTCCTGCTGCACGCCACCGATCCGATTAAAGAAAATGGCTCTGTGCCCGCCTTCCACTGTGGGGAGAGGGGTGGGGATCAGGCCGAAACGCTGAGAGTATTTACTACCCTCTGGTGGGGCAGGGAGAGGGGCTGGGTGTGCGCGGGGCCCCGGCGGGACCGGGCACGGGACCTGAGGGGGCTGGGAGGAATCCGGAGAGCGGGCAGAGGTTGCTCACCGGTGAACACGGATTCGCGGACGCCGTACGCCACGGCGCCGGCCCCCAGCAGCAGCTTCAGCGCCGTGCCCATGCCCCGGGGCCCGGAGGGCAGCCGTCCCGCTAAGTCCTTCAAGTTCTGGGCCATGTCCGATTCTGAGGCCGGCGGCACCAGAGGTCAGAAGCGGGTGCCGGACCACCTCGACCCCACTCCAGTTCAGAGAACGCACCCTTCACACGAGGGTCCGGAGCCCGCGGTGCTCGCGGGAGAAAGGGCACCGGAAGTGCGCTTCCTTCTAAATCCTCCCCGGCGCCCACAGCGGACCCCAACTTCGCGCACAGGAATCACGCATTCGGAAGTTCCCTCCCCTTTCTGGAACTCTGCCCTTCCAGAGAGGCTTCAGTAGCGTGAAACTGCTAGCCGTAGCCCTTTCCGAGTGCCCACTTTCAAAATGGCAGCCGGAAGAAAGCTTGAGATTAGGGCTAGCGCGAGGTTTAATTTAAGGACCTTAGCGCAATTTCCGGTCCGGTGGCAAGATGGCTGCGCCCAGTGGCGGATTCCAACCTCGTGAATGGCGCGGTGCGGAGCAGGAAGAAGGCTGGGATGCTGTGGCTCCCAAGCGGCCCCGACTTGGGGCGGGGAACAAGATCGGAGGGCGAAGGCTCATTGTGGTGCTGGAAGGGGCCAGTCTGGAGACAGTCAAGGTAGTTTGGGACAAGGAAGCGGAGAAATAGATCGATAGGATGGGACCCTGAGGGATGCGGGTGAGAGGCTCAAAGTGGTTGGGGAGGCAGAGAGAGGCGAAATATCCCTTTGGAGGAAGAGTGGCCGAGTTGACTGTTTCTTGGTTTAACATCCTGGCTTGGTATCACTCGTTTTCCTCTGTCCTTGAATGCCATCGCAGCAATCCTGTTCTGGTTGCCAATTGATTTACTAGGATTCTGTGATAAAGTCATCGAAAGGGAGGGGAGGGGAGGGTGTGTGTGTGTCCAACGGGTCATCCCATATCCTAAGACAAGTTCTTGAGCAAAGAAGAAAGGTAGTTACTGCAGCTCAGTTTGCCTAACCTTTTGTTCATCAGGACTTTGTGTTTTATTTTATTTATTTATTTTTTTTTTTAAAGATTTTTTATTTATTTATTCGACAGGATAGAGACAGCCAGCGAGAGAGGGAACACAAGCAGGGGGAGTGGGAGAGGAAGAAACAGGCTCATAGCGGAGGAGCCTGACATGGGGCTCGATCCCGTAACGCTGGGATCACGCCCTGAGCTGAAGGCAGACGCTTAACCGCTGAGCCACCCAGGCGCCCCTGTGTTTTATTTTCTTAACATGCGTCTGTTGTCACCCTCCTTTATATTACTGTCCACTTCGAAACACTGGATCAGATTATCTTTTAAATCTTTTTTTTTTTTTAACTGTCATTCGGCTGTTTTCCTGAATAAATCCAGAAATTCCCTATCTTAAAACTGCTGTGTTCTCATTCTCTTTCTTGTTTCTTTTAACCTTTAGACCTAAACTTGTGCAATGAGTAGGCCCAGAAGAAATAGCCCTGGTTTATAAGTCATACGTAGGTTTTAATCTTGGTTTTTATTCTTATTTTAAGTGTGTGAATTTGATTGTGAAACAAGTTTGTCCTCAGTTTGTAAAGTGGGGATTAATACTTTGAAAGTGCTTTGAAAGTATTATTTTGATAGTAATGTATGCTGTGATTCTTTTCCATCTTTACTTCCTCAGCCTCGGTTACTATACTAAGCTTGCAGCCTAGAAAGCCCACCCCTTTTTTTCATTTTTCTTAGGTAATTGATATTTCTAACTTATAGGATCTGATATTCATCTCTCACTTAATTGGTTGGTGTATTTCGAGCGTATCAATTCTGAATGTCATGTAACCACTTTGTTTCTTCATATGTTCCATGGGGATGATAGTACCTACCTTACTGGGTTGTTGAGGGGTTAAAAGGAGGTAATATCAGTAGAGAGTTTAGAATAATGTCTGTCACTTGGAATTATTACTATTGTTATTGATTCTAGGTTTTTTACTAAGAACGTGAAAAGGAGGCACCTGGGTGCCTCAGTTGGTTAAGCATCTGACTCTTGATTTGATTTCGGCTTAGGTGAGGATCGTGAAATCGAGCCCCGCATTTGGCTCCACGCTGAGCATGGAGCCTGCTTAAGATTCTTTGTCTCCCATGCCTCACTCGTACAGTCTATAAAAAAAAAAAAAAAAAAAGAAAGAAAAAAGAAGCTGAAAATATCAGGCCAAATTAAAATTCTTAGAGCATGCTGGAAGAATTTGGTTAAATTGTCATTAACATTACTCCAGGGGTGACTGAATTCATAGCTAGCTGAAATCTGTACTATTATCTTTTCCCTGTCTTGTGCTGGTATCTCTTGTTCTGCTAGCCTCACTGAGCCTGCCCTCTCCCATTTATTCCTTATACTCCAGACTCATTGGCCTTTTTAAGCTCTTTGGAAGCACTGAATTCTCTGATATCTTAAGGCCATTACACATAATGTTCTCTAACGGAAGCTCCCTTTACTTAGCTCTTTGCTTCATTAATTCCTACTTAATGTTCATTCATTTAACAATTATTGAGTCTATTATTGCTGTTCATTCTTCAGCAATAACATTTAATAATGTTATTTCCTCATAGAAGTGACTCCCTTCCTGGTATAAATCAGGCCTTCCTGTTATAATCCTTTAATGAACCAGATAGTTCACTTTTCTTCCATAATGTTCATCAAAATTTGGTTGTGGTTTCATGTGGTTGTTTACCGTTTGTCTCTTCCACTAGAAGGCCCCATGAGGGCAGGGAATAAGGTTTTAAAAATTCTTGTATCTCCAATACCTGTTACAGAAAATGAATACACATAGTATTCATTCTCTGATTATTCTAGTTAGTGGTTTTCAAGCTTATTAACCACAAACCACAATAAAAAAAAATTACATTGTGAACAAGTAAGTACACACAGGCAACTATAAGATACCCAAAGTTTCACAAGCCATTACCTACCATTACTACATGTAACATACTATTTTCATCTCTATTTCATTAAAAGAACAAAACCCCTAGTTATAACTAACGGGTAGAAACTGGATTGTTCTAGTCAAGAGGTTCTTTTTCTTCAATAATTAAGTGTGTCCCATGGAGGAGCTTCTTGGTCCTTTGTTCTTTTCCTGTGCTTACTCCGGCATTTTTTTTTTTTTTTATTACTCCGGCGTTTTTGTCATTTCAGTTAGTTTCGAAATCTACATGCCTCTTCCCCCAAACTTTGCGGAGTTATATATCTTAAGTCGTTGCCAGATGTACAAATGTTCTGTTGATACATACCAGCCTTTCGAACCCAGTATTTCTATTTAATGGTATGTTTTAAAGATTTTTTACTGACCATTTTAATGTTCCTTATGACTCCAAATTGCAATTTGCAATTTCTTTTAGCTGCTGATGTATCAGGCCAGGTCTTTAGTGTCACACTTCTAGCTGGCAACTTTTCTAGTATACAGAGTTGCCAGGATAATATCCTTCGCTCACTCATGCCTTTTATCCCAGGATTATTTCTGGCTTTGTGCATGATACTTGAGGAACCTGCAGTTTACAGAGCAGTTTCATATACAACCACTGTTCAATATACTTTTTTTTTTTTTTTTTTTTGAGAGAGAGCGTGCGCACACACCTGGTGAGAGGGGAGGGGCAGAGGAAAAGGGAGATCATGACCTGAGCCAAAATCAAGAGTTGAATGCTTGACTGAGCCACCCAGGCTCCCCTTAAGATACATCTTCTTTATTCATTCATCTATCAAGGGACACTTGGGTTGCTTCTAAATCTTGGCTGTTGTAAATACAACGCTGTAATAAACATATAGGGCTGCATAAGTCTTTTCAAATTAGTATTTTAGTTTTCCTTGGTAATTGGATTGTATGGTGTTTATATTTGTAATTTTTTGAGGAATTTCCATACTGTTTTCTACAGCGGGTGCACCAATTTACATTCCCACCGGCAGTGCACCAGGCTTCCCTTTTCTCCACATCCTCACCAACATTTAGCTCTTGTCTTTGATGCTAGCCATTCTGGCTGGTGAGGTGGGGTCTCATTGTGGTTTTGATCTGCATTTCCCTGATGATGAGTGATGTTGAGCATCTTTCCACGTATCTGTTGGCCATCTGTAGGTCTTGGAAAAATGTCTATTCAGGTCCCCTGTTTTTTAATCGGATTGTTTGGTTTTTGGTGCTGAGTTATGTGAGCTCTTTCTATATTTTGGATATTAATCCCTTATCAGATGTATCATTTGCAAATACCTCCTCCTGTTCTGAGGTTGCCTTTTTGTTTTGTTGGTTTCCTTTGTTGTGTGGAAGTTTAGATCATGTGAAATCACAGGCTGTGTCCTTTCCTTTTCCCTCTAAGAACAGTTATGGTGGGAGGGGAGAAAGGGTCAGTGGCCATACAGTAACCCCCTGAAGGGCTTGATGGGTCCCACCCCCAGAGTTTCTGATTCAGAAGCTCTGGAGCAGACCTGAGAATCTAACAAGTTTCTAGAAGATGCTCATGCTGATGCTGACTTGGGGACCACACTTTGAGAACCACTGGTCTAGATAGAAGAAGGTTATGTTGCGGTCATATTCCCTGTTTTTTAGGTAGGGAAGACATATGAGCTACTCAACTGTGACAAGCACAAATCGGTGTTGTTGAAGAATGGACGGGACCCTGGCGAAGTGAGACCAGACATAGCTCACCAGGTAACTCCTGGGACGCAGCTTGCAACCCCTGAGCCTTTGGGAGGAAGATTGGGCAGCTGCATGCTGCTTCTCTGCAGTCTGAACTGTGCCTTGGTTTCTGCGTCCCTCAGAGTTTACTGATGCTGATGGACAGTCCCCTGAACCGAGCTGGCTTGCTACAGGTTTATATCCACACACAGAAGAATGTGCTGATTGAAGTGAACCCCCAGACTCGAATTCCCAGAACCTTTGACCGCTTCTGTGGCCTCATGGGTGAGATCTTGAGCACTTCCAGTTCAGAGTGAACTCGGCAGTAGTGAAGAAGGGAGGAAGAGGACACGGGAGAAATGAAATGTGAACTTTCTAAGTGGGGGGAGTGGGGAACATGTCTGATACCAGAACAAGGGCACTTCATAATCTTCCCAGGTGCATGGGTAAAGCCCACGTGGGCTCCTGGCTGAGTGGAAAAGGGAGAGGGAACTCACTGTCATCCAGCTAGTCATCTGCTCGACAGCTTCTTGTTCAGAACATTTTAGGACCGCGGTGTGGATGTAAAGGACACATGGAGCCCACCTTAACTATGAGTTTTTCTGGTTAAATTTCTGGGCGGAACAAATGGGGTTACCACCTAGCTCTGAACTCTTTTCTCTCCCCTCACCCCCCACCCAGTTCAACTTTTACACAAACTCAGTGTTCGAGCAGCTGATGGCCCCCAGAAGCTCCTGAAGGTGAGGTGTTGGCACCCACTGGTTGGAGGTAGGGTTCTAAGATTGTTTTGGGGGCTGATTCCACCCCCCCCTTTCTTTTTTTAGGTAATTAAGAATCCAGTGTCAGATCACTTCCCGGTTGGATGTATGAAGATTGGCACATCTTTTTCCATCCCAGTCGTCAGTGATGTACGAGAGTTGGTGCCCAGTAGTGACCCTATTGTTTTTGTGGTGGGGGCCTTTGCGCATGGCCAGGTAAGGTCTGGGCTCAACTCTTGGGTTCTTCACAGGGCTGAGGCTTAGTACGGAATTCTGAGAATAGCTGGCGTTTTTTGATGACCTTGGGAAATAGAGGGTGAGAACAAAGCTGGAAGACCAGTGGGGCCTCCACGTCCTGCCCCAGGCTGTGTCTTTTGAGGGCTGCTGGCATATTTATGACAGTGAGAAGTCAGGACCTTCTTCATCCTTTGTACAAAATCGATACTAAACAGATCTGTGAAATACTAGCTCAGCCGTGTTTTTCCTGCCCCAGAGAAGGGCTTCGCCTGTTAGAGAGTGACAGCCAGCACACAGAACGCTTTCTTTCTTTAGGTCCGTGTGGAGTATACCGAGAAGATGGTGTCCATCAGCAACTACCCCCTTTCTGCAGCCCTCACCTGTGCAAAACTCACCACAGCCTTTGAAGAAGTCTGGGGGGTCATCTGACAGTAGCACCTGGTTCTGGGACAGAGACTGTGGCCATCCCTCGACCCTGCTTGCACCTCACTGCTTGGAGGGGACCTTCTTGCACCGAGACTGGGGGGGCTTGGGGAAGCGAGGCTGTACATTTGCTATTTGTTTATCCTATAAATACTGTTCTTGCAAACCTGGTTCTTTTGAGGATTTCTAAAATGAGCAGTAGCTAATGGTGTAAACTGGTTGCTCTCTTCAGACTTCAGGAAAAGAGGTGAGGTTACAGTGTTTGCAGTTTGGGTCCGGGCTTTGCAGGTAGGCTTTGACTTCCAAGCTTTTGGGCAGGTCAAGAAGCAAGCCCTGCTTATTTCAGCTATGGCGAGCACGAAGAACTGTCTGTAAGAAAGCAGCCAGGAAGGCTAGCAGTGAAAAACTGAACAAGAGAAGTGATTTTATCTGGTACAGTTCCAAGGTAGAAAAAGTGGAGCAGGTGGGGCCTGGTACCCTCCCTTCCCCCCCATGGGGGGGGTGGTGGTAGCGGCACATATACAATCATAGTAAATTGGCAGAAGAAAAACACAACAGATTCCTGGCTAGAGGGGGAAAGATAAGGCAACGTGCATGGGGGAGCCCAGAGGGGAGACATGGGCCCTCTACTCCTCCCACGAGAGTTTCCCCTTTGGCCCCAGATGAAGACTTGGCTGGCAGCAGAGGCACGGCTAGGAGTACCATGTCTTCCCACTCCCTGGCTTCTACGGGCTCTGTGCTCTGAGGCGAAGGAGTGCTGTGGAGAGGGATACAAGTCGTTTCTGCACCAGCCCTGCTCTAGGCCACCTGCAAGAGAAGAGACTTGATTGGCAGGCTGGTCAGAGTCACTCCTTCTAGTGCCTGGTCTATAGCCCAAGTTTGAGTAGTCTGTGCCCACACTGGGTTTCCTAGAAGCCAGGCTACCTTCAGATTCACTCCCGATGGCCCATACTCCCCGCCTCCCAGCCTCCCAGCCCCCATCTAGTGCTCTATTCTGTCACTTGGTAGTTCAGCTTAGCTACAGGCATATTTACTTACCAGGGAAACAGATTATCCCATTTTCTTTAACTTTTCTTTCCTTGGCACCATTGCTTTGTGAACATAAGGCAATATAAAGAGTAGGCTCAAGAAGAAGACATGGCCAAGAAAATAGATGGATTTATACACCTGTGGGGAGACGAAGGCCACTGAGGTAGACACAGGGCAGGGACTATCCCTTACCGCCTGTGGTTTCAGCGACCCCCCCCATCTTTGCCAAAAGGCCCTCACTTACCTTAAACCATTTGTCCCATGTGAAGAGACAGAAGGCAGTCATTGAGTAACCCATGAAGAGCCAGTGGATGGTCTGCTGCACCAAATAGTAGAAGGGTTGTAGGACAGTAATGGAAGCCAGGTTGCTCAGGGTTGGGCTCTCCTGAATTAGACTGGCAGCCTGGGGAGCGAGGGGAGAGGTCATCAGTGTCTTGCCCCTTCTCATACTCCCCGTTCACCCACCACCCCTCAGGCCTACCTGTCTCTCTACAATAACAATGAGGAATTCCATCTGGAAGCAGACCAGGTATCCTGAGTGTAGTCCATGCCAGAGGGCCAAGAAGAGCAGTGAGAGTCCCTGGGATAGTTCTTTATTTCCAAGGAACTTGAGTCGTTTGAAGAAGTAACTAGAGAAAAGGGTGGGTGGGGATGAGCCTCAGACCCGTCTATACACGGCCACCAACTTGCTTCTGGCTTCCCAGCACCCTGAGGTGTGCAGTGGTGGTGGCTGGCTCCCGCTCGGGGCCACCCGGGGTAAGGGAGGCAGTGCCATCAGATTAGCTTTAGAGATGAAAGAAGGTGAAGTTACAGCTCAGTTCAGAGACAGAAGACAGGCGTCCAGCTTAGCCGGGTGAGCCTGGGCAAGCCACGCCGTCAACAGCTGCCTCAGGGGCAGGGGTGAGCAGGACAGACGAGCTCCAGTGCGGCTCACACTCGTGCGCGGGGGACAAGTAAACAACGGCAATGGGGAATGTCAAACCAGTGGGTGGCAGAACTGGGATTAAAACTCAAGGCACTTCTTAGGGCGCCTGCGTGGCTTAGTGGGTTGAGCATCTGACTTGATTTCAGCTCAGGTCATGATCTCAGGGCCGTGAGATCGAGCCCCGCGTGGGGCTCTGTGCTGGGCATGGAGCCTGTGTAAGATTCTCTCTCTCCCTCTCTCTCGGCCCCTCCCCATCCCCCCTCTCTAAAAAGTAAACAGAAAACTCAAGGCACTTCTGGGTCTTTCTTGGGTCTTACAAATATGACAGGAATGGGTTTTGGGGGGATGGGAGCGGGGACCAAACTAAGTATGTGTGGGGAGGTGTGAAGGTGACTGGAGGTTCTACCCAAAGGGGGAAAAGACGGAGAGCACATCCGTGTCCTCCAACGTGGGAGAGCAGCGGAAGCAGGGAGCTGGGGCCCAGACCTCCCCCCCCCCCCTACCGGGCCACCCAGGCATTGGTGTTGATGTTGAACGAGGCGATGGTGCCGGTGAAGCGGGGGGTTGTTTCAAAGAGCCACACCTTCATGTTGGCACAGGCGTCCCACATCGCCTTTCCCCGTTCATCGAAGCCATTGAAGCCCAGCCCCGTCAGAATGCACACTCCTTCCTGAGGGGAGGAGCGCCTCCGTGAGCCTTCCTGCTCCGCTGCTCCCCACCACGCCCCACGGCTTGTCGAACCAGGAGCCGGGTTCACCTTTTCTACTCACCGTGACCAGCCAACAGGTGACGTATTTGTACAGCACGAACTTGCCCCAAAGCAGCATGTACACGCAGCGGAACCAGAAAGGGTGGTTCTTGAGAGAAGAAAGAACGGCCACACGTGAGGGGTGCGACTCCGGTGACGCAAATCTCCCTTAACGTTCTTCCTTTGCAGACGTGTGGCTGACTACTGCGCGGCCACCTGGCGGTCTGCTGGGCTGCCCTTCTAGCAGGCTAAGAGGAGTTCGCACGGAACCCAGCGGACATCCATTCACCTTTGCCTTTGAAGAGTCCCAGAAACAGCCTTGTCCCTGACTCCTCTAAAGCACCGAGCATTCGGGACACCAAGTACTGAGGGACTTTTAGATATCCACGGTCAATGTTAATTGAAGAGACAAACCTACCCAGAGTGCGTAGGGAACTGCTGCAAGCCTTTCAGCTGGGCAGGAGCATAAGCCAGCACTTCCCCCTCCCTCGGTTTTTGAATTCCCTAGAAGCCCCCAATCTATCAAGAGAAGAAAAGAGGCTGGAGAGGACCGGAAGCTACTAGGCTCCAAGGAGTCCCTGGCTGTAACAGATCAAGCTACGAGCTGCTCCCGAGGGAGGTAAGGGGTGCTAAACGTGCACCTGGCACAGCCCTGTGCCCGCGAAGGTCGTTCAATGCCGGCTGATGAACATGTCCCGGCCCGGCTGGCATGGACACCAACTCTCCCAGATCTAGAGCAAAACCAACATGCATTTGTAGATGGTATTACCCACTTCTTGGCTATCTACGGGGTCCTCGCCTGTCCATTTCTAGCTCTGATGCAGTCATGCTGCTGCCGCGCTAGCCGCCACTCACTTCATAGTCTTCAGTGAGGAGATAGTCTTCTGTGATGTGGGGGCTAAGCAGGGTGTAGCCCACGAGGTAGACAAGGCCCAGACTCAGGCGCCTGAGAGCAGGTATGGTGCTGGAAAAAGGAACACGCGGGGTCACAGCGCGCAGAGGCCGTTCCCTTCACCCTCCGACCTTCAACTACGGAGAGGAGTGTCTCGGAGGGTGGTTATCAGCCCGGGATGGGACGGGGAGCTCTCTGTCCAAAGCCCACATTCATGTCAGGGAGAGACAGCTCTGTGTGGCTGGCTTGGAGGAGGGGTGGCTGCAGAACCCCGCAAGTCACGGGGAACGGCAGGGCGGCAAGGGCGTGCTACGGATCTCACGGCCTCGCGGGCGTTCTCCGGCCACACGGGGACTGAAAGGCCAACGTGGAGGACAGGAGAGTGACCGATGTGCAATCTGCTCCTTCCGACCCTGGCTGAATCGATGCTCAAACACAGGCCGGGCAACTTCCCAGGAAAGGGGTTTCTCTGGTAACTTCAATTTTCTACTGTGATATATATATTTATATATTTAAGTCTTTTTTTTTTTTTTTTTTAACTGAGGAAGTGGTTTTAAAGGCAGGGGCATGACTGTTCAGGCAAAATCCTGTGGCATAAAAGTGAATTTTTATGTTTGTACTACAGGCTCAGAATGGATGGCTGGAAGTAGCCCAAACTGAAAAGGGCCCACTAGCCGCGATGAGCAGGTATGGAGTGCCCATTATGACAGTCCACGCCCGCCACGGCCGGGCCTGTGAGCCACGGCCACGCTGGAGAGCGCAGCTGGGACTGGCCTTCAGGAAGTCGCCTGGAAGGGGCTCTGTGCTGGGTGAGACGCCTATACAGAGGTCTTGACCAAGAAGGGCATTTACCTGTTTGGTATCTTCCCTGGTATGTCAGTCAGCTCTCCCCGTACCAGCTTCATGTAGTGGTTCATTGAGAACTGGGGCCCCACCAAGAAGGCCCCATAGAAGTAGGAGAAACCAGCAACTTCCAGCAGGGAAGGGACACCCCGTATGGCATATTTCTGTTGCTCAGAGGACAAGGAATTCTAAGCCGAGAAGAGAATGAATGCTTCAGGATAGCCTTGTATCTCCCCCCAAGAGCCAGTTTGCATGCTCCCCACCCTTGTGCCCCACGGAACCGGGCTTCCTCAGATAGCCGTCTCTTTGAGGGCACGATATGGAGAAAAGGAGTTGCTTCACGTGGAAATGAGGATGTGCGGGGGTAACTTAGCAACAGTTGGCTGCTGCTTTTCCAAATGCCAGGCTGGCACTGATCTCTGGACTTTGTGCACGAGCTGGATCCTGGGAAATTAGATTTGCTGATCCTTGCTCAGTGCTATCTGAAACAGAACTCACACAGGCTGGGCATGGGCGAGAGGCTCTGCCCCTGGCATTTGGGTGCAGTCTTTTGGTAGCAACAGCCTGTCTCCTTCCCTCTGGTTACATTCCTTAACTTCTCTGCAGAGGAATGGGTACTTACCTGATCCTTCCCTCCGTCAAAGTAGTCAACAGCCAAACCTGAGCAGAGAGAGAAGGCGTGGGTAGAGCAGAGGGAGGGCACTGAGGATGTGGCCTGTGGACTGAGTGTAGCCAGGAGTGGACCAGGGGAACAGAGTTAGTTTACGGTCGGACGGGGAGGAGCCCAGGTGTAAAAGGGGAAGGCAGTGAGCCAGCACTCACCAATCAGCTTCAAGGTCAGGACACAATGTGGCATTGTCCACTTGATATCGTAGTTGCCAGTGGCCGTGTAATAATATCCAGCAAGAAGGTAGGCCTGGGCGGGGGAGGGGGGAGAATTTATTCTACCACCTGCAAGGGTTTCTTTATTTTCTCCCTGCTCTGAAATCCACTGTATTCTTTCATTTTTCCTTTCTCCTGGTCTCCTCCTTAAAGACTTTTAATTTCCTATAAGTGAAAGAAACTGAACCCGTAGAGGGGAAGACACTTGCTCAAGGTTTCTTGGCAAAATGAGGGCTGAACGGAGAATTCAGAACTTAGAGTCCGTAGCTCATTCCAAGCTGATTTCCTGTCTTGCCTTTATGCGACACGCCTCACGGCCAGCCAGCTGGGCGAATCCTGGTCAGAATCAAAGAACCCGAGTGGCCCAGTCCTGTGCAAAGGGGGTTAGCTGGCACCTCTCCCTGGAGGCAGGTTAAATATCACCACTGCCATCTGCAGAGACACCTGGTGCCCGTGGAAAGTGACCTCCCCGAAGTCGGGCTGCTAAAGTGATGTTGGGAGAAAGGACTAGAAACTGGATCTCCTAGTTCACTTGTGCTGCGCCATAGTCCCTGACCTCCCCCCACCCCTTAGGCGTTGTCGGCTGTGATCTGAGCGGCCTGCCCAGCGAGCGGCGCGTTTACCATCTGGAAGCAGTAGGTAGTGAGGACAGCAGTGACCGTGCGGCCCATTAGTCGGAGGATGAGGAACTGAAGCATGATGCACAGCAGGGAGTGGTAGAGCTGATTTCCTGCAGGCAGAGCGGAGAGCAGGTTTAGCCTGTGGTTGTTGGGGTTTTGTTTTGTTTTGTTTTTTACATTCCCACCCTTCCTGAACCTTCCAAACACAAGGAGAATTAAATTTAAATAAGAAACTTGGGTATGAGGCTTTTTTCTTTGAAAAGAGACTCATGTTGCGGAGGGAGGGAAGGAAATGAATTGTATAAACATGAGGGACTGTCGCAGGGTTACTGTATTTCTGAATGTCTGAGCTAAAGGGACGCTGCTGAAGGCTGCCTGCATCAGTCATCCACTGACAGCCCCAGCAGAGACAATGATAGGGTCTGGCCAAGGTAACCGCTCTGAAAATGTCATCTGGGAGAGGAATGTACGTAAGAGGAAAATTAAGCTCTGTTCCTGCGCATACAAAGCCTCTTTTTGCAAGCAGAGCATTAGAACTTCCCTAGCCGTCAGAGTCTCTCCAGAAATTCTGTTCGAGTCTGCTCTTTCCTGGCTTCCCTCTAATTGCTATGCCACTGCTGAGTTCACTCACCAAAGTTAAAATAAGCAATGGAGAGGCCTGTAAAGGTGTGGAAGAGATGGATGAGGTAGCTGTCCTTGAAGAAAAGGTAACGCCGAAAAAACACAGCCAAGGGGTAGCCTGGAGGGGAGAAAAATCGGTAAGAGTGTTACCCATGCTGATGCCCTCCTGGGTTTGCCTTGGAAGTTCAGCTGGCATGAAATGCAGCCCAGAGTGGAGAATCCGTACATTATGTGGACGTCGGCAGAGAAGATGACAGCATCCCCAAGAATCCGAAGTCTCTTTGCAAATACCAGTTTAAAACTGAAGATAGGAGTTTTATATGGAGTCAGTACACAACTGGGTCCTCAGACTAGGTTTCCCTTATAGCCTATTAAATATTGCTAGGAATTTTCTCTTGCGTTTTTCTAAATGATTCAAGGAATTAAGAGTGCCCAACTATGTCCGGGGACACTCTCTTACACTTCTGTGATCTGATTTCATCAGCTGTCCTGTTAGCAGAGTACGATCAGCTTCTTAAGAGGACAAACGTAAAGTAATGCCAGGCTGCAAAGTCGGATTCCTGACCGCATATATAGTTGCATACTCCTCACATATGAGGTCTGGGCATCAACTGTGTTATGAATCCGTGTGATCATCCTGGGAAAATGTCACCTAAAGCTGTGATTCCTGGCACGGTCCCAGGGCCATGACTGAACTGCAAGGGATATCGCGGGCTGGGCCGTAAACTAGCGAGAGGATGTCTGCTGAATTAAAAAGGGTCAGTAACATTTGGTATTCCTCAGCTACAGGGAGCATGTTCCAAGGTTATATCCCAGGTTCATATTCAGTGTTCTAGCAAGAAGCCTGGCTCATGTGCTTGGCAACATTCCTACAGCAGTACTGTGTGTGCAAAGAATTGGAATCCCTGCGTCTTTCTGGAAGGACACTTCACCTATGCTATCATCGCATAATTAGTGTTCTGGAGTTGCTCATGGTTTACAGTTGCTGCAATTCTTGCCATCAAATTATAGATGGCAGTTAGTTTTTCATGGGCAATACGGTGGTTTTGCAGAGCTTGGTTAACTCTGCAATGCTCAGGAAAGTATTACACACAGAGAAAATGCTCAACTATTTATCGAGTGAATAAAAGATGGATAATCATGTTATATATTGGCCTATGTCCTTCTAGTCTGTTTGCCCATACTTTTTTTCTTTTAATTTACCAACGCAGCCTGCCTACTTATGTATCCTGGTTTTTTGTTTTTGTTTTTTTTGCATGTAACAGTGTATCAACTATTGGATCTCCTTGGTGCCAGGATCTGCTGATATTCTCGGGTTGCTGTTCTCATCTTGGGCGAGGCTCTTTTTCTTGGGCGAAGTTCATTTTAAAGACATCCTGTACATCGCTGGCTCATTCATTTGACACATGTTTGTTAAATGCCTACTGTATGCCAGGTATTCTGTTTACAGAGCACTTGATGAGGGAGAAGGTGGCATGTAACAGTTTATTTTCTTGCTAGCTAACAGGAAGCAATACAGGATTACTAGCTCAAGGGAGAGGGAGACATTTATGACCCTTTCATAATCAGATGAATGAGCAAAGAAATAGGATTGAGTCTCATTACGTATCACATGGGCAGAAATCTGGCAGGGACAGCGCACCAGGTTAGCAGCAAGTGTTGCTAAGAACCAGAGCCAGGTACTTGAAAGTATATAGAATAGGGTCTGATTGCCTTAAATCTTTTGCTTTTTATTTTAAATATTTTATTTATTTGAGAGAGAGAGAGAGAAAGAGAGCGTGCACACAAGGGCGGAGGGGCAGAGGGAGAAGCAAACTCCTCGCTGACGTGAGACTCCATCCCAGGACCCTGAGATTGTGACCGCTTAACCGACTGAGCCACCCAGGCGCCCTGCTTTTTAATGGTTTAGGAAGAGCGGTAGAAATGAATAGAAGCAATATAGTGTGGTGGGGGCTGGTAAGTTCCACACGGTAAGTGAAGTATCAGTGCACACTAGTGAACAGAAGAAGATGGAGCAGTTGGCAGGAAAATAAGAACGCGGCGGGCCAGGTTACCAAAAACACTGAGATCATCACAGAGAACAGCAAAGCCCAGAGTGAAGCCGCAGAGAGGAAGAAGGAACTGTGCGGGGCAAGTTGCTGGGACAACCCAGAGCTGATTCTGAGTGTGTAAACATCAAACCTTGCTCTTGGCTGCCGCTCAGCTCAGCGGGCTTCGGAGCCTGGCTGCCCTGCAGGGATGTGCTGTTTTGGGGGAGGTGTTGTCCTACAAGCTGTTTCTGAGTCTTAAAGCTGCTTTTTCGTGGGAGCCGATGCTTCATATAATGGCTGTCATCACCTGAAGAATCCTTAAAAGCCAAGGAAAGCGCCTCCTCTCACTCAACTGCCCGTCTGATTCAGGAGGTGTGAGGATGGTGATGTGCAGCCGGGGTTAAGAAACAATGCTTTATTAAAAATCTGAAGGCAAGGCAGGGGTCTGTACTAGGTCCTGAGAATGAAATTCTGAGCTTGTTAGCTGGGGGTTACAGTATCAAACAAGCAGAAATGTGTTTTATAAACAATTTTTTTAAAAGATTTTATTAATTTGTCAGAGAGGGAAAGCGAGTGAGAGAGCACAAGCAGGGGGAGCAGCAGGTAGAGGGAGAAGCAGACTTCACACTGAGCAGAGAGCCCGGTGTGGGACTCGATCCCAGGACCCTGGGATCATGACCTGAGCCGAAGGCAGACACTTAACTGACTGAGCCACCCAGGCATCCTGTTTTATAAACAAATTTATAGCTTCATGCAACTAGTTAATTTTCTAGATACCCTATGGATCACCGGCTCATTCATTCCTTTGACAAATGTTCATTCAACGCCCACTAATACCAGGTACACTGTTTATGAAACACGTAAGACCTTGCTTGGCTATACTGTAAATGTTTCTTCTTTTCTGATTATTTTTTTAAAGGGTGAGGGGGGGCTTCAGAAACTTATTAGCAGATGCAGGATGATGATGTAACATCCATGCTAACCCTGAGGATCTCCTTCTGGAATGGGAACGTTCCAACAGCAAAAACTAGGGCATTCAAAATACTGTGAACCTCAAAGTGCACTGAACTGGCTCATCTTCAGTGGTTCAGGGAGTCACGGAGCATCCAGCTGCATTCTCCAGTCAGTCACTGGATGTTTACTGGGGTCCAAGAGCCAGCTGCATCAGAAACTGGGATTGTCACAACTTAGATTGCTCGTGGGACTCCTTATTCTCTGTCTAATAGTTGTAAAATTACTTATTCATCCTACAGGTTCTGAAGTTTCATTTCAAGAAATAGAAATGAGCTGTTTATATTGCAGTCTGATACATTTCTTTGACCTTTCAACCCGTACAGCTATTTCTGGACTCTGGAGGAGAAGGATATGACCCTGTTTGATCAGTCAGTGGTTCATATGACCCCGGTGAAAAGAAAATAGAGCGTTTTTGGCCACGTGTGTGGGAGAAGACAGGATTAGGACTGATATGTGCTGGCTTTCTCTGATACTAATACCAGTTTTGTCAAAGACAACTACCTGAAAGCTCCACCGTACGCGGCATGGGTGTTCAAACGTTTTGGTCTCGGGACCACTGCAGACTCTTCAAACTAACTGAGGACCTCGACCGACATTGGTCAGTGTGGATACTATCTATCAGTATCTCCTGTGTGAGGAAGCAAAACTAAGAAAAATGTAAAGTATTTAATTACGCATTCAAAACCAGTAAACTGATGACATAATATATAAATAACACACTTTTAATGAAAACAACTCTCTTTTCCAAAACAACCAAATAAAGTCATTTAAGGAGAAGAATGGCCTTCTTTTACATTTTTACAAATTTCTGGCCTTTGTCTGGCTCAGTAGAAGAGAGCTGGGTTCTCAAATCTGCTTCTGCATTTAGTCTGCTAATATGTTGTTTTGGTTAAAACATACAAAGAAAATCTGGCTTCACACAGATATACAGTTGGAAAGAGAATCTTAATAGCCTTCTCACATCACAATTTTGAATATTATTCTTTGATACGATACCGAAACCAGACAAGTAGTTTCTTAAAGGTTAAGTTGCAATGTGGGATCTGCAACCATATTGGTGAACTTTCCACGCCGTTACGTTAAAATCCATTGGCCTCTCACGTGCTTTGAATGGATCTTTTACCCAGGCGTCATTTTTGTAACACCATGCATTGGTCATTTGGAAAATACTGGTTCACTGAGTTAGGCAGATCTTCCAAATATTGACCTATGTCGTTAGAATATGATACCAAAAAAATCCTATTTCTTTCTTTCTTTTTTTTTTTTAAAGATTTTATTTATTTATTTGACAGAGAGAGAGAGAGCCAGCGAGAGAGGGAACACAAGCAGGGGGAGTGGGAGAGGAAGAAGCAGGCTCCCAGCGGAGGAGCCTGATGCGGGGCTTGATCCCAGGACTCTGGGATCACGCCCTGAGCTGAAGGCAGATGCTTAACGACTGAGCCACCTAGGCGCCCCACAAAAAAATCCTATTTCTTAATATCACCACTGATTTCCAGCAGCAAAATCTTCATATATTGGGAAGTTGTCAAGCTCACGGTGACGGATACAAGCTTTCCCAAATTCGAATTTTCACTTGAAAGCCTGAATTTTAGTACTGACGACAAATGCTGCCAGTTGTTTTCCCTGAAGTGACAGACTCACTTTGTACATTTTCAAGAAACTACCCGCCAAATGCCCAAGTCTAAACAACCACGGTTGGCCTGTCAGTCATTCTTTCAAGTAAAAATGGTATTTAATGAAGAAAGAAGCTGTTCATTCACCCTGCAGCTCAAGCACAGCACAAGAGCTCTGCCTTCAGACAGCCGCTGCCCTTCAGGATGTCGAAGTGCTTTGTGCAGACTTCTCGTTTCTTCAGAGTATTAAAAAGACGTGTACTCAAGGGCTGAGATTTAATAAAATGCACAATATTTATGCTTCATCAAGGACGTTCTTTTTTTAAAAGATATATTTATTTAAAAGATTTTTATTTATTTGTCAGAGGGAGAGAGAGCACGCGCGAGAGCGCACGAGCAGGGGGGAGGGGAAGAGGAAGAGGGAGAAGCAGTCTCCCTGCTGAGCAGGGAGTCCAATGTGGGACTTGATCCTGGGGCCCGGGGATCACGACCTGAGTTGAAGGCAGATGCTTAACCCACTGAGCCACCCAGGCGCCCCTAAAGATTTATCTGAGAGAGAGAGAGAGAGAGAGCGCGCGCGAGAGCACGTGCACTAGCAGGGGGAGGGGCAGAGGGAGAAGGAAACTCCCCGCTGAACAGGGAGCCTGACTTGGGGCTTGATCCCAGAACCTGAGATCATGACCTGAGCCCAAGGCAGATGCTTAACTGACCGAGCCACTCAGACACCCCCATCAAGTACCTTCTTAAGTGAACCTGGCCCTCTTTGGGGGGAGCACCGAAGAACACAAGGACTGCTAGTGCAGCGTGGTGCCCTTGTCCTGACTCACGCTAAGGCATCAGCAGTTACCCACCACTGCTTTTGTACTATCAGAGCAAATGTCAACGCAGCAAACCTAGGGGTTCATGGACTACACTTGGGGAACCGCTGAATGGCTGACACATGGATTGATGTTTTGGCTTCATCTTCCTTCTTATAATACCCAGATCCATGCCTTGGCTTCCTCCCTGCTCTCCTCACCGCCCTCCTGTATTTTTTTTTCTATTGAGGTATAATTCACATACCATAAAATTCACCATTTCAAAGTGTAGAATTCAGTGGTGTTTGGTATATTCACAAGGTTGTGCAAACATCCTACTATCTAATTCCAGAACATTTCCGTCTCCCCAAAAGAAACCTGTACCTGTTACCCAGTCACTCTCCATTTGCTTCTGTCCTCAGACCCTGGGAGCCACCGGGGTTACTTTCTGTCTATATGGACTGTTTATTCTGGGGATTGCATATAAATGGAGTCATGTAATATGCTGACTTTTATGTCTGGCCTTTTTCACTTAGCATAATGTTTTCAAGGTTCATTTATGTTGTACCACATATCAATACTTCATTAAAACATTTTTTTTATTTGAGTATGGTTGACATACAAGGTTCTATCAGTTTTAGGTATACAACAGAGTGATCCAACTCCTCTCTATGTTAAGTTATGCTCCTAGTGCATTACTCTTTCTTCATGGCTGAAAAATATTCCTTTGTATGGATACACCATATTTTATTTATCCTTTCAATAGTTGATGGGCATTTGGTTGTTTCCACTGCTCGGGTATTACTGAATAATGCTGCCCTGGAACACTTGTGTCTAAGTCTACGTGTGAACAGCTATCTTCTGTTCTCTTAGGTATGTACCTGACAGCGGGGCTCCCAGGGCTCTGACCCGCTAACCCTGCACCCCCTGCACATCAGTCGGTGGTGCAGACCAATTTTTTAAATTTCCCATTTGTTGTGGACCAGTACTTTTGTAAAATACAAAGTCATAGGCTACAAAAGTTCCTAAACGTTTGCTCTCACTTTCTCCCCTTGCTTTGACTGGCAAGGGGCGGCCGGCTACAATCTGAATAGATCACACCGATGACCTATCTTTCTTCTACTCGTTCACTGAGGAAAATTTCTCTGGCTCCTAAATACGGCTCATCTCCAGGATTTGGCGTTGACCCTCCACCGTGCTTGCTACACGGCCTCTCTGGAAACTGCATCTACTCTCCTGTACATTAATAGGCTCTTCATGCCAAAGACAAACACATCTTCATCTTTAATCCTAAGTTCTCAAGTTTCAGTTCCACATTTCCCACTTCCTAGCAGGGCATTCTTAGTTTGGTATCTCATTCCATCTCTGTCTTTAGGAAAACACAACTTTCCCCCTACTCGGCTTTCTCTTGGCTTCTTTTTTTAATTTATGGGGCTACCATTCTCCAGGTCACACAACCACATTCAAAAGCCTGAAGGTGTCTTTGCCTCCTCCCTGTCCTTGGTTCCCTGGACAGCCCTCCTTTCCAACAGTTCTCGGCACTGTCTCCGCCCCGTTTGCTTTCTGTTTGCAGGTAGGGCATTCAAGCACTCACCCTTGAACTCCTGCTGTGACCTCCCACCTGATCTCTCAGCAGCCTCCGGCTGCCAGCCATCCTCCACCAGAGTACCATTCCTTCAACTCCTGCTCAGAAAACAGGGATAAAGAAAGGGGGGGTAATCAGAAGGGGGAATGAACCATGAGAGACTATGGACTATGAGAAACAAACTGAGGGCCTCAGAGGGGAGGGGGGTGGGGGAATGGGATAGACCGGTGATGGGTAGTAAGGAGGGCACGTATTGCATGGTGCACTGGGTGTTATACACAACTAATGAATCATCGAGCCTTACATCGGAAACCGGGGATGTACTGTATGGTGACTAACATAATATAATAAAAAATCATTAAAAAAAAAAAAAAGAAAACAAACAAAAAAAGAAAACAGTGACCCCCAGATCACTCCTCACCAGAGAACCAGTCCCTAAGCCTGAGACTCAAGGTCTATCTTCTAACCTACATTTCTAGTTAAAGCTTCCATTTCTCTGCTGCAGCTAAAACGGATCTGCTCATTTTTGCCCAAACAGGTCTTAGGTCTTTTGTCTCTAGGCCTCAGCTCTCACGCCAATCCCTTTTGTGTGGGACACCTCCTCCGACCACTCCTCTACCAAGTGAAATCCTACCCATTCTCGGAAACTCAGCTCAAGTGTTTCCTTCTGTAAGGCTAGAATGAACTCGTGGCCCGGTGTGTTATGGGTTCGCGCCTTAAATACATGGCACTTAGGACTAAGACTCGTTTGGTAAATCATTATATACTAGAATATGCCATTCCTTACATTTCTGTTTTATATTACAAATTTCTGTATGTTCAATCTCTTTTCCACAAGGCCTCCTATGTCTTTGGATCTCCCAGAGCACACATCCTGTACACTTGACTTCTTGTTTGACAGATCAACAGTAATGGATACTTAATAGCTGTTTGACCTCCAGCCTCGGTTTCCTCATTTGTGTAATGGGGGATAGCACCTGCCTCAATGAGTTGTTCTACGGACTAGAGAAGACAGCGCATATAAAGTAGTTAGCACAGTGCTAACTAAATATTGTAGTGGTCACGGACTTGTACAGATGCGCGTTCACATAGAGTGAGAGGGAGGGAAACGGGGCAACCTTTGTTTTCCAAACACCTCCTTTCACCTTCCTGACAATGGCCTTTCTCCCCTTTGTATCCTCAGACCCCTACCACACTCCTTAGCTTGTATTTCTCGTTTAAAAAAAAAAAAAGGTTAGTGGGAAGAAAAGCAGGCCTTTTCTGAGAAATTCTGGGGCAAATGGGTATCAGAGCTTCTGAATCTAATCTTTATTCCATGTGACAACCAAATGACTAAGGGGTTTCCTTTTCATCTGCATTTCAAAAGAAGATTCATAGCATATTTACTTTATAAGGATACTGATTTTGGCTGACCAAGAGCACTTTTTCCAAAATGCAACGTACTGTTGAATTAAGGCGCTGGATGGTTGGAAGAACAGGGACTTTGGAGTTAAGACATATCTCAGTTTGAATCCCCGTTCTGCGACTTACTGTCACCTTAGGCTGGTTGATCGTTAACCTCGTTGTCCTCAGTTTCTGTTAACCTTTTCATTGCTCAGGAAAGCGAAAGCTAGCTGCTTAGGGTTTGTATATTAAGCCTGGTACATATCAGATGCTCAGAAAACGTGAGACTGCCCCACGCCTGCTTTAGCAGTAAAGGGCCCAGCGATCTCGTCCAGTCGCATGCCGGTAAATAGCATCCGTTTGCCGATGTCTCCCAAATTTTTGTCTTTAGCCTAGATCTCTCTCTCCCCTGGACCCCACACTGGCATGCGCTACTCAACGTTTCAAGAAGGCGCATGCCTAAACAGATACCTCAAACTCGACAGGCACTGCTGACTGAACCTCTCTCACTAAAGCTGCTCCCCCCTGGCCTGCCCCGTTTCTGCAGATGGCAACTTAGCCTTCGTTCCCTTAGGACTGAATCCCTGCATCCTTGCCTCGGTTCTTGACCCGCCCCTCTTCCGACCAAACCCAATCAGTCAACAAATCCTGTCTGTTCTATCTTGAGAATAAACCCAGAATCTGACCACCTCTTCCCCTGGTCCAAGCCAACACCATCTCTGGCCTGTGTTATTATAGTCTGCTGGCTGACTAACCTCTTGCCTCTATTGTAACACAGCACCCACGGGGCTTCCATTATAACATAAGTCAGATCAGCTCATTGCTCTGCTCAAAACCCTCGGAAGGCCTGCAGTCTCACTGAGCAAAAGCCAAAATCCAACCAGAACCTACAGGATCTGTTTGCCCTTCCCAGCCCGAGCTTTCTCTGCCTCATCTCCAGAACTCTGCCCAAGTCAAATCTCTCCCTTCTGGGTAGTCCGGCAGGTCTGGCCCCAGAGCCTTCCCGTTAATAGGTTCCTCGCCTGAAATGCTCTTTGCACAGATAAGCTCAAGTCGCTCAGGTCTTTACTGAAACGTCCCCTTATCAGTGCGGCCTTCCCTGACCTTCCTATCTAAAATTGCACATGCTTCCCCGCCCCCCCAACCGTCCTCACGCGCCACCAACACATACTTCCCGTTCTTCTCTGCTTTACTTTTCTTCTTCCCCCTTAGCACTTATGACTCTTTTACACACTGTGTATTTTATTTATTTATCAGTCTTTGGAAGTAGGGATTTTTGTCTATTTTTTCCCCTGCTGTACCCCAGTGCCTAGCACAAATCCTGGTACAAAAAAGGGTCTCAAAAATATTTGTTGAATGGGTGAGAGAATGAAAGAATGAATGAGGGAATACTCTATTCTCTAGGCAGTCAATAAAATATTTATTAAGCATCCATTATGTGGTCAGCATTGCATTAGGCAAAAAGGGAGGATGTGGCAGAATCGNAAGAGATGTTTTTTAACTCTTAAGGAGCTTTTTAGAGAGAGAGAAAAGAGGTATCAAACACTGCTGTTCTGTAAGTGCTAACTGCATGGACTAGTCAACGCTGTAGAAGACAGAAAGGCGAGAGATCAATATTGACCAGAGCAGTCAGGACGAATAACGTTAAGGAAAGAGCACTCCGCCGGACGAGGGTAATGTAATTAAGACACAGAGGTAGGAAAGGGCCTGGAAGAGTCACTTCACGAGGGGTAACTACCAGAGGGGCAATATGGCGTAACAGAGCAGACAGGCAGGTCTGGAAAACCGGGCAGAGTCTGAAACTGACACACGAGGAAAAAAAATAAACAGGACTGACTGGATGTGGGGGATGACAGAAAAGGACACATTAAAGATGAGTGAGCCACTGTGATGGTCTTCAAGATTTTTGCTGGAATGGCCCTAAAATATGAACAACTCTACATCCCCTGTCATATTTTTAAGTTGCCATCTGTCACTTATAAGCTTAAACAAGAGCAAATGATGTGTTTTTTATAAGTCCGTTGAAGCTGTGTTGTTAGTACACATGGAAAATGTCTGCCAATGGCAGGCTAATCAGCTCGATCAGACTTCCTTTCTGTCAAAAGAGGTCTAAGCTCATTTTTAAGTTCCAGTGAACATGTTAACATGACCCCCTCGAACAACCACCTTATTTCTGAATTCTAGTTTTAAGATGGATAGTTATGGTCGCCATGAATTTGTCACCGAGATAAAACAAGGGCTGCTCAGCTTCCACAATGTTCTATGTTAATTATACTTAAGAATAAGGGGCTGCTCCTCTTTGCTTTACTTTTGTGGCATCCTGTGACGTTTTTATACCGTGGGGCAACCCACGGTGCCTTTTTTCCCTTGTCTAAGGGCTAAAGGTGACTTTAAGGGAGTTGGGAAAGGACAACCTTTGGAGCAGACAGTCTCAAGCATATCTGTTTTAGACAAGAGTATATATGGAAGCTGAAATCTGGAAACTGATTCCTTATCCATGCCCGTGAAGCCTCTGTGTATCCCCAGAGCACACGTACCCCAACATGAAGATTTCTGACCTTGAGGTTTCCCTCGGAGGTTAAGAAGAAGGCAGTGCCACTGACAGAGACACAAAGACTGGAGGGGGTAGCTGGCTCTGGTGGTGCTGCTGCTGGTGAGAGCAGGAGCCAGGAATAAAGAGAAGCTCTCCCAGGGACAGGCCATGAAAGAAGGGCGGGCCCAGGGCTGAGTCTTGGAAAATGCTTGTGATTCACAGGACTGCAAGCAAAAGAAACGGAGATAACACAGGAAAATAAGGAGGTAAGTCAGGATAGTGGACATGTGAGAAAGGAAGAGTGTTTCAGTAGGAAAGGAATTTAATCGCATCAGGCCTTACAGAGCCCAAGGAGGGTGAGGAAGAGGACAAGGTCACTTCAGTCACAGTGATGTCATTAGGAATTCTGCAATGGCAGCAGCATGATGGATGTGGGGACCAGGAGAAGGTGGCCAGCTAAGAAGGCAGTGAGTGGATAAAGAGGAAATGCAGACTGGATATGAAGACTATCTGACAGGAAGTTTGGCAGTAAACAATTGGCCAGAGCATGGCCGCTGAGTGAAGTCAACCATTTCTCAAACAGAGACGTCTGTCCACATGTGTTTTATGGAAGAAAGCTTCACTTAGAAGGGAGGAAAGAACCCTGGTTCTTCCCCTGAGGCTGGAGGGCCAGGTGAGGAGGCTGGCATAGAAACACGGAAGGCGGAGGCGAAAGTTCATGAATAGAACCTTAATCTCCTCAGTGAAAGGGGTGATGGGGGCCATTCTTGGGAAGAAGGGCAGTGCAGGTGAAGCACAATGTGATGGGGGGGGGTTGGAGGGGAAACAACCCCCGGGGCATCGATCACCCGAGGCCAGCCTCTCTCTTTGGGAAGGTTACTGAAAACAGCAGTGGGCAATTCCCTGGCGGCGAAGTTTTCATTCTCCAGAAGCTGTCAATTCTATAGGAACACGGCAGAGAGCTCTGACTTCTGATTGAAAACATCACTGCCAGTTCACGCCTATCATTGTCTGAATACGAGCTGCTCCAACTGGGGCGCTGATGGAGGCTGCGAGACAAATGTGGCCCATCCGCTCTACGAGAAGTTTTGCAGAAGCGATTCCACGCAATTTAACTGGTGAGTAACTTCATCATATGAGCACACACAAATCACACACAATAAAATGTACAGTTGCCTTGTATCCTAAAGACACAATATGCGACTTCAATGGCATCTCTGTGAACAGCCGCCGTCTGCTAAGGACCCCTGAACCCGAAAGCACACATTACTGCGTCTTCCACCATGGTCTGCAGGGAACAGTCCGTGAGAAAACTTAAGAAGCTCCACTTGAAATCTATGCTTTTACATCCTTTTCTCCAGATTCAGAGGAAGATGTCCCTCCCTCCTCTTTAAACATCTCCTCCCCTTGGGTACCCCGATCCTCGGAGTTATACCCCTCTCCGGTCTTTCTCGCTAGCTTTCTTATTCTTCCCTTCTTCCTTTATTACTGTCACTGACACCAGTTCATACCAATGAACCTTTACTGAATTCTTACTATGCGCCACGCACTGAGTTAAGCACTTTACACACATTATCCCCCTTAATCCTCATAACTGTCTGAAGTAAGAAATAATATTGTCTTCAGTGTCTGAATAAGCAAACACATCAAAGCAGTTAGCTAACCGGTCTGTGCTCATCAGCGAGTAATTGATGCAGCTGGATGCTAACCTCTAGCTTTACCTCTAGGTCCAGGACTTAAGCCCCTAGCACATGACCTCCTCTACCTTCAAACTGCACAGGCTCTCGGTTTTCCCCTTCTAGCCCCCCCACCCCCCGCCTCTGTCCCTTTGCTGCTGCTTCAAGCTACTCTTCAATTCCACTTAGTCCTTTTGTTGTCAATCTCCTAGAATCCTGGTTTAACTCATTGTCTCTGTTTCCTGCCTACCAGTTTCTTTCTCAACCTTCAGCACTGCTCCTAGGGACTATTTACTGACAAGATTACGGCAACTCTTTCGAATTCCCAGTTAGAGATGGCTGAAAAAATCCCTCAGTTTCATCCTTATCTCACCTGGATGCTGTAATTTTTCTAAACTATGGAAGGTTACCATAGATAATGTGTATTTTGCTTTGGGCAATACTGAAAGGCCATACTGGAAGAATTTATCAAATTTCAGTTAAATTTGAAGAGATTTAGGAATCTCTTTAAGAGGGGCGCCTGGGTGGCACAGCGGTTAAGCGTCTGCCTTCGGCTCAGGGCGTGATCCTGGCGTTGTGGGATCGAGCCCCACGTCAGGCTCCTCCACTATGAGCCTGCTTCTTCCTCTCCCACTCCCCCTGCTTGTGTTCCCTCTCTCGCTGGCTGTCTCTATCCTGTCGGATAAATAAATAAAATCTTTTTTAAAAAAAGAATCTCTTTAAGAATCACAGACCAGAATATAGGACTGCTTTTGAATCCAGCTTATTCATAGTTTATTTTTTATTTTTGTTTGTAGTTAATTTTTATCAAATACTTTCACACGATAGTTTTATCATAATTACTTTGATTTTGGAGATCTGCCACTCAATTCTTTTTCCACCAAAGCGGAAATTCCTTGTGCTAAACAACTATGCAGAGAGAAGGAAGACATAGAAATAGGAAGGACATTGCTTGACGCTGTCTATTTAATTGATCAGTGACTGTTTAGGCACCTCTGCTGAGTTACTGATCACTCTGTAGCTGGAAGAGTGCTGGTGGATTACGGACATTTAGGTGAGGATGAAGCTCTCACCTTTGGAATTTGTTCAGAACTCGTCCTTTGTGTCTCTTCACCAGATTAAGCTTGTTGACAGTAAGGGCAGGTTGCCAGCACACCTTCCACCCTCTGACAATCTTGTATAGCTCGGGCTGAGTCATATGCTGAATGGTTATTCATGGGATATACGGATTCTTAGAATCTGAAGAAATCTTAGAAATCACTGACTCCAAAACCTTCACTAAATAAGAAACGGAGGCCCAAAGGGGAAAGCTGGCACGCTCAAGGTTAACCGAGAACAGCTCAAATTAGAATCCACATCACTTGATTTCCATTCTGATATCCTTGCCACATGCCTTGGCACCTGCCCGTGACCTGCAAGGGAATCACTAATAACTAGCTGTGTGCTTTTAAAGCTACAATCTATGTTCAAGCATTGTTTGCAGACACATGCACACTCATCTAAAAACAATTAAAAACTACATTTCCTTCTCAATGATTATTTATTTGAGAGAGAGAGAGACAGAGAGAGACCGAGAGAAACAGAGAGCAAGTAGGGGGAAGGGGAGAGGGAAAGGAAGACAAGTAGATTCTCCACTGAGCAGGGAGTCCAAAGTGGGGCTCGATCCCAGGACCCTGAGACCACAACCTGAGCTGAAATCAAGAGCTGGATGCTCAACTGACTGAGCCACCCAGTTGCCCCCAAAACTACATTTTAATGTTAGATCTAGGGGCTCTCCTGTACTGGCTTTGTTAATCTAACTTCTGGGGACTCCCCATCCTTATCCGCATGCAGTGCAGTAAGAATATAGCAGTTCCTTGAGTATCTCAAACATTTTGACAACTCTGATACAGGATTCAAGAAAACTGGGGCAAGTGATCAAAATGTCCTGGGGATAATAGAGGGGACATTTCAAAGGTAAACTAGTGGATGGCTGTTACTTGTGATAAAGAAAAAGGGTTTGCTATGAAGGTTAAGAAATATTTGTTTTTTAGTCACTTAACCCAACCAAGCCACCTACGCCAGAACTGTCCCAAAGTCCTACCAAAAGCAATTCTTCAATGGTCCCATTTAAGTCAAGTGCTCTTAGTAATAAGTCAGGCCATCTTAAGCTTAGTGCTGCTGGCTCATAGACACATGTGGGCTAACTGGTAAAACCTGCCACAGAAGCTGCAAAGTTATGATACAACACAAGACTGACTTTGATGTCACCAATGCTGTTGTGTGTCATGCCACAGGGAGTTAGACATGCCAAGTTTCTAACCAGCTTCTTAGTCCCGGAGTTAGCCATCCATCATGGCGAGCCCTCCTGAGCGTTTCAAGTCCGACTAGAGGGCAACAGGGACCAAGCACATAATCCACAGGTCTGAACATCTGGTTATAGTATTTTTCTATACTACTAGTTTGTTCGAATGGTCATGTAGTTATTTTGTTACTTTCGAGAACTGTTTTTTCTTAAAACTTCTTCTACAAAAATTTACAGACTGAAAGACTGTTAAAACTCAAGAGGCTGTTGACTGGCATTTCTCCCTTTTAGTGGAACAGGGGCAACAGCTGTTCACGACTGACTTTGAGGCGCTTCAAGACACCAAAATACCTTAACTAGCAAAGATGAAATGACACCCCTGTCGCCTGTATTCAGTGCATTTTTATCACATTTTCTCTGTAAATTAATGAACCACATGGTGGCAACTTCCCGCCAGATTATCTGATCAACTCGCATATCCCTGGACTCAGGAATCGAGAGTCATCTAGTTCAGACATTCAGCTCTGCAGCTGGGGCAAATAGATGCTTTGTATCTTAATGTCTTCATCTGTTAAATAGGGAAGTGCCAGCCATACCCGCAGGCTGTTGCACAGATTAAAAGAGAAAATATCTGTGAAAGTGTCATACGTGGACATCCTTGAGGTTATTTTAAAAATAATTTACACATGAGCAAATATTTTTATATAAGCGTATCTATACCTGACTTAAACTTTGAGTCTTCTTTTAACTGGTTTGGCAGACTGCCCACCTCATTAAGATTAAACTAAATTAAACCTATAGCAAGTTTCAAAAATAAAGGTCTGTGAATTGCACCTCATACTCCCAGGAAGAAGCCCACTGGCCACGGAGCTAATAAAGCTTCAGTTTCAAGGCCCTTCCTTTGCAGAGGCCCCTTTTAAGTCCCTAGGGGCTGGGGCGGTGGTGGAGGTGGGAGCTAACAACCTGTTCACATGGTCATATGTATTTGGGAAACTTGTAAGTTATTTTTGTATCCTTTTTCTTAAAAAAGGTCCCCAAGATTATATAAGCTTCAGGTCCCAAATCCAAGATTTGGATCTTGGATTAAAAAAAAAAAAAAAATCAACCACCACAACAAAACTAGGCATAGGTCAGAAAATTCTTCTACTCCCAGAATCCGGTGGGTACAGGGCTTCATCCGAGGTCTTCCAAATGACAGGCATATTCCCCAGATAAGTTCTGGTGAGGGGTTTGGGGTTGGAGTTGGGGTGGGGCATTTGGCAGCAGTGGGATCCTGATTGTCAGTGACTGCACAGGCCTGAGGAGGGGTGAGGCTGAGAAGGCTCTGACAGGATTGTGACTGGTAGGCAGGGAGAGCCAGCTGGGACGTGGGATGCAAGGGTGGTATGTGGGAAGCAAATTTTGAAGAGGAAGAGGGGCACTAAGACTGTCAGTGTGGACTTCAAGATACTCTGTCACCCCTAGGTGAATGTCTGGAGTAAGGGAGTGCCTACAACCCCTCTTCCTTGTTCATTAACAGTCTGACATATGGTGGCTAAAATGTGGTGTACATCGGAGGCTACAGCAGGCAAGGGAATGCAGCCAGAGTAAGGGTGGGCAGGGGAGGGAAGGAAAGGGAAGGGGGGCCCTGGGGTGTGGGGGGGTGAAGTGCCCTGTATTTCACATGCTGAGGCAGTGTATTTCAGACAGCAGGGCATCTGCTTAAGTCCAGGAGAGGAGAGGATTGTAGAAATCATCCAGCATAGATGTTTATCACCTGGGAAAACAGGCCCTTTACAGGCACAGTGAGAAGTAGTGGGCTGGCCGGACCCCCACAGTGCACCCCCCTTCCCTGCTCTCTGATGGGTCTGCCCCTCCTCTTGCCTCTTCTTTTCCTTTCCTGCCCTTTCTGTTACTGTTTTCTCCTCTTCCTTCCCTTGTACAGACCTGAAGTATCTTATCCCCCATTAAAAAAAATTTTTTTTTGTTTATTTGAGATGGACAGAGTGAGGGAGTGAGAGAGTGAACACGAGCAGGGAGGAGGGGCAGAAGGAGAGGGAGACAAGCAGACTCCCCGCTGAGCAGGGGCTCAATCCCAGGACCCTGCGATCATGACCTGAGCCGAAGGCAGATGCTTAACCCACGGAGCCACCCAGGCGCCCCTTAGCCCCCATTTTTAATGCTTTCTGGATTTTACACGTTATGGGTTCTCTCTCAAAAATGTCTAACTAGTGTGTAGTAAGCTGGGTTTTTCCCCCCTTTTAATGTATGGTCCTGGTCTTCAGTGGAGAAATGGCCCTTTGCTCCTGTTGTGACTTGATCTGGCCTAGGGCTGCCCAAGGGTTGCCCTGTCCCACTGCCAAGCGGCTAATTAGCTGCTCTTTCTCCAACCCTCCCAAATACTTGTCATGAGAATTTCTCTCTTGTGTTTCGAGTTGCCAAATCTAGTCTTTGTAAATACAAACAAGGTAGGTGAGACTTTTTCTCAGCAACCATTTCAGCAAATGAAACAATAAACGCTTTCTTACAGCCAACGTTCTAACCGGAGGAAAGATAACAGCATTACACCCTGTAATTGTCCTCATGGATCTGAACAGGTGTAATTGTTGGGTTCTCGTGCTACCTGAGGTCATACACAGTCCCTCTTTAGTCTTTCTTTAGGTGTAGAATTCAGTGAATTTTAGTCTATTTACATCGCTGTGAAAGCATCCCCAGTATCTCATGCCAGAACATTTCAATTACCCGGACAAGAAACCCCACCCCTCCTAGCAGTCACTCCCAATTCAATCTTTCTCTCATCCCCTGGCAACCACCAATCTACCTTCTGTCTTTAAGAATTTGCTTATTCTGGGGGCTCCTGGGTGGCGCAGTTGTTAAGCGTCTGCCTTTGGCTCAGGGCGTGATCCCAGCGTTCTGGGATCGAGCCCCACGTCAGGCTCTTCCACTGGGAGCTTGCTTCTTCCTCTCCCACTCCCCCTGCTTGTGTTCCCTCTCTCGCTGGCTTTCTCTCTATGTCAAATAAATAAATAAAATCTTTAAAAAAAAAGTTAAAAAAAGAATTTGCTTATTCTGGGGACGCCTGGGTGGCTCAGTTGTGAAGCGGCTGCCTTCGGCTCAGGTCATGATCCCAGGGTCCTGGGATCGAGTCCCTCATCCGGCTCCTTGCTCAGTGGGGAGTCTGCTTCTCCTTCTGCCTGCTGCTCCCCCTGCTTGTGTTCTCTCTCTCAGTGTGACAAATAAATGAAATCTTAAAAAAAAAAAAGAATTTGCTTATTCTGGGCATTTCACATAAATGGAATCATACCAAATGTGGCCATTCCTTAGTATGATATTATATTAACATCACGAAAACATTAGTGGAATATTTTCAAGGTTCATCCACGCCGTAGCATATGGCAGCACTTCATCCCTTTAGCTGTAGAATATTCCACGGCACGAATATAACATTTTGTTTATTCATTCATCCGTTGGAGGACAAATAGTTGTCTCCACTCTTTGGCCTTTATAATAATGCTATGAACATTTGTGTACACGTTTTTGTGTGAACGTATGCTTTCAGTTCTCTTGAGTATATAACTAGGGGTGGCATCGCTAGGTCATGCTGTAACTGTTTAACCTGGAGAAGCTGCTAAACCATTTTCCATGGTGGCTGCACTGTTTTCCATTCCCATCAGCAATGCACGAGGGTTCCAATTTCTCCACAGCCTCACCAACATTTGCTTATTCTATTTTTAAAAAAGATTTTATTTATTTATTTGAGAGACAGTGGGAAAGCATGGAGTGAGCATGAGAGAGAGAGGTAGACTCTGGGCTGAGCAGGGAGCCCAACGTGGTACTCGATCCCAGGATGCTGAGATCATGACCTGAGCCGAAGGCAGATGCTTAACCGACTGAGCCACGTAGGCGCCCCCCCCCCATTTTTTTTTAATGATAGTCATACCAGTGGGTGTGAGGTGGTATGTCACTGTGATTTTGATTTGCATTTCCTTAATGACTAATGAGTTGAGCATTTTTCTGTGTGCTTACTGGCCATCTGTATGTCTTGCTTAGACAAACATCTATTCATCACCTTTGCATATTTTTTGAGTTATTTAACTTTTTATTATTGAGTTATAAGAGTTCTTGATACATTCTGGATATTAGATTCTTATCAGATACATGGTTTACAAATATTTTTGTATTCTGTGGGCTATCTTTTCATTTTCTTGGTAGTGTCCTTTGATGTGCAAAAGTTGGAAATGATCTTCTTTCTATATCAGCATCTCTATATTACTTGAAGATTTGGGAAGAATTCAGAAAAACATTTTAAATTATATACTTTACATTTTATTTTTTTAAAGTACACTCCACACCCAGCATGGAGCCTAACGCAGGGGTTAAACTTACAACCCTGAGATTAAGACCTGAGCTGAGATCAAGAGTCAGATGCTTAACCCACTAAGCCACTCAGATGCCCCTAAAAATGATATATTTTAGAATAAAAAAATACTTTATAAAACAGGAGGGTAAGGCTTGAAAAAATTGGGAGCTTTTGGTGGTATGATGACCTGGGTCCCCATAATTATGTTAGGTTCTTAGTATAAATAATATAAATGCATGCCATCTAGTTCCTTCTTTTGCTTCTGTTTACTACTCTTACATTTTTCATTTTTAAAAAATTGTTATTTTTAAATACTCTCTACACCCAACACGGGGCTTGAACTCACAACCCCAAGATCAGGAAGAACTGGATGCTCTATTGACTGAGGCTGCCTGGCGCCCCTCTTTACTACTCTTTCAGAAGAACCAATGAAGATTTAAAAAGTAGAGTCAGATTATCCTTTGGCTAGAGAATGAGGATTTCTAGAAGCGCTTACGGTTCAACGTTTTTTGTCAGGGCCCCAGTATATTTGTACTCGAACTATAATCAATCTTTCCCCCTTTTGTCGGAGGCATATGCCATAGGAGACTTACAGGGCACCACTCCAGTTGGCTTGCTTATTGGCTTACAAACAGAAGTTTTGTATTTATGGACAGTGATCCAGAGTGGTGTCCAAGTCCATCTGAGTTTAGAATTGCTATCACAGCAGAAATTGGAAACTTCACGAGCTAGAAGGTATTTACCAGGTCTATGTGGATGCCACTTTTCATTACAGCATACACAAATATATCAAAACTTTAACCTCCTGGGATCTCATATCCTCCTCAGATCTACATATGACATGTGCACATGAATCCTTTATTTTTCTTTTATAGTGAACTGCCTGCAAAATCACTCTCACCATTTATAATTTTATGTAGCAGAATGACCATGTAGGCTTTTCTTCTGAAAATGCCATAGCAACATGAATACTTGGTACTGAAAAGCATCTTTAATTGACAAAAGCTTTTTATTTTTGATTTAAACTTAGCTTATGCTTAGAGTGGGGCATTTAAATAGTCAACTTGATGACTTCATGTGAGCCAAGAACAGAACCTGGGTCTGATCATTTTTGGCCTGATCTTCCACCTACTTTCTGACCAATGTCCTTACAGTTAGAAAGCAATGACATTTCTACCAGAAGCCTCTGTTACTAACAACTTTGGTACATATGGTGCTTAGATAGAACACTTCATTCAAGGTGTCCGGGATTTAATGAATTTGACTTTATCTTCAAAGCCAGTGCTTGAATAGAGAGGAACTTGGATTTTAAAAAACCAGTCCATTTTAAGCCCAAAGGCAATTCTTATCCAGAAATTACTTATCCTTATTTTTAGTGTCTTACTCGCTACCTCCCCTTCTCATTTTGAGAACAGGGAAAAATAAAGATGCATACAACATCTTTTGGGCTGCATGAATCATGGATAGGCTTTGAAGGTCTCTAGGGAACTACTGCTGCTTCACCACGCGAACTCCAGGTGGGTCCTAAATCTCCTGGCCCTGGACTTCAGCAATTGCTGAAAAAATGTCAACACACAGACACACACACCCCTACCTTTAAAACTCTATGCTTGAGAAGGGCAGTTTGCTTAGAACAGCTTTCCCTGGCAGCCGCAACTAGGGCACCCCATTTTTGTTAAAGCTACAAGTCACAGTTTATTAACTGTATTCAGAAATGTGAGTCAATCGATGAGATTGAGAGATTGAGAGTCAATCGAAGAGAAGGCTGGAGTGCTCGAGGTGGCTGACACAGGCCAGAAAGGGAAAGATGGAACCAGGAGTCCAACCACCTTATGAAAAAAAATTCCTCCATATTTAACCTTCTCATCAAAAGTGTGAAACAGATGGTGGACGTAAGGATAGGAGCTAGACAGCAGAGATGACAATGACATCATTGTTACAATAATATTAACAGTAGGATTCAGTAAGAATAATAATATTTGAAGAACAACAAATGATGTTAGCAAATGGCATTTCTCACGAGTTCCTAGGACGCAAGCCAGAAGATCCTAGGAGGTGCTCATGCTGCTGGTCCCAAGAGCACACTTGGAAAGGGAGGAGATGAGTATTTATTGAGCGAAGGAGGGGAACAATTATTTAAAACTTCTTTGGGTCACACGTGGGTGGCTCAGTCGGTCAAGCTACTGCCTTTGGCTCAGGTCAAGATCCCAGGGTCCTAGAACTGAACCCCACATCGGGCTCCACACTTGGTGTGGAGCCTGCTTCTCCCTCTCCCCTGCTTGTGCTTGCTCCCTCTCTCTGTCAAATAAATAAATAAAAATCGTAAACAAAACAAAACAAAACTACTTTGGGTCAGACTTGGTCAAATGTTTACACATTTTATCTCATTCAGACCTCACAGGCTCCTACTGAGCTTCCCAGTTTGCGCCCCCAACTTTTCCAGAGCAGAGGAGAACGAACGAGTCCGCGCCAAGGGTATGCCTGAGCAGTTCTCTAGAAGTAAGGCATTTCTTTTCTTTTTTTTTAAGATTTCATTTATTTATTTGACAGAGATAGAGACAGCCAGCCAGAGAGGGAACACGAGCAGGGGGAGTGGGAGAGGAAGAAGCAGGCTCCCAGCGGAGGAGCCTGATGCGGGGCTCGATCCCAGAAAGCCGGGATCACGCCCTGAGCCGAAGGCAAACGCTTAATGACTGAGCCACCCAGGCGCCCTAGAAGTAAGGCATTTCTTTGACAACTACATTATTTTTAAAAATTCATGTAAATTTCGCACTGTTTCCAAATATTGCTGCTTGTTATGAATTAATCCAATTTAAATAACTATTAGATCAACTGCTTAACGCTTAACCTCAGTCCTTTAGTAAAACTGCCCTTTGGGAACATGAGGGAATGGATGGCTGAAGTTTAATTATTAGTCTATGGTGATGCAACTAGTACATATTTAATCCGAACACAATTTGTACCTGGGCCAGTAGGTGTCTGAAAACAACACACATCCTTTCTTACTCCGCCATTTCACCCCCACCTACCTGACGGGTCTGTCCGGTTTTTCTCTACTACTCCTTTATGGATCTTCTATTGTTCTGACCGAACTGGACCACTTGCTCTTCCTCAGATCCTTCTCACTTTTCTTGATCTCCACATATACGTTCATTATTCTTTGTAGCTGAAAAGATTCCTCTCTCATCTCTACCTTACAAGAATCTTCTATAACCTTTAAGGTCCAGCTGAAATACCATTTCCTTTTTGAAGACCAATCCCATGTTTGAAAGGCTGCTGCACTGAACACCTCCAGGGAGTCCTGATGGCTGCCCAGACAGATTTAATGTCAGTGGGTATATAATTATTTTCGTTGAATTAGCTTGTACATATAATCTCATGGGCCCAAATTTCCACATGCCTCTGTAAATAAATGATTCTATTTGACATTAAAGTTATACTGGCATTCAAAACATGAAGTTTTGGGCCACCTGGGTGGCTCAGTCGGTTAGGCACCTGCCTTCAGCTCAGGTCATGATCCTGGGGTCTTGGGATACAGCCCTGCTTCGGGCTCTCTGCTCAGCGGGGAGTCTGCTTCTCCCTTTCCCTCTGCCCCTCCTGCCTGCTCGTGCCCTCCCTCTCTCTCCCAGTCTCTCTTTCTCAAAAGAATAAATAAAAAATCTTTAAAAAACAAAAAAACCCCCAGAAAACCAAACCAAACCAAAACATGAAGTTTTGTGCAATGTAAGATATTGGGGTGCAGATAAAAAGGAGATGAAAAAGCGTATTTAAAGGAAATTGCCAGGGGTGCCTGGGTGGCTCAGCCGGTTAAGCGTCGGACTCTTGATTTCAGCACAGGTCTTGATCTCAGGATTGTGAGATGGAGTCCCGTATCAGACGCTGCACTGGGTGTGGAGCCTGCTTGGGATTCTCTCTCTTCCTCTGCCCCACTCCCCTCCCCTCTCTAAAACAAAAACAAAAACAAAAAACAAACAACTTCAAACAGAAAGATTATGATAACAACTGTGGCTATGAATTAGAATAAAGTCTCAAAATGTAGAATCTACCTAGACTTCTAGAATTGGAAGAAGGCTTGAAAGTGATCTAAGACAACCCCCTTATTTTCTAGTAGTAGAATTTCTGCACCCTGTTTTGTATTATGGTCAGAAGCTGCATTTGTTTAGTTAATGCTGTTTAATTTCCATCTAGCTTGGCTTTGGTCTCTTTATATCGTAATTTCAGTGCTACCTGAAAAAAGCTTTTTGCACTGGATAACAGATTTAGTTCTGAAGGGCCAGACCTAACTTTGGTCCAAAGGGAACTGAACTGCAGGACCTACTTTGATTTTAAAGGTTGTTAACCTTCGTGATGCTAACCTGAACCTCTGAGGAATGAATACTTACCACCCAAGTGCAATTCATTCATTCATTCATTCTTTCTCTCCCCTTCCTTCCAAGATTGATTGATTGATTGATTGATGATTTATTTATTTATTTATCTATTTATTTATTTATTTATTTATTTAAGACAGAGAGAGGAGGGGCAGAAGGAGAGAGAGACAATCCTGAAGCAGACTCCCTGGTGAACGGGGAGCGCAACATGGGGCTCAATCTCACGCCCCAGAGATCATGACCTGAGATGAAATCAAGAATCACCTGACAGAGCCACCCAGGCACCACCCAAGTGCAATTTCTGATTGGTCTAACAGCCAAGCCACAGTCACGGCCAACACCAGAGAACACTCATCCTAAGCAGGTGGCCCTCTAGTCCATTTGGCCAGCTCTAGCTTTGGACGCTGAGAGGTATTTCATAGGCTGATTGCATCTTGCTTTACCCACATAAGTGAAGAGAAGAGAACACCAAGGGCATTTATCTTTTCCACCCCCACACAGTCTTCGCAATCCCAGTGTGATGAAGAGCAGGGACTAGAGTTGGGTAGAAACAGGCTTGACCTTAGACAAGTTATTTAACCTCTGAAGCCCCCAGTTTCCTATCTGCACGAGGGTGAGGATAACAGTACTTCAATGATCTCATCAGTAACTTGGCAGGTGTGGGTGGGGTATTGTTGAGCACCTCAGACAATGTGTGCGCATATACCAAATCGTTCACGAACGTCAGCAATTGTTACTATTGACCAGGTGTGGCGAATGTTAACATACTCCGTCAACAAGAATTGGGCTCTCTTCTCTCTGTTAAACTTTTCCATGGCATTTCATGCCCTCCCTGACTCAATTATGATACCAACACTGACTCTTAAAACCATATCTGTAGTCCAACTTCTCTCCTGAGCTCAAGCTTGGGTTTCACAACTCTTAAGACACCTGGAGGTGCCCTGGGAACCTAGAGCAAATCCAAAATCTGACACTCCTCTTGACCTCTCTGGTTTGTGAGATATCATTATCTTTCCAGCTACCCAGGCAGAAGGACTGAGTTGTTGTTGTTTCTAAACTGCTTCTTTATCCTCCATTTAATCAGTTGCCAAGTCATTCACTCACATGCTCACTTAAGTCAACAAATACTTCTTGGGCCTTTTCCAGAAGCCAGGTATGGTGTTCAATTCTGGGAATACTGTGGTGGACAAAACTGACATGGTTTCTGCTCTCATCCACAAATATGCAATTACCAATTGGAATATACATGTGAGAGGAAATTTCAGTCGGTATGAGAAAGTGCAACAGGGGACATCATATAAAATGAGAGTCGGGAAAGAACTCTCAGATCAGAGGAAGTGACAATCTGAACTGAGACCCGAAAGATGAAAGGAGTCTGTCAGGTGAATAATGAATGAAGAACATTCTAGGCAGCTGCATCAGCAGGTACAAAGGCTTGGAGGTAGGAATGCGCTTAATGCCTTTCTCCAAGGAACTGAAAGAAGACCGTGTGGCTAAAAAGTCGTGAACTTGCTTGAGATGAGGTGGAAGATCAGGCGAGGGCTTACTGACCATGTACGGAAGCCTTTGAAGGGTTCTGAGCAGGAGAGGCACGGGATCGGACCGCTTTGCTTTGGGCAGGGCAAGAGCAGAATTAGAGACCAGTTGGGAGGCTACTCGTGTGTTTCTGATGACAAATGCCCAGCGGCTGTGGTGATAGGAGAAAAGGGGACATACTGGAGACACAATTGGGAGGTGGTATTGATAGGGCTTGGGGACTGGGATGTGGGGAGAGACCGAAAGGGAGGTGGCAAGGCTGATTCTTCGACTTCTGGCACAAGCAGCCGTGTAGATTCAAGTGTATGCAGAAGCTACCTTTCAAAAGATTCTGTGTTCCTAAAACACCTCACACAAAATCCCTATTTTCTCCTCTTGGTGCAGCCGCCTTGCCTCCAAGTCAATATAACCTTCTGGATCATTGTTCTTTCTCATTGGTTTCCCTACTTCTTGTCTGTGCCTACCTCAAATCACCCCATGCAGTGTTATCTTCCTAATACAGCTCGGGCCACGTTATTTCCCTTTTAGATACCTCCAAAGGTTACCTACCACCCACTTAATTAAGCAATAACCCCTTGCCTTGGCTCTCCAGGTCCTATGACCTACCTTTCCAGTCTTCTTTATTATTTTTTTTGAGGGGGGAGGGGCCGAGGGAGAGGAAGGGAGAATCCCAAGCAGGTTCCATGCCCAGTGCAGAGCCCAACGTGGGGCTCCGTCTCAGGACCCCGACATCAGGACCCCAGCTGAAATCAAGAGTCGGACGCTCAACCAACTGGGCCACCCAGGCGCCCCTCCAGTCTGATATCCACCACTTCTCTATTTAAGTCCTGTTTTAGTCCAAGTGGGCTACTTCCCGTTCCTTGACCAAGTCACCACACATTCCTACCTCAATGCCTTTGCTCATGCTATTTCCCCCTTCCCTTCAGTATTACCATCTCGGTCTGCTGGAACTTTATTCAGCTTTCAAAGTTCATTAAAGGTCCAATCTGTCAATCTCATAAAGCTTTGCAATTCTCTTAGGGCACTTAGATTTCTGCCTTTTATTGTGGTTATGTGAGTATTTATCTCCTGCCCATTACCTACCCCCTAACCGTAGGCAATTCTTTGTGGAGTGCCTGGCTCGATTACTCATACTGCACCAGTGCCCAAGTCCTTGCAGTGTCAAAAGTAGGGTTTAACTCACAGTAGGTACATTTTTTTGAATTTATTTCGAACAATTCATGTTATTGATGAGGGAGCAGAAGGCTAGCTGAGGACAAAGCAGAAGCTGACACCCCTAAGCTCTCCCATCCCCCCACTCCTGGGTGGGATAAGTGTGACATTCCTCCAGGAAACTTCCAACTAAATGTTAATGCTTTGCTAGAGGAAAAAAAAACCTTAGCTTGATAATAGCGAGGCCTCCAGTACCCTGTGGGTCTTCTTTAGCATATCAAAGTCCTTTTGGACACCTTGCATTTTCCATATCTCCCCCAACTCCCAAGAATATAACCCGCCATTCCTCACAACCCCAGCGCAGCAGCTCTTTCTAACCACAGGTCCTGTCCCTGTGCTTTCATAACATCACCTTTTTGCACAAAGATGTCTCAAGAATTCTTTCTTGGCTGTCGGCTCTGGACCTCACCAACATTCCAAAACTACACCATTAAGTATCTTAAGGAGTGACGAGACCCCAGGTGTTGAAGGGGAGGTTATCTTCCAGTAGTATTTGCCAGCACCATAGCAAAATTCACCTTCCACCGAATTTCCTGTGATCTTACAAAAGACAAACATATACACATCCCTTTAATGGAGTTTTCTGGCTGTTTGAGATAATCCAATGCAACAGTCCTCATAAGCTTATCCTTTCCTTGAAGTACTGAATATTAAAAATTACAGCCTCTAACTCAGGATTTTTCAAACTACTTGTAACCCACTAATAGGTCATGAAACTAATTTAGTGGGTCATAAGCAATACTAAAAAACAAAACAGAAACTAGCTACACACACAGCTTACATAAGGATAAGTAATTTCCCTGAAACTTTTGTTTCAAATACATATATACACATATTTGTGTGCCACGTCATGATTAAAACATACTTCTCGCCATGGGTCCCAGTCACAAAGGTTTGAAAGCTACTGCATTAATGATCTACTGCCTACCCCAAGATCAATACACAGAACCCAAGTAGGAAAAGTAAGATGTGAAGAAAATAGCAATGAGACTACCTAATTAAAAGTCATTCACACTTTAGGGGTGCCTGGGTGGCTCAGTCCTTTAAGCAAGTGTCTGACTCCTGATTTTTAGCTCAGATCAGGATCTCAGGGTTGTGAGATCAGGCCCAGCTCTGAGCAGAGCATGGAACCTACTTAAGATTCTCTCTCTCTCCCCCTCCCTCTGCCCCTTCTCTCCTCCCCACCCCAATAACTCACTAAAAAACAAAACCAAAAACTCTTAAAAAAAAAAAAAGGTATTCACACTTTAAAACCTGAATGTCTGATATACCTAACTCTTCCCTTGGGGTGTCTGCATTAAAGTGTCTTTAACCCAGATCAATCGTGAATTAGTAGAAAGTGGGTCAGAATCATTTTGGACTACAGGCCTTCTTGGTACATCTAACAAGGATTTCCTCCAGTATCCCAATTCCCCAAGACAGCGGGGGTTCTGGAACCAGGAACTCCATTGCTGAAAGGCTATGGGTCACTAGGTTACAGTACACAGAAATGGTAATACCTTTGTAAGGAAAACATTAACAACCAGAGTGCACGCTTTCTTCCATGCACGTGTCAAGCTTATCAGTTTATGTTTGCATGTATATATTTAATCCATACCTAGAAAACACAAACCTATATACCCATGCAGAAGAGCTAGGCCTGATAGGAGGTAACGTGAAACCCTAAGTCCATCTAAACACAAGAAATACTGAGTTACTGAAGGCAACAGCATATGGGAGATAGAAGGGGGGGGGGGATCTGGGAAATGGTAGAATGGCAAGGGGGTTCAGGCTGCAGCAGATGTATTATACCAAGTGTTTTATCACTTGATGACTGATGGTAATGGGAGGAGAGTAGAGGCGAAGGATATGGAGAAAACAATCTCCCCGTCAGTTGTATACCCGATGATAGCAGAGGAGTAGCTCACCAGGAGTGCACAGACACTATTCGATCATGTCAGCAGAAAAAGGACAAATTTCAAGTCCTAATTCCAGCCCTAGATCATTTAACAGGTTGCCCCTAATAATTTGTTGTTACTTGTGTTATGTTCTCAATTTATAGTTGAGAAATCAACACTGAGCTTCCAAACGAATGAATGTAAACACTCTTAATTGCCAATTACAACCCCAACAAATAACTGGGTGAGAAACAAGGCTCAAGGAGTAGAAGTTCAAAGCTGCCGTGGCGTGAAGAATCCTAGACTGGGGGTTTTGATAAATCTGGGTTAGATCTGAGAGATACTGAGGTGTCTTTCGCTTCAAAAATTTTATAATTCTACAAGAGAGGGAAAAGGTGACCTTTAGTTGGAAGAAAGGAAGATCAGCTTGGTTTTGTATGTAAAAGGCAAGTAACAATTAAGTTAGCTGCTAAGGTTATTTAAATATAAATTAATGCCTCTCACATTGTCTAGATCTAGTTAACACCCTTCGGTGACATTATATGTCAACGTTTCTACTGACTACTGGATACATTCCAAACTTCTTTCTGGCATTTAAGGCGTTCCACATCTGCCCAACTTTTATCCCAGACTTCTTATGACTCTGGTCTCTAATCTGCTCCTGTCCCAGTCCTGTTTGCTTAATTCTTCCCCACCCCTACTCTCCTAGCTAAAGGCCCATAAACTTCATAAAACCTTCCAACTACTCAAATATTTATGCACCAGATTTTGACCTTTGAATTCCTATAGGACTTTACAAGCTGTCCTATTAGATAGGCATTACTGTCCTCATTTCATAGATAAGCAAATTGAGGCCCAGCGGAGTTAAGTGACTTGCCCAGGGTCCCACAGTTTGCAAGCAGCAGCAGGGCTGGGTCTGACTTGCTTGCCTTCCAAGTCCACACTTTTTTCCCCCCCACATTGTGCCATGCTGCTTCCATGTATTAAAAATCCATGGAGGAAGGATGCAGTAAAGACGCCTATAAAGCAGTTGTAATACAGCTTGTTGTGCCATAACGTAGACACATCACATCCTTTGAACCATATAGGTAATAAACGCTTGGAGTAGCATAGTTTTTAAAGGGGGTTGTCAGTCCTGTTTCCCATGCCCAGTATTAAAATGATATCCCAGGGTAAATGACAAGTGAGTAAGGTTAAGAGGGGGAAAAAAGCAATACGGTATAAGAAGAAAATATTATTAACAGGACAGAAAAGAGAAGAAAGTGTAATATAAGCTGACAATGCAGAAAAAAACTTCGACTATGGAAATACAGAATACGGGGCTTAGGGGCCCACAAAGCTAATACCTAAGTTAGGGGGCCTATGCCTACCGACAAGAAGCGCGCATGTGTGAGAGTTGATATTAATAACAGACAGCAGTACACATGGACAGAGTAGAACTCAAGAGAGACAAATAAGGATAGGTCGTGGGGTCACAGGGTAGATTATGGCATGATGAGACGGTGGTGGCGCCAAATAGGGGCCAGAAGGGTACAGCAGGGGTCAAAGAGAAAGGTAAAGAGGTTCAGAGGGCACGGCGCCCCCAGACTCGAGGAAAGACTTGTCTTCCTCTCGATAGCTGGTTGGTATGATTTAAGATTCACATCCGCACCCCACAAAGCCTTTCTGGGTGGCTCCGGAAAGTGAGGGGGGGGGTCACGTCCCCATTCCCCGGGGACTCCGCGAGGGGGCGGAGCGAGGCAGGAGGGTCCTTACCCATAAAGATGGAGATGATGAGCCGCAGCGCCTGTTCCGACGCGCCCAGGGACGTCGCCAACTTGTTAAGGCTCAGCTCCTCGAACCCCCACCGCAGCACCCTCGCCAGCTCCGCCACCGTTCCCACATCCCCCTCAGCTGCGGACGCCATCTTTGCTCCGGGCGTCCCCCAGGGACCCCCCAGCTCCGCGCGCCCCGAATGTGGGCACAAGGCTGTAGCTTCACCCCCAATTCCGGCCCGGAGCCCGCCCACGGCGTGCGCATTGGCTGCGGGCCCGCCCAGCGGCTCCAGGCTCCCCCGGCTATTGGTCGGTCCGGGTAAGGGGCGGTGCCTAGCGCAGCAAGGTAGGCAGAGGGCGGGTCTGAACGTTTGTAAAGCAAAAGGTGACTCCCGCCGAGAATGAACGCGGGGCAGGCCGGGGGCGGGGCTTGGAATCGGGAACTGGAGTTGCGATTGGAAAAGTCTAAAGCCGGCGGCGAGGTGACTGTACAACTCGGTTCTAACCGCTTGGGGGAGGAGTCGGTGAGGGCGAGTGTCCGGCCGGCCCGTGCGCTGCCTTCCCATTGGCTGAGGCGGGAGCAGGCGAGAGTCGAGGCGGGGAGGGGGGGAGCCGTCACCCGACTGCGAGGTTACTCTCGGTCGCCGGCGCGCCGGGGTTACTGGGGCATGTAACGGAGAGGGCGGGAATTCCTGGAGCAGCTTCGCGAGCGCCTCCTAACGGCACCTCCCGGCCGTTCTCAAACCGTTAGGCACGCCGCCTTCACTCCGCAAGGGTCTCGGGAGAGCCCAGAACCCCAGAACCCGGCTCCTTTTAGTTCATGCAGCCCTTTCACGTAATTTCCTATATTAAACCCTCACCTTCCCCCGAGAGGCGAGGAAACTAAGATATGCCGATTTAGTCCTTATTAGGTTCATTTGGAATAAACGATTTAACCTGTATTTAAGTAGTACAGGTTCATGGTAAAAGTTCAAACAGTTTAGAGAAATAAAATAAGAGTTATTTCCTCCCACCTTGCTTCCCATTCTTACTTCTTACAGGTAACCACCGTTCGGATTGCACTAACAAAAATGTGTCGAGCACTTAGCATGTGCCTGGGACTGTGCTGGACTCCGGGGAATATAATGATGAGCCCAAAGCTATGGAGAGGGGATGATGCGCAGTCATAGTAGTGTTAATGCATGTGTAATTGAAAGCAAAAGTAAGTGCTCTGAAGGAAAGGAGCAAGGTTCTAGCAGAGTATGTAACAAAAGAACACTAAGAGTTTCTTGTAATAACTGGAATTTGTGGAACATTCTTGTACAATTATAGCTTAAACTTCTGTAGCACTTTGCTCTTCACAAAGTACTTATATCCATATTATTTCACTTAATTTGGCTGTGAAATAGGATGTTTATTATTATAATGTCGTCTTACAGGCAGAGGCTTGGAGAAATTAAGGAACTAAGTTCCTTTTTTTTTTTTTAAAGATTTTATTTATTTATTTGACAGAGATAGAGACAGCCAGTGAGAGAGGGAACACAAGCAGGGGGAGTGGGAGAGGAAGAAGCAGGCTCATAGCAGAGGAGCCTGATGTGGGGCCCGATCCCACAATGCTGGGATCACGCCCTGAGCCGAAGGCAGACGCTCAACCACTGTGCCACCCAGGCGCCCCAGGAACTAAGTTCCTTATCCACTAAGTGGCAGAGACAGAATTTAAACTTAAATCTGTTAAATTTCACTTCCCTCCCCCCTTTTTTAAGGAAAAAAAATAAAAAATATGAAATATTCGGAACAGTTGGGAATAAGATTCCCCCTCCCTCCAGATTAGGAAACAAACATCGTATATACAATTGAAGAGCCTCGTATATCCCTACCCCGTGGCATTTCCCTCCTTCCCTTCTCAGAGGTCAAAACTTTATTGACTTTGGTATTTATCAGTCCCATGCCTGTTTTTATATTTTACATACTGTGCACATCTAGAGAGAATATACAGTAAGTTTGCATGCTTTTAAACTTTATATTAATGGTATTACAGTGAATGGATCACTTTGCAGGTTGTTCTTATGCTTAATATCTTTATTGAGATACATTCATGTTTTTACCTGTAGCTCAAATCCATTCATTTTACAGTGATGTAATATTCCATTGTATGATTATACTACATTTAATTTTTCACAGTCATGTTGAGAAATACTTGGATCATTTCCTATTTATTTATGTATTGTTTTATGACAAACATTGCTGCAGTGAGCATTCTTCTTTAAGCAAGAGTGAAAGTTTCTCTAGGACTATGACTCCAAACCTTTTTTTTTTTTTAAATTAACTGAGCTCTCCTGTAAGAAACACATTGCTATCCAGTATACACACATATTCATACACTAGACCACAAATACATATAATACTCACACAGACATACCCACAATACACGCTGCCATACTATGTGTGTGTTCTCGGATACTTTCTACGCTCTTTTAATTCATTAAAAAATTGCTGATCAGGATTCACTAACTTGGTATCAATACCTACCAGTAGTTCGTGATCCGCATTGAGAAAAGACTTTCCTAGTGTTTGTAATCAGGAAGGGAATTATGGGTTGTAGGTTATGCACACTTTTAACTTTATTAGATTTTGCTGAATTGAAGTGTTTGGCTAGATGTTATTTAAGATCCTTAAAACATCTGATTTGCTGAATCAGTTAATTATATTTGTTAAAGCATCTAGTCAATTAGACTTTGTGTAAAAATGTAGAAAGTGTGGGACACCAGGATGGCTCAGTTGGTTGAGCAACCAACTCTTGATTTCAGCTCAGGTCATAATCTCAGGGTCGTGAGATTGACCCCTGTCCGCCCATAGAGCTCCACACTCAGTGGGGAGTCTGCTTAAGATTCTCTCTCCCTCTCCTTCTGCCCCCCACCTTGCACACGAGCACACACTCTCTCTTTCTCAAATAAATAAATAACTCTTTAAAAAAAATGTAGAAAGTTGTTTTTTGTTTGTGTTATACAACTGGATAACATGTTTGCCCCTTCTTGCGCTTTTGGTGTTCCCAGAGAAGGGTGGGCATGGGACAGAGGCTGTGTCTATGTTGACACACCAGGTGCCTATTTTCCTTTCTTCTGAAGTGTTTGGTGAGCCACATTCTCTTCATTCTTCCTACTGCTCCAATGCAGCACCTCTTTCTCCAGTTACAGTAACTGGTGAGTGGAAGAGAAGATTATATGGCCTCGCACTTTGTAATTAAACACACACATTACGGGCTTACTAAGTCAGGTTCTGTGCTGGACCCTCAATACAAAGATGAATAAGGGACAGTCCCTGCCCTCAAGAAGCTCTGTGACTAGTGGGAAGAGAGATGTGAAGAGATAATTGTAAAACTAAGTGGAAATGTTCATATAGAAATAAAACCTATTAGTGAGATCACTCTTCTCTTATTGCTGCTTTTCCCTGTCTTTCCTTTTCCTCTACTGCAATCTCAGTATGTCTTTCAGTTTCTCCTTCTCTCCTTCCCTTCCTTCTTTCCTTCCTTCCCATTGGCTTCTTGCTTTCTGTCTATTATCATCAGTAGGGTTTCCCGTCTTAGAACACCTTGGCTTTCTCTGAAGTTACTGCCCTCTTTTTCCTTTTCCTCCCTACCGTAATTCCGTGAAAACAATCTCGCATTCTCATCATGGCAGAGATGGTTGGTACTCACTCAATATCCATGCATGTGCCCGTGACTTCTCGACTCCCTTGCAGTCAGCATGTGACTAGGTATGGCAGATGGACTATAAGCAGAAATGAAGTGTCATTTCCTGGCCAAGGTGGTAAAGAGCCAGAGTGACTCCCAAATGTCTCTCTTCCCTGCTATAGTAACCTTGCAGAAGCCATATGTTCTGTACGGCATTGTTATAAGGTAGAAGAAGGAGCTCTAGGGGCGCCTGGGTGGCACAGTGGTTAAGCGTCTGCCTTTGGCTCAGGGCGTGATCCTGGCGTTATGGGATCGAGCCCCACATCGGGCTCCTCCGCTATGAGCCTGCTTCTTCCTCTCCCACTCCCCCTGCTTGTGTTCCCTCTCTCGCTGGCTGTCTCTATCTCTGTCAAATAAATAAATAAAATCTTTAAAAAAAAAAAAAAGAAGAAGGAGCTCTAGACTTGGCTTGAGTAAGAAATAAGCCTTCGTGGTGTTAAACCCCAAGATTTAAAGTTACTGCTTCAACTTACCCCAACTAACACATTAACCCACCAGTCTTTATCCCGATTAAAATTTGGTATTCATTTTCACCGTTCATGAAACTAATCACCCAAAGACCACCAACTACTCCTTAATAGTTATATTTACTTTCCCTTCTCTGTCTCAGATTTTTAATTTCCAAGAGCTCTTTTTTTTTTAATTGCTGGAATAACTTCTTTTTTTCCAGCATTCTTAAAAGATTTTATTTTTAAGTAATCTCTACACCCAACGTGGGGCTTGTACTTAGAAGCCCAAGATCAAGAGTCACACACTCCACTGACTGAGCCAGCCGGGTCCCAGCAGTTCTGTTTTATGTACACGATCTGCTCTCTTAGCCTCCTCAAAACGTAAGTAGGGATTTGGGAGGAAGGTTTGTTTGTGTGTGTGTTTATTTACATTTGTCATTATCCTTTTATTCCCTGCATTTCCCCTTTTTCCTCTGGATTTTTTTTCTCTTTGTTTCTTCTATCTCTTTTATGATGGTGACTGTCCTTTCATATACAAACAAGGAATTACAAAGTTGATTGGATATAGGGATGATTGTGTATATATTGTGTATATGTATATATATAATCTGTTTTTATTTTTATTTTTTTAAAGATTTTATTTATTTATTCGGCAGAGATAGAGACAGCCAGCGAGAGAGGGAACACAAGCAGGGGGAGAGGGAGAGGAAGAAGCAGGCTCATAGCAGAAGAGCCTGATGTGGGGCTCGATCCCAGATCACCAGGATCACGCCCTGAGCCGAAGGCAGACGCTTAACCGCTGTGCCACCCAGGCGCCCCGGCATGTATCTGTTTTTAGCTCCATATCTCTCCCTTGTTCTTTGCAATGCCTACTGTTCCAGAGTCCAGAGTTTCTCACATCCATTTTTTCACATTATAGCATCAGTTATCTCCCTGGTGCTGGTGGGGTTGGGTATTTACCTAGCTGTGAGTAGTGGGAGAGGGCACTTGAGTCTAGGCTTTCAGGCCTCCAATTTTGGCTCCTGGCTACTCCCCTCTGCTGTATCATCTAGCTCCCCTCCCCCACCATCTGTCCATTGTCCAAAAATGTATTTAAATATTCATCTGAAACTGGGGTGCAGGGGTGCAAGAGCATCTGATTCTGGGGTTCCCAAACAGACTAGGTTTAGCCACTTGCTGCTGACAAAATCCAAAGGCACAGAGATGAGTGGTGGTGAAACTAGAAAGGAATTCATTTCAGTGAGGCCAACACTAGTCAGACACAGGCTAATGTCTCAATGACAGTCTCCAAAGTGCTGAAAGTATTTCTGCACCTATATAAGGCAAATGTGGGGGTAGGGTCGGTGGGTACATGCAGGCGAGCAGTAGAGGCCAGGTCAATCATTACCTTAGGGTCAATCATGGATGGTTGGGGTCTTCCTGGCTCAGGGCGTTTTGCTTGAGGGGTTAGTTTTGGTTCCCATCACAGGATGTTTTGTTCACAGGGTCTTTCGCCTGAGTTAAGAGATAAGCTGGAAAGAAGAATTTAATCAGAAAGTTTGAGATCAAAATGGAAGTAGAAGTCCTCTTTCACCTTCACTTTGTCCTCATAGATTTATATCTTCCCCATTCTACCCTTCACTATTATTTTAGTGGGATCTTACGTAAGTCAATCTGCCAGCTTTATCAGCAGTCTCCTTCTTTGATTTAAAAATATCTTTTCTGGGGTGCCTGGGTGGCTCAGTTGGTTAAACATCTGGCTCGGTTTTGGCTCAGGTCATGATTGATCTCATGGATCAGGGGATTGAGCCCTGTGTCTCAGGCTCCGTGCTCAGTGGGGAGTCTGCTTGAAGATTCTCTCCTTCTGCCCCTCCCCCATTGCCTCTCTCTCAAATAAATAAATATATAAATAAATAAATCTTTAAAAAAATTTAAAAACATTTTTCTAAATAGTCTACTTTAAAAAATACTTTTGAGGGGGCGCCTGGGTGGCTCAGTCGTTAAGTGTCTGCCTTCGGCCCAGGGCGTGATCCTGGCATTATGGGATCGAGTCCCACATCAGGCTCCTCTGCTATGAGCCTGCTTCTTCCTCTCCCACTCCCCCTGCTTGTGTTCCCTCTCTCGCTGGCTGTCTCTCTCTCTCTCAAATAAATAAATAAAATCTTAAAAAAACAATAAAAAATACTTTTGAAGATTCTATTTATTTATTTATTTATTTGGGGGGGGCAAGGCGAGAGGGAGAGGGGGCATCTCAAGCAGACTCCGTGCTAAGCACAGAGCCCCACACAGGGCTCAATCCCACAACCTAGAGATCATGACCCCAGCCAAAATCAAGAGTCGGACACTCAGCCGACCAAGCCACCCAGGTGTCCCTAAAAAATACTTTTGGATAACCAGTTTTTCTAATAGTTTTATATCTTTAAAGAACATGCTTAGGTGTCTGTATTAGTCTGGGTTCTGCAGAGAAACAAAACCAGTAGGATCTATCTATCTATCTATCTATCTATCTATCTATCTATCTATCTATCATCTATCTATATCTATCTATCATCTATCAAATTGACTCATGTGAATATGGAGTCTGAGAAGTCCCAAGATCTTCAGTCAGCAAACTGGAGACCCAGGAGAGCCAATAGTGTAAGCTCCAGTTTGAGTCTGGGTCCAAAGGCAGGGAAAGACTGATGTTCCAGCTTGAAGACAGGCAGAGAGAGCAAATTTTCCCTTACTCAGCCTTTTGTTCCATTCAGGTTTTCAAAGGCATGGATGAAGCCCACCTCCTTGGGGGAGGGCAATCTGCTTTACTCAGTCTACATATTTAATCGTTAATCTCATCCAGAAACACTTTAATGGACCCAGAATAATGTTTAACCAAATATCTGGGCACCTTGAGGCCTAGTCAAGTTGACATATAAAATTAACCATCACGTCTATCGCTTGTCAACTTGGCATCCATATGTATCTCCTTAAACCATACTTACTCTACAAATAAAGACCACAGGAAGGTCATATTTCCACCTAACACAATACAACAATCCTGTGTACAACTGAAAATACACCAACCTCTTCACCAGAAGAGGAGGTGAAGTCATTGAGTGATGTTTACTCTTCTCCTTGATATCTCATTACTTAAATACTATGATATAAAATTAAAAATACTTAAATACTATGATATAAGAGAGGGAAGAAAACAAAGATATTTGATATGTATATATTTATAACAAAATAAAGAGGAATATTCATGAGTATTATAGTCTTCATTTCTGTAACATCACATGGTCATAGCTGCTATTTGTAACTACCTTCTTCCGTTATCTATTCTGTATTCTCTTTGCCTTCAGCAAGCAACTCAGTTGGTAGTGGTTCTTCACCTGGTGAAATTGATGAAGGAGAGATGTTAGGGTTTGAAGCCAACGGCCAAGAAAGAATTCTTGAGATGTTTTTGGTGCAAAAAGGTGGTTTTATTAAAGCATGGTTTTATTAAAGGCAAAACCCAGAGTATAGTGGCCTATCCAGCCTGGGGGAAGCTGTGGACACAAGTTAGAGCCATTGGGTCCTGTTAGAAGACAGTCATCCAATTCTGGGCCTCCTTTAACTGCAGTCAAGATATTAAGGGCTATTCCGTTTTGGAGGGCCATCTTTTGAATTTGTGTAATAAAAGATGGTCCATTGTCACTTTGTAGGGACCAACGGAGCCCAAATCTAGGGACAATTTCTCTTAGCAACATTTTTGTCACCTCCATGGCCTTTTTACCCAAATAAGTAGCCTGGTGTAAACCCTGTATTACCTTCCATTGGTTATTTTTAGGTATAAAGATTTTTTCCCTCATTATTAACAAGTCAGTCCTGTGCATTTTTGAATATCCTCATTCCCAGGCTATGTGAATTTCTTGGTCTGAATAGACTGGACTTACAGACTTTACTGGAGTTAAGATTGGTAAAAGACTTAATATTTGTTTATTTTGTGCTGCCTGCTTGGCTGAACAGTCTACTCAATTGTTTGCTTTAGATTCTAAGGTCATATCCTTTGAATGTCCTTTGAGGTGAATTACAGCTACCTCCTTAGGTAGGTATACAGCCTCAAGAAGAGTCATAATTTCAGGCTCATATTTGACTGGGGAGTTATGGCTTGATAAAAATCCCCTTTCCTTCCAAATTGTTCCATGGGCATGAAGGACTAGGAAGGCATATTTGGAGTCAGTATAAATACTAATTTTTAAGGCTTTGGCATTTGTAAAGCAGGAGTGAGCGCTATAGCCTACCCAGCTTTTCTTATTCCCCTTTCCATGAAACTATTGCCATCAGTAAACCAACTGTCTGCATTTTCAATTGGGATATCTTTTAAATCTGGTTGGCTAGAATAAACAAGATCAATAACCTTTGAACAGTTATGCTCTACAGAAGTACGAAGGTCAGGTCCAGGCATAAGGGTAGCTGGGTTTAAAGTTTGACAGGTTTTAAGTATTATTTCAGGCATATCTATAAGTGTAGCCTGGTATTTAATTAGTCAGCCTCCCATCATTCATTGGTGGCCTTTGGTCTCTAAGACACTCTGGACCTGATGTGAAGTCATTACAGTCAGGGACGTACCATAGTGAGCTTTGAGGTTCTTTCTACTAGGAGGGCTGTTCTATGCTTGTTTAAAGCCTTTACTTGCAATTTTATATCAATAGAGGTGGCTTCCAGGATAAATATGACTAAGGCATAAAACCATCAAGAAGCCTTCTTTGAGGTCCAGCCTTAACAATGTCCTAATTACAAGGAATCACTGGCAAGTGGGAGAAGACTTGTCTCAAGAGATAAGGGCATCCCCAAGTGCATCATCCAATCTAATCATAAAGAAATTGGGGTCATCCATTATCTCCACAAGTCCATAGTTAACCCCATAGAGTGGGGTACACTCTGGCTTTTAAGGAGCAATTTTTTCATCCCAGCCACACAAAATTGGTCAAGGTGATAGCTGAGTTATACAGTTGTTGGGGAATCAATCCCATTTTTCAGCTGTACAAATAGTCATGGGGTCCTGTTATTATCCCCACAGAATAACAAGGAAGAAGATTGTATATACATGAGCTATTGTGGCAATTTTTCTCAAGTTTACCTCAAGTTGTCTAGCTTAGGTAAACAACATTCAAAGACAATCGGAACTAGAGTTTAACATCTGCAAAGGTGTGTTATTGAAACATAATTTTTCTCTCTAAAATAGCCCTTACTTCTAGAGATAGCCAAATCAAGACCAATTTACTTACAAAACAAGTCCAATTTTAACAAATTTGGCCTAATGATTTACATAAGCTCAGCAAGAATAGCAATTGGCCATATAGATCTTTTAAAATCTGCTTTGCTGGAACTTTTATAAAGAATCTATATTGAACTTTTAGTGGCCTCAAGGCCAGAAGCCAAGCCAAATAGCTGCCTTCAGACATGCCGCAGTACCCTTAGATTTGGGTGAATTCCTCTTCATGAGGTCCCCAAAGTATCCTGAGGTTCCTACACCTGCCAGGAAGTGACATTCTTTACTCACCTGGTTGAGGCTGCTGGGTACTCTGTAAGCAAGGGATCAGGCCAACAGTTCCAAGGGGCTTTATGGCTCCATGTTTCATAAAATCAACCTTAGTTCCTTAAAGATGTCTGGTCATATCTGAGTCTATGCATGTCTCTTAAATATGACATTCTAGTCAAAACCTTGGTAAAATAACTGATGTTCCCAATGGTGTCCTGTTAGAAGGAGAACAGATTATTATTGAACTTATGCAAATGACTATGATTGCCGTGGAAGAAAGAATACTTACTGAGACCTTTTGAATTTCAGAAGGTTCAGGTAGAGAGAGAAGTTAAATGCTTCAATTTGTTCGCAAATGAACACTTTATCATATTTCTGTAAATTATAGATATCTTAAGAGAAATTGTCCTTAACCTGGAAGAGTAAGCATTAGGGAACCAGCAATGTTTCAACAAGAATCAAAAACTGTAATCATCTTTTTAGTTTATTTAGTCCTATGTTGCTAACTCTTGTTCAGTTTGAATGCAGCCTTTCAGTTAGTTCTGAAAATTCTTACCCATTTCAATTTTATGATCTCAAAGATATTAAACACCTGTATTTGTCCTAAAAGTCCTTTATACGACTCTCCTTGACGATGAAACTCATTTTGCAAGAGAAAAAGAACAATTAGAAATGACAAAAACTCAAAAATGGACATTGTTAGTGATCTGATATGAGAGTTCATTATGATGCAATTGACAAGGAAATTCAGTTATTTCTGTGACAAATAACACTTCAATAATCAGAATATTGAGTGATGGGGCGCCTAGGTGGCTCAGTCAGTTAAATGTCTGCCTTCACCTCAGATCATCATCTCAAGGTCCTGGGATCTAGCCCTGCATCAGGCTCCCTGCTCAGCAGGAAGTCTGCTTGACCCTCACCCTATTCTCCTCCTGCTTATGCTTTCTCTCTCTGAAATAAATAAATAAAATCTTAAAAAAAATATCGAGTGATGACCTTATGCCAGAATGTAACACAGTCAATGAGACTTTGTTCACGATTTAAATCTTGGGGAAGTTTGTTAAAACCTTAGAAAGTTTTAAAGCACATGCTTAAATAAGATTAGGGATCATTAAAGACCTGATAAAGGCAAAACATAGAAACTGGTTTTTCTGGGCAGGCAAAGAGAACACAACTGTTTACATTTTCTTATCAAGAGCAGACCAACAATCCAGTGTGTCTTTTTAACACAGAGAAATCAGACTTTAAATCTTACACCAGTATACTTTGAAAATCCATTCATTTCAATATTAGTCTGTCCTGACCATACATAAAATTCCTTTCCAAAGTTTTCCCATCACAAACTTTTCCACAACTTTCCTGTGCATTCAGATTTTTTCCCAAGCCATTTCTCTCCAAACAACCAGTCTTATTTAGGACAAAATTGCTTTCTTTTACCTTCAACAAAAACGTTTTCCCATTCCCTATATCTTTCTTACACATACAAAGTTGTTTTCCTTATTTCCATCAGTCTCAATTACATTTAGCAGAATTTTGCACTCTTAGAGACCTTAGTCTCCAGTGAAAACTAAATAGTAACCAATCGTAAACTGTTACACCAGAATTCTTTAGACAAATTTAGGCAAATTTATGAATCAGTTAGGTACAAATCATGTTTACCAATGAACTCAAATATCCTTAGTTTCTCTGCAAGAAGAAGTCAAAAGCTGGGACGCCTGGGTGGCTCAGTCATTAAGCGTCTGCCTTCAGCTCAGGGTATGATCCTGGTGTTCTGGGATCAAGCCCCACATCAGGATCCTCCGCTGGGAGCCTGCTTCTTCCTCTCCCGCTCCCCCTGCTTGTGTTCCCTCTCTCACTGGCTATCTCTCTCTCTCTGTCAAAAAAAAAAAAAGTCAAAAGCACAAACCAACATCTAGGAATCAATGCTTTAGCACTTTATCTTATTTGGAAAAGACCTAGATGTCCAATAAATTAATCCCATTTGTCATTCAAGCAAAACTTTAAAGTTTCAGGTTACCAAAGACTTTGAAATCTATCTTAACAATTACCCACGAAAACTTTGAGACAGACGAGATTAACCATCACTTTAAGTTATCTTTTTGCTAACAAACTGCAACAGATATAACATGAGCTTATTTGACCTTTAGCAAACCTTGGTAGAATAAAAGTTTCACATTTAATGCTGATAACTTTATTTATTTTTTATTAATTAATTAATTTTTTAATTATGTTCAGTTAGCCACTGGATAGTACATTGCTGGTTTTTGTGGTAGTGTTCAATGATTCATTAGTTGAATATAACACCCAGTGCTCATCACAACATGTGCCCTCCTTAATACCCTCACCCGGCTAATGCTGATAACTTGAAAGACATGTCTATCTTAATTAAACCAACAAAGTTAAATTAGTTTAAATATTGAACATGTTTCACCTGGGTCCACTTAAATGTCAATCAATTTGTTCCCCATTGTCAATTTTTTTTTCAAAGATTTTATTTATTTATTTGACAGAGATAGAGACAGCCAGCGAGAGAGGGAACACAAACAGCGGGAGTGGGAGAGGAAGAAGCAGGCTCATAGCGGAGGAGCCTGATGTGGGGCTTGATCCCATAACGCCGGGATCACGCCCTAAGCCTGAGGCAGATGCTTAACCGCTGTGCCACCCAAGCGCCGCCCACCCCCATTGTCAATTTTTTTACCTGAGATGCTGGTGGGGAAATCTGAAGAAGAAGGTGTTAAGTCAAGGGGGTGCTCCTCTTGCTCCTTGTCAGCGAGGGGAGAAGGAGCTATGGTGCTGGAGGCACCGAGGATGGTGCAGAAGTCAGTTATGCAGGCTGCACCCCAGGTGGTGCAGAAACAGGAGGAGGGGAAGGGGAAGGCAGAAGAGGTGAAGTGCTGCTGGAAAGCAGAGAAAAAGAGTTCCTGGTTCTAAACCTTGTCAGCTCGGACACATGAGCAGATGCCATGTTTTTTTCCACCAAAGTGGAATTAGGTTGTCCATGTCAGGCCGGAGAAGACAGGGAATTCCCCCCTAACAAAGGGAGTTTTGGCAGCTGCTTGGGAATATTCCTTTAAGTCCCTGTCCCAAGGTAGACCACCCATAGCTGGCTCTGATTATAGCCATTAACCCCACATCTATTAGGAGGAGGAGTAGTGAGAGAGTCAGCATCCCCTTTGCTAGGGATGGGCTGTGCTTCCTCCAGCAACCTGGGGTTATTTGGAGGAGGCCTATTTAGATAATTATCATCTAATATGTCAGGAGGGAGTTTACTGGCCTGGTTACTGATCAAACGTGTTCTACAAGAGGCCCTTAGGTCTGGGTCCTGATCTACAGCCCTGTTTCCTGCAGAAGAGATCTAACCAACAGATCCTCCTCAGTCCTTGGGAACTGAAGAAGAAGCCTACTGAGGCCATGCTAGAGAAGGTCCATTACCAAAAATCAACCTCCCCGCCCCCAAACCAGATTCCTGGGTCCCACACAGGATATGTCAGAATTTCCGTGAGTCAAAAGTGACTGGAGGCATCCCTCGAACAAAATTGCTATTGATCACCATTCTGCCTTACGATGAAGGCATTCCTGCTGTAAAAGTCGCCATAGGAGGGATGCTGGTGTTCTTCCCCTTACCCATCACACCCTAGGCTACAGATGGGTGTCTTGTGAATGAACTGGGATACCTTACGGGATGTCTCCTGTCCTGAGGGTCACGCCTTATTTTTCCTTGCCTTCAAGAACCTGCTGTTTTTAACCCATGGAAAACACTAGAAACGTTTTACAAGGGGAAATTACCTAATTTTGTAGCTTTTGTAGTTAGTAGTGGACATTGACAGAAAACCATAAAGATAAATCCATCATGGTTCTAAACGACATTCCAACACATGTAGTCTCTACAGGCAGCTTCCCTAGGAAACAGTCCCTGGATGGATTTTAATTCAGTCGGGTCCTGGTTTCAGGGGGCTTCCACTGGAGGTCTGGTGGCCGGAAGTGGCCCAGTAGCAGGCCAAGAGCTGTTTCTCAAAAGGAAAGTATTATCTGCAGAGGATGTCAGGGATTTGCTCCAAAATTCTGAGGGCCTACACTATGATCCTCCTCTAGGGACCTGCTGAAGGCTCCAGACAGCATCACTATATGCTGCTGACACTTTCAACATCATTGCATCTGCTGGATCATCTGCCCAAGTGATAAAGCAGCTCACACAACAGTCTGGACCAGTTGAGGCGTCTTCTGTTACTCTGGACCCCACTCCAAACTAGCAGCTTTTGGAGTCACTTGGTAAATGGGCCAGAGTAACAAACCCAAATGTGGAATATGTTGCCTCCAAAATCCAAAGAGGTCCACTAGGGGTCACGCCTCTTTATTGATTGTAGGAGAAGCCAGACCCAGCTTCTCCTTTACCTTTGAAGGGATGTCTCAAGATGTCCCACGTCATTGGACCCCTAGAAAGTTTACTGAGGAAAAAGCTTCTGAAATTTTGTTGGATTTATGCCTTGCTCTCTGACATGCAAATGTCTTATCAATAAGTCTAGAGTGGTGGCTGCTTCTTGCTCATTAAATCCAATCAGCATAATGTCATCAATGTAATGGACAAGTATGATTATCTTGTGAAAGGGAAAGGCAATCAAGATCCTTGAGAACTTAATTATGACATAAAGCTAGAGAGCTGATATGCCTCTGGGGTAAGACAATGAAGGTTGAGTTGTTGGCCTTGCCAGCTAAAAGCAAACTGCTTCTGACTGTCTTTACTAACTGGTATCAAGAAAAAAGTGTGTGCCGGATTAATAGCTGCATACAAGGTACCATGGTGTGAGATAATACAAAATATGTGTATTGGTCTCTGCCTGCAGTTCCTGGCACAGAGCTTCTAAAACCCTTGTAATTTTCTAAGTGATAAGAACGCTAGGAACATCTCTTGTTCTAATATTGGTCTTTGACCTCTTTTCCTGATGTAGGGTTCCCTGAACACTTGTAATTTCCTGGATAACAGGTATGTCTTTTGTTCTAATGAGGCAACTCTGGATGGGCTCCTCGAGGGCTCCTGGATGAAGGCTGGTCCCAGGAAAGACCAAGCCATGATTAGAAGCTTGGACTTTTCAGCCCCAACTTCCCATCTCTTAAGAAGGGAGAAGGGCTGAAAATAGAGTTAATAATCAATCATGCCTACATGACGAAGCCTCCATAAAAATCCCAGTGGGATGGGATTCCAAGAACTTCCAGGTTGGTGAACACGTGGAGGTTCTGGGAGAGTGGTGCCCCACTTCCCACATGTCTTGCCCTATGCATCTCTTCCATCTGGCTGTTTCTGATTGTGTCCTTTTATAATAAACCAGTGATTCAATAAGAAAAAAAAAAAACCAAACTCTTTCTTTTTTTAAAAGATTTTTAAAATTTATTTGACAGAGAGAGCGAGAGAGCACAAGAAAGGGGAACAGTAGAGGGAGAGAGAGAGAAGCAGGCTCTCCGCTGAGCAGGGAGCCAGACTCGGGGCTCAATCCCAGGACCCTGGGACCATGACCTGAGCCGAAGGCAGATGCTTAATGATCTGCGCCACCCAGGCGCCCCAAAAAACCCAAACTCTTGAACAAACAAGATTTGATGAGCTTCGGAGCTGGTAAACATATCCACATTTAGAGAGGGCGGTGCACCCCAGTTTTGTCCTGACAGAAGCTCCTGCACTCAGGACTCTTCCAGACCTCGCTGTTGGTACCTTTTCATCTGGCTGTTCATCTATGTTCTTCATAATATCTTTCATAATAAACTGGTGTTAAAAAGAAAACCACAGACCCAACATGGTGTCCCTTAGGTTAAGTCTCCAAGTCAGTAAAACCAACAATTAATACTTAACCTACCTGCAGTTTCAACCCCCCAGGAATGTAAGCTTTAGCCAGTCAACATGGAATTTCCTGGTCAATACTAGGAAATTTACTGATAGACCCTTACCACTCCCCTTAGGAGGGCAACTTTTACTAACCAATGCATTCCTTGCTAATAAAATCCCTTCTTCTTCTTCTTTTTAAAATGCCCTCTCTCTGTATTTATTTATTTTTTAAAAGATTTTGTTTGTTTATTTGAGAGAAAGAGAGAGCACTCGAGTGGGGTGAGGGGCAGAGGGAGAAGCAGACTCCCTGACGAGCAGGGATCCTGATATGGGGCTCAATCCCGGCACCCAGGCGCCCCACTCTCTCTGCCTTTAAAACCTTTCTTTTGTCAGTGGAGCTCCCCTCTACTCGCTAAATGGGATGCTGCCCAATTCATGAGTTATTTAATAAAGCCGATTAGATCTTCAAACTTACTTGGTTTTTGACTTGTTTTTTAAATGCTGGTGAACAGAAGTAAATGTTTCTCTGAGTTCTGTGAAGCACTCTAGAAAATTAATCAAATCTAAGAAGGGGTTTTGGGAACCTCTGATTTATAGTCAGTCAGTCAGAAGCACAGGTTGCAATTAATGGGGCAGTCCTTCGGGACTGAGCCTTCACCTATGGGATCTGACACTATCTCCAGATAGATGATGTTAGAATTGAGTTAAGTTTTGTAGGACACCCAATCAGCGTCCACTGAGAATTGGAGAGTTGCCTGGTGGTATTACATTGAAGGCATGGAGAAGGACCAAGGAGAGAATCCTGGAGAACATCAAAATGTACAGGGCAGGTAGAAGAGCTTGAGATGGAGCCCAAGCAAGAGCACAAGCAGTAAGCAGGAAATCAAGACACAGTAATACCAGGAAGGTCAAAAGAAGACAGGGCTTAAGGATAGGTGAGTTCTTTTTTATTTTTTAAAGATTTTATTTATTTATTTGACAGAGATACAGACAGCCAGCGAGAGAGGGAACACAAGCAGGGGGAGTGGGAGAGAAAGAAGCAGGCTCATAGCGGAAGAGCCTGATGTGGGGCTCGATCCCATAACGCCGGGATCACGCCCTGAGCCGAAGGCAGACGCTTAACCGCTGTGCCACCCAGGCGCCCCAAGGATAGGTGAGTTCTAATAAAAGATGATAAAGTAAAGATTTCCTCACTTACTTCCTAAAACACCACAATTAACAATAAGATGAATATTAGAAAAGAACATTCCATCTGCAACAAAATTAGAATGTGGCTACAGCCCAAATCATTGATTATAAGGAATATCTGCTAAGTACAGCAAAAAGTTGAACTAAAACGAGAAAGGACACCTAAAACAGATACTCCCAAATATCAAGAGTCATACATTTCTCTAAAAGTAAGTGAGAAGGCCCTAAGAGACCTACTTAAGCATCCTTTGCTAGGACAATGAGGATTAGGAGCACAGGTGTGTCATGGTTGAAGCAGAGAACACTCTTCAACAAAGTCCCAGCATGCACCACAGCTGGGGAGGCAATGCGGGTGCCATCTTTATTTTGTCTGCTGTTTCCCAGACTGTCACTGGGAAAAAATTGTCTGGAAGCGAGGCAGGAATAAGGAAGGCCTGCATCAGCCAATTTTATGAGCTGTTGATTTTAGACAGCTGAACAGAGATAACCAAACAGCAAATATCTAAATAAAATATACCTGTAAACTCTGAAAGCTATATGCAGAACCACCATATGGAGCACTGCCAAATGATGTGCTTTTCCAAAAGTAAGGCGGAGGAAGGTGGGGTGGGGGGAGATGCAAAAAAAGAGGAAGAGAGATGTAATAAGAGATGTGATAGAGCCGATAATATATCAAAATTGGTTAGAAAATGTCTTGGTGCAACAAGATTGCATTGAAACTGTCAGTTCCCTCCAAGAACATCCCTCACTCCTTCTCCAACATTATTTGAGAGCCAAGATAAGAAATACACAAACAAATCTGAAATGATACCTATGAATAAAAACCATTCCCAATGAAGAGGGAGAAATGACTCCAGTAGAAAAGACAGCACTGACAGCCCATGGTGTGATCTGACGATAGAGATACACAAAATATCTCCATTGGAAACTCTCTCTCTCTTTTAAAAAGATTTTATTTATTTATTTGAGAGAGAGAGAGGGACCACAAAATGGGTGGGGTGGGGGGGAGGTGGGAAGAGGGGTAGAGGGAGCGGGAGAAGCAGGCTCCCAGCTGAACAGGGAGCCTGACTACGCAGGGTTCAATCCCAGGACCCTGGGACCATGACCTGAGCTGAGGGCAGATGCTTAACTGACTGAGCCACCAGGTGCTCCAACAGTGAGGCATTTCTGTAAGTGAAGGCTGACTTAGGTGTAGTTTTGTGATCTGGGCCCGGCCACAGGGGCAGCTCCCATTTTGTGGGTCTCACTAATATGAATTAACTTTTTCACTTTCCTCACTTTACATTACTGTGCAGATTTAGCCTTTAATGGGTTTCTGTGTGATAGCAGGAGGCACCTTCCATGAGATGTTACGGTCCCTATAGTATATATGGACGAAGTTGCCAGGTGAGAGCAGATAAGAGTGTTTATGAACATGGGGCTGGAGATCCAACATAAGTGGGTAGAGGGCAAGAACCAGAAAAATGTTACTGGGACCTCATCTATATCCATAGCTTGGGGAAATATGCATTGTATATGGAGGCACTGGCAGAAACTACTGGCTGCTCTCCAAATTCCAATCTCTTCATCCTTCTGGGCACACAACCCACAGTTAGGTGTGACCTCGTGGTTGAGTTCTAGCCAATGGAACATGAGTAGCAATTATGTGGACCACACCCAGGCCTGGCCCATAGAAATCTCCCACTGTGTGATGCTCCATGTTCTTTCTTGCAATGGCTCTGGAAAGAATGTACTGAAGATGGCCTGGCCTTTAAAGCTGTCTTGCTGACCTGGGACCCTTTTGGACTGTTTTTGTGGGTAAACAATACATTTCCATTCTGTTTGAGCAAAAATAGTTTTTTAGATTTGCTATTGCATTAGCCTACCTAATTAATAGAGGGGTTCATCTAATATTTGCGTATGTCCTGCCACTGTATATACCTGCAACATGGGTGTTTGGAATGGAAATGGAGGCTCAGAGATCACTGCAGATTTTGAGAATACTTGTTAGCTGTAAAGAAACTAAGGTTGAAGAGATGCCCTGGGCTGGTGTAGGGAGCTTGGCAAGATTTTCAAAAGGAAAGAAAATATGGATGCAGTTTATAGAGCTTCCGATGAATAGCAGCAGGAAATGGGGCTTCCTATAAAGTGATCAAAAGGGCTCTAACTCAGACAATGAATTTCAAAAAAGAGCAAAGATCTTCCTAGAAAAAGACTTACAAAGTGTTAGATGGAGCAAAGTGTGAATTTGGGATCAAGACCAGAGTCCTGTACTTGAGTGTTTCACCAGGAAGACAGGCTGCATATTGGGTCGTTGGGCAGTGGGGAAGGCTGCTCAACTTACTGTGGAAATGATGAAGTTGTGGGCATTCTCTGAGGATGGGTGCCCTGACTCAGAGATGCTGGGACTCAGGAGTTATTTTCTTCCCGCACTCAAATCTGGGATAGAAATCCTTTCCATGCACTTGTGTAACATCTCATTTCTACTGCTGTTCCAATTAGCTATTGCAGAAAAATTAAAGCACTCCTTGGGGCGCCTGGGTGGCTCAGTCGTTAAGCGTCTGCCTTCGGCTCAGGGCGTGATCCCGGCGTTATGGGATCGAGCCCCACATCAGGCTCCTCCGCTGGAAGCCTGCTTCTTCCTCTCCCACTCCCCCTGCTTGTGTTCCCTCTCTCGCTGGCTGTCTCTCTCTGTCTAATAAATAAATAAATAAATCTTAAAAAAAAAAAAGAAAAATTAAAGCACTCCAAAACTCGGTGACTTAAAACTAAAAAAAAAATACTTTTTTTTTCTAAATGCAATTATTATATAAAATTAATGCATATGAACTTACAGTTTAATAAATTATATTAAAATCACTGTTTTACTTTCCCTATTATCTATGCTCTTGAAGTTTTTCCATCTATTGGAAGTATATGGTGAAAGTATGAAAGTATGTAATGGTGTGCTATGCACAATCCTTCTCAACTCTATGTTCTGTAATATCATGTTGGTACCTTGAAATTGGCTGTGGTGGAGAGCCTTACATCCTAGAAATTGGCAAACACTACATATCAGGGCTTGACTTATTGCTTTGTTGATTATCTAGAGTTAAGAGAGTGATGGAAAAATATTAATAATACAGAATAAACTATAGCTGTTACATTGTATACAGGAGAAAAAAAGTGATGACATATTCTTCCAGTATTTGAAAACTATTATCTGATTAAACAAGTAAGTGCTTACATTTTTGATGAATGAAGTTCTGAATTATGTCTTACTTCTGTTTGTTTTTACTTCTGCTTTATTAACATAAACTAAAATATCAACCAAAAAATGCTCTTTTTTTCTTTATTATCTTTCATAGTTCTGGATGTTCACTTGTCTCAGCTAAGCAGTTTGCACCAGGGTGTCTCATGTGATTACAGTCAGATGGGACTAGAGTCATCTTGAAAGCTTTGTCGCTTTACATGTCTGGTGCTGCGGTGGATGCTGATTGACAGCTGCAACCTCAGTGAGCTCAGCCAGAACACATACTTGTGACCTCCATATGGCCTGGGCTTTCCCACAGCATGGCCTCTGGGTTCCAGAAGTGAGTATGCCATGAGGACCAGGTGGGTTCAGGATGGCCTTTTCTAACCTAGCTTTAGAAGTCATATCGGATCAATCCCACTGCACTCTCTATTGTTGTAGTAGTCACAAGCCCTCAGCCACATTTGGGGCGGAGGAGACATAGAATGTCAAAGAATTTGGGGACACGTTGAAAAACCACTACAACTGGGATCATAGGACTTTGAGGCAATTTTCTTGTCTTCCTCTCCTACTAGAAAGTAAGTTCATTGAAGGCACTGGGATTCTCATTAGTGTTCAGATTTCTCAACAAATATTAGGCATTCAACAGCTGTTTGCTGGATGGATGAATGAATTAGCATAGCAATATTGGAGGTTTCAATAAGCTATCATTAGAGAGAAGATGTTCTGTTTGTGAGAAGTAAAACATTTAGAGGAACTGCCTTCTGTCATTGAATTCTGAAGACACAGGGAAGCCATTAAAGTTTTAAAAAATGTAATTAGACTTGTCATTAAGGAAGATTAATTGTTTAGTTTGTGTAATACAGATTTAGGGATGGTGAGCAAGAGGACCGGGGAAGTTTGAAGGCATCTATCCACATGAGATGTAGAGGCTCTGACTTGGACTAGAGGAGTGGGTGAATGGCAGTGAAAAGACAGAAACAAGCCTCAGCAAGAACTGGGGGTGAGGAAAGGAAGAATGAAAGATAATTAAAATTTGAATCTCGATGGCTGGGAAAATTGTAGGGTCATTAACAGGCAAAGGGAAGGCAGAGTAGGACCATAGTTGAAATGCTAGCCCGTCAAGTACCATTTGAAATCTCAATTCTTCTGTGGAGCTTTTCTGATTTCTCCTTAGCCAGATGGAGTATCTTACTCCTTGTCACTTGGTTATATTCTGTCATGTTGCTTAACGACCTCTACCTTGTATGAGGATTCTGACCCTATCACCTTTGAGTCCCATGTAGAATTGATGAGAGAAAAACTCTTAAAGAGCAGAGATCCCCTTCAACAGATGACTGGATTAAGAAGATGTGGTCCATATATACAATGGAATATTACTCAGCTATCAGAAAGAATGATTACCCAACATTTGCAGCAACATGGACGGGACTGGAGGAGATAATGCTAAGTGAAATAAGTCAAGCAGAGAAAGACAATTATCATATGGTTTCACTCATTTATGGAACATAAATAGCAGGAAGATCGGTAGGAGAAGGAAGGGAAGAATGAACGGGGCGGGGGGGGGGGTAAACAGAAGGGGGAATGAACCATGAGAGACTATGGACTCTAGGAAACAAACAGGGCTTCAGAGGGGAGGGAGGTGGGGGACTGGGATAGGCCGGTGGCGGGTATTAGGAGGGCACATATTGCATGGTGCACTGGGTGTTATGCATAAACAATGAATCATGGAACATTGCATCAAAAACTAAGGATATACTATATGGTGACTAACATAACATAATAAAAAATTATTAAAAAAATAATAAAGGCCATTTTAGATTTCTTTCTAAGTCAACATGACTGTACATAAACTTTGTTTCAACCAGAAGCCTGATTTATGGCCCATCAAGTATGCATTGTGCATCTGCTTTATAAATGAGTAGCTTATAGGAAAACATCTTGTCCTTAAGATATTGATCAACGCTCTTACTCCCTACATTACATGACATTAAAACTAGTGGTTCCTGCCTCCATGTTAATCTAATCTCTTTGAAAGCATTTACCTTTGGCATACCAATTTACAGATTTGTATGTAAAAAAGTATATAACCCTGTAAAAACTATTCATTCCCTGGAGCACTTGTGAATATTGTGTTTCCTGGGCAGCTGTCCTAATCTGTGTTAGAATGAAATTCTCTCTATTTTTTAAAAAAAATCATATTAGAGTTCTTTCTGGTCAACTTTCATGGACATTTCTTGGCTTAGCTGGTAGGACATCAGAGAAATCCACCTGAGGCCACCTGAGGTCTGCTAGAACCTGGCACTTGGTACCAGCATGGGCCCTTTGTACCCCTGTGGCTTCTCAGCAACCTTTGAGGGGATCAGTGAGTTCTGATATACAGACCTCCTTATTTTAAGTTGACAATCCTGACTTTTATTCAAGCTGTTTTTAGACTGATTTTGTTTATACCGGTAAGATTTTTCTGGGTAGGAAACCTATGGACAAAGGCATAAAACTTGGGTTGCCTATTTCATATTTTGTTTTGATTTGGCAATAAAACTTTGAAGACTGGGTAACGCTAACTAGTCAGAAAATGAGACACTGAATTATTTCGCTCTAAAGAGAAGGGACACTAGCTCCTTTTAACCAAAAGTTATTCTCATGCGACCGAGGACCTAATGGAAGTATCTGAGGCTATTCCTCAAGATGAGAAGTGGTCCCACAGGGAATTCCATCTTCTTCACAGAGTGAATAATGTTTGGCTTGCCTGGAGATGCACACATGAGGATTGCTCTTCCGTGCTGGAGCCCCCATGGCAGTTTTGGCTTACCAGTGGAAAACCCTGAGACCCCTCAGAATGTTTCACAGCCTCCTGGAAGTGTCGCTCATAAATTATACACTTTAATCACTATATTCTTCTCTCCCAGGAGAGAGAAACTAAAGCCAAAAGAAGATGGGAAATCATACTATTAAAGCTAAACTCCTCCGGAATGCACAACAGCCACCCACAGGAACTCCTGCCGGTTTATGTAGCATACATACAGGACTTCTACTCGCAAGTATTTGACTAAATGGGAGAACTTAACAAAAGATAATCTAAGTCTTAGATGGTCAAAATGAGGTTCGTTTGAGTTACCAAAAATAGTTTTCTTGTGAGCACAATCGGAAAAAGCTGACTATAAAACGAATGGGAAGCTTATTTTAGGTGGTATTTAGAAGCTTCAAAACATGGTAAGGATAAGATGTCTTCCTTACAGGAAACTAACAGAAAACTTTTATACTCTATTGCTAGAGAAAACTTCGGAAACAACTGCCAGCTTCTCTTTCCCACCTTCACCCTCTTCTGCTCCTTTACACCCCCTTCTTTTTGAATTTCCCTGCCCCGATTTACCTGCTTTGCCTCTACTCCCTTTCCCAAAGGAAGAACCCCCCAAAACTCAGGGGATTAGCAATTACTGTGGCTCCCTTTAAGGAAAAACATGTGTCAGGGAGAGTTGAGCCAGCACTTACTTATACCCCCTGGACCACAACAGAGCTTAAAAATTTAACTAAAGATTTCCTGGGACGCCTGGACAGCTCAGTCAGTTAAGCTTCTGCCTTCAGCTCAGGTCTTGATCTGGGATCAGGTTCCTGGGATGAGCTCCGTGTTGGGCTCCCCATTAAGCTCATGGGGGGGATGAATCTGCTTCCTGGGATGAGCTCCGTGTTGGGCTCCCCATTAAGCTCATGGGGGGGGGGATGAATCTGCTTCTCCCTCTCCCTCTGCCCCTCCCCCCTGCTCATGCACTCTCTCTCTCAAATAAATACAATCTTTTTTTTTTTTTAACACCGTGGGTTTTTTTTTTTTTAAGATTTTATTTGTTTATTTGAGAGAGAGAGACAAGTAGTGACAGAGATAACGAGAGAGAACACAAGGAGGGAGGAGAGGAAGAAGCAGGCTCCTGGCTGAGGGAGCCTGACATGGGGCTTGATTCCAGGACCCTGGGATCATGACGCAAGCTGAAGGCAGACACTTAACCAACTGAGCCACCCACGTGCCCAATCAATACAATCTCTTAAAAAAAAAATGAAGATTTCCTAGACCCTTTATAAGATGCCATAGCTTTGCTGAAGAATTCAATTTAAGATTTTTTTTTTATTCGACAGACATAGAGACAGCCAGCGAGAGAGGGAACACAAACAGGAGGAGTGGGAGAGGAAGAAGCAGGCTCATAGCAGAAGAGCCTGATGTGGGGCTCGATCCTGTAACGCCGGGATCACGCCCTGAGCCAAAGGCAGACGCTTAACCACTGTGCCACCCAGGCGCCCCATGGAGAATTCAATTTAACAGTTAGGGCATATGAACCTGGATATTCTGACTTATACCAGCTTGCGCATATGCTCCTATCTGAGAATAAAGCAAAGGGATGGATAGATTAGGCAGAATGGAAAACACCGATGGGAGATTTCCGTAGACATGAAGCGATTGATCTTGAAAATTGTAGAACTGCCGATAGTGTGTATCAGGCAATCCCTGAGATTTTCCCACAAAAAGTAAATTGGACAAAAATTCAGCAATGTAAACAAAAGCCTGGAGAAGCTATTTTTGACTACTTTGAAAGATTCAAAAAAACATTTAAACAATACTCTGGAATGAATCCTGAGAGTCTTCGGAATCATTAAAGCAATCCTATCTTAAATTCAGTCTTTCTAGAAGGTCTAGATGAAGAATTGGCTTTATTAGTAAAGCAATATGACTTAGTATGGGCAACATTACCTGTTAATGCAATTGTTTCCCTTGAGGATCAACTTTCTAAGGCTTTACAAAAGAAAGAAAAGAAAAAAACAGCTAAAGTTGTGAATTTACAATTACAACAGCTTAATGGTTCCACTAAACTGCCTTTCCAAAGACCCAATCAAAAGCAAAATGACTGTCTCTGCTATTATTGTAAAAAAAACAAAAACCCTGGACATTTCAAGTGAGACTGTTGCAAATTTAAATGGGATATCTCAACCCTACCTTTCTTCATCTGTTCTCAGAGTAAAAATTCAATTCAAGTGACAGGGATTTCAAAACTGCCAATTCGAGTATTTAAATCAGAACCAGTAACTTTATAGTTAGGAAATATTACAGGAAATCATGTCTTTTTCCTGGCCAATTGTGTCCTAATTCATCTTATGGGACAAGACCTTTTAGAAACATATGATGGTTATATCATCTTTTCTCAAAAAGGTGAAATGTTTTTAGGTTTAGAAGACGTAGATGACAGACCACCATCTGGTGTCTGAAAACTGAATGATGACCGAAACAAATAGAACAAACAAACCAACAGGAAGATAACCATTTGTTATTACAAATTCTCCCCCAAATTATGGTCATCTTTTCCTTCTGATATTGGAAAAATTAAATCAGCAACTCCTATTAAGGTGACTGTCAATAACACTAAGCCATTACCTAATATTTGATAATATTCACTCAAATCAGAAGCATTAAACAAAACAGGACAATTATCCAAGCAGACCTTAAAAGGTGGGCTTATAATTCCTTTTTTAAAAAATTATGTTCATTAGCCAGCATATTATAATTCCTTGTTCTAGCCCTTGTAACACATCTCTTTCCCAATAAAAAACCAAATGGAAAAAGTTGGAGATTTGTTCAACATCTGAGAGGTATAAGTTGTATTGTGGTGCCTTGGCATTCAGTGGTTGCAAATCCATATACTTTGTTCTCCTCGATTCCAAACAAATTCATTACTTTTCATGTGATAGATTTGTGTAGCTCCTTCTTCAGTAGTCCTGTAGATATATTAAAATTCATATTAACTCAAGCTGCTGCCCAAAGACACCCCAATTATGTCCTGCCTTTTTCATTTTTGTACATGACAACAAAGGAAATGCTCTAAGTGTGTTAACACAGAAATGTAGTGATCATCTTCGACCTATAGGATATTATAGCTAACAACTAGGTTCAGTGGCTAAAGGACTCCCACCTTGTATGAGAGCAATTTTGGCAATCATACTCTTATGCAAGGCCACTGAGGAAATAATAATGGGCTCCCTTTAACTGTTTATGTTCCACAGTCAGTTGAATCTCTTCTATATTCTCATCTTATTCAACATTATTTTGTAAGTCAGATAGCCCCTTAAAAAGTAATGTTACTCTCCACACCTAATAGTACTCTAGCTTGATGAAATAACCTTAACCCTGCAACTTTACTTCCAGATCTACATGGAAGACCTTGATCATGATTGTACTTCATTAACCAATTATCTTCTTACCCTTAGAAATGACTCGTGTAAGACTCGCATTGGTAATGCTGACTTAATTTGGTTTACAGATGATCACATCTTTTTTTTAAAAAAAGATTTTATTTATTTATTTGAGAGAGAGAGAGTGAACAAGAGAGAAAGCACAAATTGAGGGGGGGGGTAGGGGCAGAAGGAGAAGGAGAAGCAGACTCCCTGTGAGCAGGGAGCCCGATGAGGGACTGGATCCTAGGACCCTGGGATCATGACCTGAGCTGAAGGCAGATACTTAACCAACTGAGCCACCCAGGTGCCCCTACAGATGATCATATCTTAAAGATGAACATTATTGAGCTGGATATGCAATTACTTCTGTAACAGATATAATAGAAAGTTCTTATTATCCAAAATAACATCTTCATACTCTGGATTAATTGCACTAACTTGAGCTTGTCAATTGGCTAAAAATCAAATAGCAAATATCTATACTGATAGTCATTATGCCTTTGGAGTAGCACATGACTTTGGAATGTTATGGAAACAAGGAGGATTTTTAATTCCTCAGGACAACCTATAAAAACGGAAAGCAGGTTGCAGAGCTGTTAGATGTGATACAACAATCAAAACAACTTGCCATTATTAAGATGCCTCGACATTCTAAATTTGATACCATAGAAGCAAGAGGAAATAATTTGATTGATGTAACTGACAAATAAGCAGCTCTAGACAAAAATTTTGTCCAGCATCAAGAATGTTCATTGATCCTTGATACTAATTCTATTAAAAGGTTTTCTTTTAGGGCGCCTGGGTGGCTCAGTCGTTAAGTGTCTGCCTTCAGCTCAGGGTGTGATCCCATGCTCCTGGGATCGAGCCCTGCATTGGTCTCCCTGCTCTGCTAGGAGTCTGCTTCTTCCTCTCCCACTCCCCCTGCTTGTGTTCCCTCTCTCTCTGGCTGTCTCTCTCTGTCAAATAAATAAATAAAATCTTTAAAAAAAAGATCTTCTTTTACAGACTTAAAGGGGGAAAATTCAACCTCATCACTCAGATATGGGTTGGGTCTAACAAAAAACCTGTTGTTCCCTTTGGAGCACAAATACCTTTACTTTCACATACTCATGAGTTGACTCATTGGAGACCTGAAAAAATGATTTTATGGGGTAAACAATATATATGGAAACTTTCTCCTACAGTAGTCTATCAAGGGTATGCTTGTTGTACTATTTGCCCAACATATAATCCTGAAAAGCTATTACGTGGATCACAAGGCCATTTCTCTCTTCCCAAAGGACTATTTGAAGTATGGCAGTTGGATTTTGTCCAGATGCCACCATCTCAAGGATATTAATATGTTTTGGTTATGATTGGCATGTTTTTACATTGGTTTGAATCTTTTCCTTGCAAAAGAGAGCTATGGCATTAACAGTAGGCGAATTATTATTAGAAAGAATAATTCCTGTTTGGGGAATTTCCCCCTGAACTATATCGTGATCAAGGTTCCCATTTTACTGGACACATAATTAAAACCATTTGTAATACTTAGCTGATAATGCAACATTTTTGTTGTGCTTACCATCTGCAATCCTCTGGACTGGTGGGAAGAAAAAAATGGTACCATCAAGAATTAATTGGTAAAATTTTCAAAAGCATTTAAACTTCCATAGCCAAAATCTCTCCCACTAGTACTTCTAGGTCTGGGATCTACTACTTTTCAAAAGTATTAGTTATCCCCTTTTGAAATCACAACTGGACAACCCATGAGGTTAGATGAAGGAATGTATGAACCAACTTTATTAAAATTATTGACATTACTCTCAAGGTCTCATTATAGCTCTTAAACAAAATGAAAATTTGGTTAACAGTTTCTTTTATAGTGAGCTCTGGGGAGATGAAGATTTCAAAGACCATGGATTGCAACCAGGGGATTTTGTTTATTGGAAAAGACATCAAATAAAAGTCTTTGTAACCTTGCTGGAAGGGACCTTATCAAGTATTACTAACTAATCCTTGTGTTGTTATGTTAAAAGGTGTAAACTCATAACCCACATTTCTCATAAATCCCCTTCACCAGAGTGAACTTCAACTCTGTCTCTTACACTTGGCTCCAACTAACTAAGCAATGGTTGCCAGACCAGGATGAAAGTAGATGACATCAGGGTAGACTACTTTTCCCAAGACTTGGGACCAGGCCTATATTTCTACTCTTCTTTCTTTTTTGATTTGTAGCACTGAATATAATAAACCTATTTGTTTTCATTCACTTCCCTCTTTATTACATCCTGATAAAATATCATAGTTACCTGTGGATTTAACTAATATAACTTCAAATACAACCCTGTACTTTACTATGATGATAACTTACAAAAAATGTTCGTGATTCCTTGGACAGACTCTAATATTCCTTTAGCTTCTGATGCTTGTTTTTTTAGGATATATATATTATAAAGGACTTCTGTCAGGAAAAGCCTTTCAAAAAGTACTACCTAACTCAAATTTAACCTGCATTGTTTATGACACTTAACAGACTGACCATTGTGTCTCTATAAACTTAGATGATGATTTATTAAGAAAGTCTCCTGGGTACAATGGGAGAAACTTAGGGCAGCTTGTCCAACATGCCAAAATACCCAAGGTATTCACAAACCATGTTTTTGTGGATGGAATGGCCTAAGACCAAAAAAATAAAAATAAAAAATAGAAAAATAAAAAAGCGTATCTATCAAAGATGCTGTTTTAGGAGTGACTAGTGGATTCATCCACCTTCTAAATCTAACTTCAAACTTCACCATATGACCCAGAAGATTAGGAGAAGCCTTACGGCATACTTAGACTACATTACATTTAGGAGCTCCTATTACTCATTTAACACTAGTCTGGGAACCCAACACTTTTGGGTTCAAAATGTTCATCCCAATTGTACTAAAGCTGTTAGTTTACAATGGCAACAACACATCTGGTGGATAACTCAACATCGGCCCCCGTGAAGAAAGTGAGCTCTGGGTGTCATATGATCAGGTCTGGGTATCCTCGGTCAAGCTGAATTTGCCTTTAATAAAGATATGCCAAAGAAAAAACACTCTTGCCCGAAAAGGAAAATTAGAAAGATTTTATCTCAGAAAGAAGGTAAAGGATGGAAATCTGCTTGGGTTGCTAATCTAGCATTAATTAAATGGCTAAATCAAACAGCATACTATGACCAAAAATGCTCGTACCCAATGATAGGGAAAAGCATGTACTTTGACTGAAGGGTTCCTAGCCATGCTAATCCAAATGGAAGCAGAGATATCTATGGGCCAATGGCCTTCTTAACTGCAGAAACTGAAAATATATGTTTATGCAAATTATATAGCTCTCCTAATCTGTGGAAAATCATTAAAGTCTCTTGTAACTTATATAAATGTTCAGTTACTGCGTTAGTACTCAAGCTTATGGCCGACCAGACTTACGATGTTGTTTAATTAGTAGGAACAGGAACTGTTGTAAATACCACCAGAATTCTTCCCACTGGATGAAGATGGACCTTAATAGCCAATGATTCTTACTGGATTCCAATACTACTGATATCTGTGAATTCAGGCAAAGTACACAGTTATGCCCTGAACAACAAGGGAACCCTGAATTCACTCCAACTTGGCCTATAAGGGCTATACCTATACACACTAACGTGGTGTATGGGAAAAGAAGACTTTGCTGGGAAGATTTGTAAAACACTTCTGTAGTACTCCTTGATTTATTTTGTAATGAGAGTACTTTTCATCATAACGTCACTGCTATACGGTGTAATACTGGCTTTGCAACCCAAATAGAGTTGCCTGATGCTAACAAAAATTCTACTAATATTGATACTGATGACCAAATGTTTTGGGAGAGAGAATTACAACCACCACAAGATGTAATATCTATGGAAACGAACAGGCCAGAGAAATCATTACAGATAACCAGAAAATTTAATTACTATTTTAAACCAATCAGCTCAAACATACCACAAAGCACAAATAACCATAGATAAAGAAGATACTCAATTCAAGATTATCCAAATACCTGTAATGGATTTTTTTGATTCATCTCTTGTCTTTCTAATTCTGTACCTACTCTGCATTGGTTGCTTCCAATGCTATTAACTGGATTTTTATTGCTATTTATGTATTTATGTTATGAATGTTACAAAAAAGGCAAAGGGAAAAACTCACCACAAAGCACAGCTACAATGTTTGCACGATGGTTTGATCACATTGAAGAGAAAATTTAGCGGTAATATTCCTTATTAAAAGCCATACTGTTGACCCCCATCCCTATTCCCACATAGACTCCTAGGCCCCCTAAATCAGGCCTAGCATCAAGGGACAGAATGGACCCATGGCAGATAAGGAATCACCCTGACATCAAGGGACAAATTAATGATCATCAGTGCTTTCTGCCAGAAGATTACTGATCAAAGGCGGGGGGTGGGGCGGGCGCGGGGAAGCAACGAGAAAAAGACTCTCTAAAAGCCCTGATATGAGAGACGCCATTTTAGATTTCTTCCGGAGTCAACATGACGACACAAACTTTGTTTAAACCAAAAGCCTGACCTAAGGCCTGCCAAGCATCGGCTTTACAAAGGAGCAGCCTGAAGGAAGTCCTCCTGCCCTTAAGATGTCGATCAATGCTCCTACCCCCTCTGTTCTGTGATGTTAAAACTCGTGATTCCTGCCTACGTATTAATCTAGAACTTTTTTGAGAGACGGTACCTCTGACATATTGATTTATGGCTCTTTATGTAAAGAAGAATATAACTCCATAAAAACTGTTCATTCCCTGGAGCTCTTTCTTCCCTGTGAAGATTGTGTTTCCTGGGCAGCTGTCCTAATATGGGCTCGAAAAAAACTCTCTCTTTTCTGCTCATATTAGAGTTCTTTCTGGTCAGTTTATCTTGACAGAACTAATACAGCACTTTGTACTTTATAAGCCAGCATGGCTGGGCGGGGACCCTCTTTGGAGTCACAGAATTTTCGTTGTTCTCACATAGGCCTAGGGAACTATCTGGGGTCTCTCTCTCTCCTTTTTTGCCCCCTGGGGTCTCTTTTAAAAGAGTACTAAGCCCATTCTTTTTTTTTTTTTTAAAGGTTTTATTTATTTATTTGTCAGATACAGAGAGTGAGAGAGAGAGAGAGAGAGAGCACAAGCAGGGGAAGCGGCAGGCAGAGCGAGAAGCAGGCTCCCAGCTGAGTAAGGAGCCCAATGTGGGACCCGATCCCAGGAGCCTGGGATCATGACCTGAGCTGAAGGCAGACACTTAACAGACTGAGCCCCCCAGGCACCCCCACTAAACCCATTCTTGACCCTCATGACCTGATCACCTTCCAAAGACCCCACCTTCTAACACCAGCACATTGGGCATTAGGATTCCAACCTGTGAATTTGGCGGGACATAATCAGACTAGTTACTGCTTCTTGTCCACATTTACTTTCTTTTAACCCTCTCCCTCAGTTACACTTTATTTGTTCTGATATAGCTACACTTTTTTTCTTAGGATTTTTCTTTTTTTAATAAGTTTTAATTTATTTATTTGAGAGAGAGAAAGCATGAGCAGGGAGGAGGGGCAGAGGGAGAGGGAGAAGCAGACTCTGTGTTGAGCTGGGAGCCTGATGTAGGACTTGATCCCAGGACCCCAGGATCATGACCTGAGCCCAAGGCAGCCGCTTAACCGACTGAGCCACCCACATGCCCCTTCTTGGGATTTTTCTATGTCGGGATTTTTCACTATTTGGTTTTACTGAACAATAAACGAATTGGTATTTTGGCAAGCACTGTTTATATTAGATTTTTTACAATAATGCTGTAGTGGTGGGATTCTTTTCATGACTCCTGGCGTTTCCTTATAGGAATCCTCCTGTAAGGAAGCTGAGTTCTACACAGGCTACAGAGCCCTGGGGCGATTGTAGCTTTCCTATTGGAGTGGCTGGCTAAGGGAGGCAGTGCTAATTTGGCCAATGCCATTCTACATTCAGGGCCAAGGAGGAAATTGTTAACACTGATCTGGAATTCAAGCGGCTTGTTCACAGGCTGGAGAGTTGCAAAGTCTCAAAAAATTGCTGGGTGGGTTTCAAGGTGATATACGTATTGTGGGTAGGCTTGCTGGCATTGCCTGTGCCCTAATTTGTGGTCACTGTAATCTGTTAGTGAAATTAAAAAGGGGAAGAAAAACTGGCATCAGAGCGTCTGTCTGGCAGAGGTATTGGTCCTTAAGCTAAGTGCACAGGGTTTGAAACTTCAGGAGGAACTGCAGTTTCAAGAATCTACTGAGGGTCCTTTCTCCAGCTGAAACAAATGCAGGGACCAAGAGAAAGCCTTCAGATCTTAGAGATTCTATACAAGTGGCAAAAGCTGCTGATTGGAAACCATCTGTCCTCTACATTGTGGAGTCTGGATTGTAGGCAGAGCTCACCTGTCAAGGCGGCACTGGGCGCCAGAAGCTTGGCACCAAGGGCTGAACTGGAAATGAAATGTTCCATACAGAGGGACCCCCAGATGTTAAGTACACAATGCTCAAATTTACCTTTTTCTAAATGATTTCTTTCACTTGTGCTTAAGTTCACGAGCTATGCATTCCGAATGGTTGGCATAAACCTAGGGGCCTTAAGGTGAGGTCAAAAACGAACATTTTCTTCTTCCCTTAATACTACTGAATTTCTTGTTCAGTCTTTGGCAACATTAAGTACTGGGCTTTGGAAATAAAATTTTAATTTTTCCTGGGATGTCTGCTTTGGGGTCTGGGGATGGCTGGTTTTAGAAATTTTGTAGTTGTGGGGCTGGTGTTGTGATATTCTTGTGTTTCATGAACTCTTCGGACTTTTCAAAACGGGGCTCAGGAAAGGTTGGCCTGGGAGCTAGCACGGTCTCCGAAATCTTGCAGGAACTAACTCGTGCAGATTTCACTCGGTCGTGGTCGAAATCCCCAGAGGGCAATGCTGTGACCGCCTAGCACTAGGGATAGGAAGGGCGCCCGAAGGCACAGCTGGGCTCCTGGGACAGCCCCTGATCCCTTGGATGTCAGGCTCGCCTTCTGTTGGTTAGAATCAGCAGCTGTACTTCCGCACAGGCACACCAATTGGGCCACCTGGAACTTCTCTAAATTCCAGGCGACGTTGTTGCGGCACACGGGAGACCAGGTGATGAACCTGAGGTCGGTCCTGACCGCAGTGGCGGTGTCACCGGGAGCAGGCAAAGCCCCCGCAGAAAGGCGAAGAGGGGTGCGCCTGCGCGCCGTTCACCTCGCACTTGTCAAAAAGCGTCAAGGTGGGCTCGAACCAGCTGCCGGGTCGGACGTACTTGAGGGGATTCAGGATCTCTTGGTTTCTGGTGTTCTCCTGATGCAGGAACTGGTTGCTCGGGAAGCCGAGCAACGACCAGTCCCTAGAGCCCGAGGCCCTGCCGCAGCTCGTTCATCTGGGCGGAGTCCCAGACCTTTGGGCCTCAGAGCGAGGCCACATTCTCCCTGACAGCACCTTGTCCGGCAGGGACGCCAGGCTCCCCCGCTCCCCGCCGGCCAGGACGCTAGCAGAGAAGGCCTACACCGAGGCGTGGGGGCCACGGCCGGGCTGGCTGTAGGGCCCAGTGTCTATTGTTAGGATTTAACACCCTCATTTAATCTCATTGCTGAGCTCAGATAGCTATCGTGGTTAACAAGGCTGAATGTAATCTGGGATGGGAATGGAAGAGATGAATTTCCAATCTTGGGTGCAGAATATATTTAAATGTTAATGTATTGCTCAGAATCATTTTGAGGGTTTCTTGGGCCAGTGGTGCTGGAGAGCTCAAAAGAGGAGCAGTGGTTGACCTAGGGTGAATGGAGCCCTAATCAGATTCCTGATCTTTTCTCCCAGGTGGACTGCCACATCCTTAGTTGATGATATGCTTAATTGTTAAATCTAACAGGTTAAAGAGAAAAAGCCGTGGGAATGTCAGGGTGGGGGGGATGTTTGTACCACCTCTGATAGATGCTTCCTGATGGAGAGAGCCTCATATGACTCTTGTGGCCTCTCCATTCCATCTCTCACTTAGCGCTGGAGAGGAAGAGTGACTATCTAACTGGTAAAGATGGGAAGAACAAATGGGCGCGCTGCCCTTACCTTGGCCCTTCTTCCTCTTGGGAGTGAGCTGCCCACAGGGAGTGTATATTCTCTGCTTGAGAAAGCCTTCCCTGGTCTAATATTGTCTGTGTCTAGAAGGGTTATTCTAATTCTGGGGTTTAATTAGCCACCATTTAGCTTTTACACTAGGCTACTTACTCTATCTTGGCTTTACTGCTATTAAAGATAATATTTTGAGCTCCATTTGTTGCTTTTGTTTGCTTTCTCAATTACTCTAGAACTTGGAACAGAAAGAAGGATGGTAACTGACAATTGTGAATATGATACTTATGATTCTAAGTAACACTCGTGATTATTTTCTAAAATGTCCTTAGGGCACCTGGGTGGCTCAGTTGGTTAAGCGTTCTACTCTGATCTCATCTCAGGTCTTGATCCCAGGGTTCAAGCCCTGCACTGGGCTCCATACCGGCCGGGTGTGTAGCCTACTTGAAAAAAAAAAAAAAGAAAAGAAAATCTAGGGTGCCTGGGTGGTTCAGTTGGTGAAGCATCCAACTCTTGATTTTGGCTCAGGTCATCATCTCAGGGTTGTGGGATCGAGCCCAGCACTGGGATCCATGATCAGTGCAGAGTCTGCTTGACCCTCTCCCTCTGCTCCTTCCCCTGCTCAATCTCTCTAAAATAAATAAATAAATAAATTAAAAAAATCTAAAAAAAAATGTCCTTTTCATGTTTATACACACATGTGTTAGTTACATTTAATACTAAACATAAGGTTCTAATTTCTGGTTTGTGTATTAGCATTATCACATCAGCTGGGGTTCGGATGACCCTGAGGGTAACAATAAGCAACATCATTTTTATGACTCCCCATGATACTGAGCAGATTATGTAGCAGTTTCAAGGCTGTCACTGTGAGAGGTCTTGGCTTGAGTTCTTGGTGAACTGGGGAAGGTGGCAGGGCCTAGAGATGCCATTACATGTGTTGTCTTCTTGAGATTTAGAGAGAAAAATAAAATATTGTAGTTGGATGGCAAAATTGGAGATGGTGAAGTCAAAACACACGTGAGGGTAGGAGAGCCACTAACTTTTCCCGTGAGTGTTGAATTCAGCAGGCAAAGGAGAAGCAAGCTTGGACAATTGAGTAAGATGCTCTTTTTTTGTGCTGTGTACCGATGCATGCTGGGAAGCTCTTGAGGAGACCGATGCTGCTATTGCTGCTGGTGTTTGGAGATGACGCTGTTGCTGTTTATTGATGAAGGGCTTACTAAGCACCAGATATATGCTGATATATATCTATGTGCTAGATATTAGCGATCTCGTCTATTCATGGCTACTGTAGGTCCTGATGTTACAGGATTGCGGGGTTCTTGTCTCATGGAGTCAAACAATGAATTTCATGGACACAAAAGGGCGAAGTAAAGTGAAAGTTTGTTAAGTGAAAGTGAGAGCAGAAAGGAAAGAGAAAAGCTCCCTAGAGTGAAAGGGGTCCTGAATGGGTTACCACTGTGGGCTGTCACTGGAGTCTTTTATTGAGAACTGACGGGGAAGATTGTGGCCTTGAAATTCTCGTGCCATCTTTGTTTGAGCAAGGACTGCTGATAGCATCCTTAATGGCTCACTTCTCTGAGGTCTGGTCATTTTCCATGATTACAGTGTAGCTGCCAAAAAAACCCACACCACCCTCCTTAATACCCAGGTCCAGGTGGTCTGCTTTGTTCCCTTATTTCTGGTTTTGTATGCCTCAGCATTTCTCCATATTTGGGATTTCTGTGAGCCTGGTCAGGGGAATCATGGCCTCCTATCTCTCCCTGCCTAGACCTTAACTCTTCCCTTACTCACTGACAATGATTGCTGTTTCTGAGAGAAGTGAGATATATATATATATATCTCCCCCCTAAACATGGTGCCTGATGTGGGGCTCGATCCCAGGACCCTGGGATCATGACCTGAGCCCAAGGCAGACGCTTAACTGACTAAGCCACCCAGGTGTCCCTGAGGGAGATGATATCATCCCCATTTTACACATGATGAAGCTGGAGCTCAGACGGATCAAGTAACTTTTCCAAGGTCACACTCCCAAAAGCAGCTAGTAAATGGTCTGAACTCATTGGCTCATTCAGTCAGTCATTTCTCAGGTACTCACTGAGCATGTTGTATCAGCAGTTATTCCTAGTTGCAGGCAGTGGAAGCCAACTCTGGTAGATCTGAGCAGAAGTGAAATTTATTAAAGGGATCCTGGATTGATTGCTCACAGAAATGCCGGGAGCACGGGAGTACCAAGTGTGGAAGCTTCACAGCAGCAAAATGGTCAGAATATGGCTGCCTTGGGGCACCTGGGTGGCTCAGTTGGTTAAGCATCTGCCTTCAGCTCAGGTCGTGATCTCATGGTCTTTAGATCAAGCCCTGCATACCGCTCCTTGCTCAGTGGGGAGCCTGCTTCTTCCTCTCCCTCTGCCTGCCACTCACCCTGCTTGTGCTTGCTTTCTCTGACAAAAAAAAAAAAAAAAAAGAAAGAAAAAAGAATATGGCTGCCTCTGAGGCCGCTGTCTTTGCCAGGCCCTAGACACTTCAGTTTGTGATGCTCATCCACTGGGGCTGGACACTGGAAGCAGCCTGTGAGCACTGCTTCCTCCCTCATCTTTGATTTATTTATTTATTTGAGAGAGAGAGAGTACATGCGTGTCAGTGGGGGGAGGGGCAGGGGGAGAGAGAATCCTGAGGCGCACTCCCCGCTGAGCACAGAGCCCTTTGAGGGGCTCAATCCCAGGACCCTGAGATCATGACCTGGGCTGAAATCAAGAGGTGGCTGCCCAACCGACTGAGCCACCCAGGCACCCCTTCATCTTACTGCAGCCATCATTGTCCTTAGAGGCTCCGTAGTCCCTGCTTCTTGGTATGACAACCTCTGGATTCAAAGCCTAGGCAGATGCCTCTGATGAGTGAAGTGGACTGCATGGGCCCGGTCCAGAGCTGCTGGAGTGGGGAGCAATACACTTCCTGCGCTTCCATCTTCTCCCCTGGGAGGTGGACTCTATTTCCAAGACTCATATGACCAGGAACTCCCCAAATATGGTAAGGACATTCAAAAGCTGGGCAGCCAAAGGAACATCAGTCATATGTACATCTACTGTACGAATGGCACTGCTAGACATGGTGGAGAACGCAGAGATGAATCAGACCCTGAACCTGCCTTCAGAGACCTTATAGACCCATAATTCTCTTCCTTTTAATGTGTGCATTATTCAGCCCCATAGTTTGCAAATCTCTTTCACTCTCGTTATTTCATTAGATCCTTCTGACAGCACAGAACTGATGTTACCTCCATTTTATACTTGAAGAAGCTACAAAGTTAGGTAATGAGCCAGTCCTCTGACTCCAGGCTCAGTGCTGAGTGAGTCAACCAGCAATTAATTCCAAGGCATGTGGTTTCCCCATTTTGTTTTAAAGATTCTATTTATTTATCTGAGAGCGAGAGAGCAGGCAGGGGGAGGATTAGAGAAGGGGGCTGGATCAGGAGCTGAAGGCTGATCCCTAACCCAGTGAGCCACCCAGGCACCCTTCCCCCACATTTTAATGCTCCCGAAATCAGGAAGCATTTTATAATTAATGGTATATTATAGTTTAATTGGCAGCCCTTTATTCCTAGTGATATGTAAACTAAGGGAGCATCTTCAGTTGATAAGGTGTAGCTTCATTGGAATGCAGTCATTAGATAGGGGTAGGAAGTAAAGTAATAAGGGACATAAAGGTGATGCAAGAGATCAGGGAAGACTGTGGGGAATCGTACAGCCCACCATCCCTTGGGCCCTTATCTGCAACTCTGAATTCCAAAAGGCTTTTTTTTTTTTTCCAAGTTTGGCACCAAAACTCATTTGTCAGCAAAACCTAACCTGATGTGAAGTAATTTATAACTATAAGGGATACATAAATATAATATATAATTATAACCAAGTTATAATTTTAATTATTCTACTTACTGTGAAGATCAATATGTGTAGCTGCAGAAATATTAATGTTTGATAATGAAGCATTATTCCAGCCCCTCGAGGGGAGGGAGAGGGGGAGGTGTTACCTAATATTGGGTCCATTTACTGCACTGTCTTTTTAAAATATGTAAAATTCTGAATTTTGAAACCCATTTAGACCCAATGGTTATGGGTAAGGGACTCTGGATTGTATCTGAACTGGGGCTTGATTGGTGGATAGAATTTAGATGTTTGGAGATGTGGAGGGGATTTTAGGAAGAGGAAGAGCATCATCCCACACCAGCTTGGGTCTAGGTCTAAGTCATTATCCAACCATTAAATTTGCTTTAAGAACAGAAAGGATCTGCATTTTTGATAAGTACTCTCCCTTAAGTCATGATTCATACACAGTTGGAGGGTTGGACTTTCTGGGTTTGGCTCCCCCCCCCCCCCCCACAGTATTAATCTTCTCCTTTTCCCACAAATCACCTGACTTCCCTGAAAACTCTAACACACCCTTTGGCTGGAAAAGAACATTAGGCAATCGGTGGAATTCCCCACTCCTTTCTCCCCCTGGAGCCCTGGATGGAAGGACTTCAGGCACGACAGAAGTATGCAGTTCTTGTTTCAAAAGCAGAGGGAGCTCCAAGATCAAGGCTGAGTTACCCCTTCCCTTGTCATGGTCTCCCAGCCCCCTCTTTGTTTAGATCAGGGAATTTCAGACATGCACACTGGGATAGAGAATCATATGAAACAGAACCAGGACAGGGAGGCCAGCGGAGGTTCTTGCAGAGGGAGCGTCCAGGCCCGGTGCTGCTCTCCCGGGGAGCTGGCAGGGTGGCCCAGCATGCCCACTGGCACCAGAGAAGGGACTGACCCACTTGTTCCCATCCGCTTCTGAAGGTAAAAAAACTTAAAAATTGAAGAGCAGAGCTTTGATGGAGGAAGAGAGAAAGGCAGAGAACTTCACATGGGAAGGTTTAGGGCAAAGATGGAGGGCTGGAAGGAGCAAAATAAAAGAAGGCAGAATACAGGCAACTTCTTTACCTCACTACTTACCATTGTTTGCAGGGTTAGACACATTTTTGGCAAGACTTTTTGAGGAACTGTGGAAAGATAGCTCATCTTTTTAGTAAAGGAAAAAACCCCAAACCCTGGAAAATTCACATAGGAAATTGAAGGGATACCTTTCCTTTCCTTTTGTGTTTCTTGTCATTCAGCTGCCCTTTGTCTCATTCCCCACCCAACCCTGTCTCAGACCACTTCTCCCAAGGTCACCGCCTTCCCCTAGTAAAAGAAGCTCATCCCTCCATTGGTGGTCATTGGGAGCACCAACAGAAATATGCACAATAATAAACTTAGTAAAGAGAGCTGGTGTGAAGTGATAAAGGGGATCTTTGCCAAAAGAGGGGGAGAAATGTCCTAGATGGATAGTCGTGATGGGGAAAGACTCCTGAAAACCTGAGTGGAAATCGGGATATTGTTTTGTGAGGGCAGGAGAGAGACTGATAGAGAGGGGGCAGGGGTCATACGGGTGGGGGGTGAGGGAAGAGGAAGAAAACTGGGAGAAAGCGCTCATTTTCTGGGAGAAAAACTAGGCGACAATCCAGAGGCGCAATGGGAGAAGGGTAAGATCTAGTTTTAGTCTAGAAAATGAATTGAAGTAGAACCAGGGACGGTGTGAGAGGACAGGCATCCTGTGGTGACCAGTGTATGGCTTTGTTTAACCTGCGTGTTACTGTTATGGAGGTGACACTGAACGCCAGGTGACCCCCACCACCAAAGCAGGTGCTTGTGTTTGTTTGACAAATACAGCCAGCCCTGCCACCCCTTTGCTCCAAAGTCCAGAGGTGCTGCGAGCCAGGACCTTGAGGTGTGCTGTTCACCAGGGATGAACAAATTTCCAGAGATGTGGTAAGTGATCATGAGTCTGCAGAGATGTACGTGGACTCTATTCCCTTTATCTTCTCAAGAAAACAGCTCAGATCTGAAGCCCAGGTTTTGGTTTGACCTAAGCCTTTTTGCTTTATTCCAGCCTAAGATTCTCCTCCATGTGCTGTTGCCCTCCTCCCTTCTACCTGTTTCCCTCTCTTTCCCCTCCCTTTTACTCATGACAAATGCTAGGGCACTATACTAGTCTGCCAGTAGCTGGGTCACCCCCGTCTCCATATGTCTTTTTTTTTATTTTTTTCAGGTGCATTGTCCTGTTTTCCCTTTTGGCATCTGTTTATGCTGAGCCTACTATGTATGGAGAGATCCTGTCCCCTAACTATCCTCAGGCATACCCCAATGAGATAGAGAAATCTTGGGATATAGAAGTTCCTGAAGGGTACGGGATCCATCTCTACTTCACCCATCTGGACATAGAGCTGTCAGAGAACTGTGCATATGACTCGGTGCAGGTATATTAGAATAAGCACATACAGGATAGGGTTGGGGTGGTGGTGGAATGTTCTATTTTTTCTGTCCCCTTCTCTGACCTCCATGCCAAAATATTACCCTTTCTTAGCTTCCTTTCGACTCTTCTCTTAGATAATGTCAGGAGACTTTGAAGAAGGGAAACTCTGTGGACAGAGGACCAGCAAGAATCCCAACTCCCAAATTGTGGAAGAGTTCCAAGTCCCATACAATAAACTCCAGGTGATCTTTAAGTCAGACTTCTCCAATGAAGAGCGTTTCACTGGGTTTGCTGCATACTATGTTGCTGTAGGTAAGGCTCACCCTTCTCTATGTGCCTTAGTGATCCAGCCAAAAGATTAGAAGCAGAATAAACACTGAGTGATTCTGTGAATGAGGATTCCGTTTATAATTAAAACTCTTACGAAGTGTTGACTGGACTTGGGTCTATCCATGAATTGCCTTTGTGAAATTCAAACACAAGGTTGTATCTCAGTGGTGATGATGATAATGGTAAAAATAGGTAAGAAATAGTAATTTATTGAGAACCACTATAAACAGGACACTGTATTAGGAATTTTACCTCTATTAACTTAATCTTCACCTCAGCTCTTCCAGGTAGGTATAATGATCTCCTTACTTAAAGATACTTAAAGATAAGGAAAGTGAGGGCTAAGGAAGATAAGTAATTTGCCAAGAATCACACTAAAAATGCATGATATTCAAAACCATCCAATGGCAAACAAACCTTCAAATTCTGTGTGCTTCCACACCTAACTCCAGGTTAAAGTGAAGTTAGAACATCTCATAAAGCCAAACTATTGTTTAGATTTGACAGAAATGCCCAAATCCTGAAATGCTCTGTTTGTGAGGAAGGCCAAGAGTCTCTGGCATTGAGAGCTCCCTTAGAGCCATGCAATGGCAGGGCACAACTCCAGAATCATATTTTAGGAGAGTAATATAGAATAATACCATCCTGAAATGTGATGCATTTATTCACGTTAGCAACAGGCCTTTCCTACTTTTTCTTACCCTTGCAGTTTTGGGTTTAAACTCATTCTTCCTTCTAGGTCTTTGTTCTTGACCTCAATCTTTCTCTACTTTTTCTAGATATAAATGAGTGCACAGACTTTGCAGATGCCCCTTGTAGCCACTTCTGCAACAACTTCATTGGTGGTTACTTCTGCTCCTGCCCCCCAGAACACTTCCTCCATGATGATATGAAGAATTGCGGAGGTGAGCTTGGCATCAAGTGGAGTGCATGTTCCCTGGGATTTGGAATGGCTTAAGGCTTCAATTAGAGCTTTGTTGACCCTTCCAATTTTGACTAGCTTCAGCCTTGCTTTGGCACATCTCTTTAGTTACCCATAAGCTGCAGAGGAGCCACAAGAGTGGAAGAAGACAAGCTGCAGGGTCAAGTTAAAGGAGAGGAGAGATAGATGCCTGTGAAGAGTCTACCTGGGACTGTTCATTACCACGAGGGCTCCATCATAAGCCATGTGATGGAAACCCAATAGGCACTGGGTATCTCTGTTGATTTGTATGCGATGTGTAATTGTGGCATGTGGGCTCCAGTCAGGAATGGTCAGTTCATGAGAAGAGTCACAGAATGGGGCAGGATCTCCTTTGCTTGACCCTATATTTGATACTTTTTTTTTTCTTTTCTTCTTTTTCTCCCTTAGTCAATTGCAGTGGGGATGTATTCACTACACTGCTTGGGGAAATTGCAAGTCCCAATTATCCCAATCCATACCCAGAGAACTCAAGGTGTGAATATCAGATCCTGTTGGAGGAGGGATACCAAGTGGTAGTGACTATGCGGAGAGAAGATTTTGATGTGGAACCAGCTGATTCAAAGGGCCACTGCCCTGACAGTTTAGTTGTGCGTGATGAATGATTAGTTTTCCTCTCAACCCACACAGAGAGATTTCTCCTCAAAGACAAATTATCTTTCTTTCTGACCTCTCTTTTCCTCCCCTCCTTCTTATTTTATGTTTCTTTTATTACCTCCTTTACTTTTATCCCCTCCATTTTACCTCTTTCTCTTAGTTTTTTCTCTCTTCTGATTCCATCATTTCGTTTCTTTTCAGTTCGTTGCAAGAGACAAGCAATTTGGTCCTTACTGTGGTAATGGACTTGCTGCGCCACTGAATATTGAAACCAAGAGTAACACTGTTAATGTCATCTTCCAAACTGACCAAACAGGGCAAAAAAAGGGCTGGAAACTTCGTTACCGTGGAGATCGTGAGTATCCTAGAAGTTGCTTCTCGTACAATGTAAAATGCCAACAGGTAGATTGTTATATGGCTAGGTATCCTGAGAGACTTCACTTCTTCAGCAAGATCTAAACCTGTCAGTAGTTGTAAAATGCCTGAACCTCTAGGAATCCTTCAACTGGGCCTGCAGGTGCAGACAATTTGGGGTGGTTGGTTAGTATGTACTAACATGGCTGGGAGAATGGAGCTGGCTCAATGACTCTTCCTGGAGTGCCATATTATTTTAGACATCTCCATTGGAATGGTAGGCATCAGGATTAAGGACTACTGAATGATTTCAGAAAGTGTGAGGATGATATATATAGAATAGAGATTCTCCAGCTCTTTGGTAATTTTTTTTCCTGTCCTTTCCAAGCAATCCCTTGTCCCAAAGAAGTCACTGCCAATTCTGTTTGGGAGCCCGAGAAAGCAAAATATGTGTTCAAAGATGTGGTAAAGATAACCTGTGTGGAAGGGTTTGAAGTTGTACAGGTAAAGTACCATTAGGGTCTTCTCCCCAATCTCTACATCAGGATGAGCATAGTGGAATTGTCTAATGGTTCACTGAATGTCCTTGTTTGAGCAAGGTCTAACACCTTTTCCATAAACAGAACACCTCAGGATTGTCAGTCCTTCCTTGTGAGTCATGGAGCTTCTTGGCCAGATTGACACTCTCCTTCTGCCTTTAGTCTTCCTGGGGAAGGGGATCTGATATGCTGGGGCTATGTTGTCTTTTAGCCTCAACTCCTGGGTGCTTTGGGTCATTCTACTAAGATGTCCCCAAGCTTCTTGTGGTCAGGACTCCTCCTTGATCCAAGGCCAGAGATCGATTACATTTTTGATTTTGATTTCCCATATCTCTCCTTATAATTTAATGGTGATGTGTATTATTCTCCAGGGAAGTGTTGGCTCGACATCTTTCTATTCTACTTGTCAAAGTAATGGAAAGTGGAGTAATTCCAAACTGAAATGTCAACGTATGTATTTTTTTTAATGGGACTCTTTCCCCCCCTTTGATGGAATTTAAAAGATCAGTTCATCAAGATTCAAATTCATGTTTTCCTCTTAGACTTGTGAGAGAGTGGGTTGGATTTTTTTAAAAGATTTTATTTATTTATTTGACAGAGAGAGAGAGAGAGAGAGAGAGAGCACAAGCATGGGGAAAGGAGAGGGAGATGCAGGCTCCCTGTTGAGCAGGGAGCCCGATGCAGGGCTTGATCCCAGAACCCTGGGCTCATGACCTGGGCTAAAGGCAGATGCTTAACCGACTGAGCCACCCAGGCACCCCATGGATTTTTTTTTTTTTTGAAGGGAATCCATCCATGAAGTGCCAGCCCAGATCTGGTCCCAGACTGGCCAGATCAGCAGGTTTCTTTCAAAGAAAGAGGCTGTGGGATTGGTAGAGTTAGTAGCACCATAGATGTCCATTGCTGGCTTCTGCAGAGGCCTCCACCAACCACTGAAAAGCAGGTTCCTCCTTGTAGCTTTGAAGGGGCTATCTGAATTGGTCAGTGGTCTGGGGAGATTCATCTCAGATGCGCTTATGGATGTGAGGGGTGGGAAGGAGTGAGGGACACGGCTGGGAGGATGGAACTGGTTCAGTGACTCTTCCTAGAAGGGAGTGGCTATCCTGATCATCATTCACCTGTCTTCTTCTTGTAGCTGTGGACTGTGGCTCTCCTGAACCCATTCCGAATGGTAAAGTCGAAGATCCAGAACATACTTTATTTGGTTCTGTCATTCATTACACTTGTGAGGAGCCATATTACTACATGGAAGATGAAGAAAGCGGTAGGTTTCTTTGACTAGAGAAAAGAGGAGAAAGAATAAGAGTGCTGGAGAGGGAATAGAACAGTCTTTCTGGGTTTGAAGAGAGTTTGGAGAGAAATGAAGGTGATGAGATGGACTTTGTTTATCCTCTTGGCTTAGTCTAAAGATAAGATGTTCCTATGGGGATATAGGATCATGCATAGGGAATTATAGAGATCACCGAGCTCAGCTTCACAACTATGGCAGGAATTCTCCCTACAATATCCATTTTCATGTGGTTACCCAGTTTTTGACCAATTATTTAATGTAGAACCTACAGGAGTAATGCTTCCGGTGTCAAGTCACTATACTATGTGACTGGCTTTCTCAATGGAGAGGTCTTGGTCGTACTAGATGAAGGATTGCATAAGGCACAATATGTACCATTTCACTGATTTTAATTTGTTTTTACTTTTTAAAGATTTATTTATTTATTTTAGACAGAGAGAGCATGAATGGGAGGGCCAGAGGGAGAGGGAGAGAGAATGTGAAGCTGAGCACAGAGCCTGTTGCGGGGCTCGATCTCACGACCCTGAGATCATGATCTGAACCGAAACCAAGAGTCAGACGCTTAACTGATTTCACCACCCAGGCACCCCACTTTTAATTTAATGTATTTTCCCACCTGAAGCATTTTTCTAATTTTTTCTGTAACCCTCTTCTGCTTGGAGACTGTTCCTTCCCCTCCCTTGGCAGGACAGAGGCTAGAGGGATTGTGTAGAAGGTGTTCTCAAGATTCTTTTCTAGTTGATTTGATTTGATCCCCTCCTCAAATCCTAGAGGAGCTGAGGCTCTGCATGAAAGGGGGAATGGAAAAGAGGAGATGTGGTGGTGAGTGTGTCCTGTGTCTCTTATGCCGTTCCAGGAGAGTATCACTGCGCAGGCAATGGGAGCTGGGTGAACAAATTGCTGGGCACGGAGCTGCCAAAATGTGTTCCAGGTAATCAGGGCTCAGTCTTGGGGAGAGACCATAGATGCAGGTGCTGGTGTGTGGGGCCACTCTCTGAAAGTAGGTGCAGTCCTTTTGGGAAAGGACTTAACAGTCTGGCCTAGCAGAGTCTAGCTTGGTAAGGTGGAGTCAACACTGGGTTGTGGGCCTGCCAGGACCTTGGGGGAATTCCTCCAACGCACTGAGTCAGGCCAACTGACAGGAAATAGAAAATCAGCCAGTGACAGTTGGTATCAGATTCGGGGCCAGTTAGGTTTGGTAACGTAGCTGTAGTAGTAAGGGGATGTAGAATTGCTAAAAACAGGACCTGAAAATTGAGAGTGAGGAGTCCACACACAGAAACAAGACCAGTTGACCAGCCCTCTTATTATGTAAAAGTCTGTCTGGCAACAAGATATAGAGCAATGAAAGAAATGAGGAGTTTCAGACAGATCAGAATTGGATAGAAGAAGGCTTTCAGACAAAGCCATAATGATAGTAATAATAATAATAATAATAATAATAATAATAATAATCCTGGTAGTAACAACAGTGTTATTGAGAGCTAGGGGCTCAGCCAGTTAACTGCATTTATTATCTCATTCAAGTTCTTGCAACAACCCTTTGAGATATGATTAGTCCCATTTCACAGATGAATGAACTGAGTACAAGGTCATAGAGTTAGTAAGAGGGAGAAGTAGACCTTGAACCGAGGTCTGTCTGAGTCCAAATCCTTTTATGCTTACCTCAGAGTCTATTCAGGCTGACTACTGAGAGATTTAGGTAAGCTGACTTCATCTGGAATATAATTCAGTTTTAGTTGTATTTGGTAATAGCAAAGTGATCAAACTTGGAATCTGTGGGGAATGAGATGAAAGACGAAAAAAGAGAACGCTCTCTTTGTCCTACTTCCTTTGGATTGCTAGGAGGGACTCAGCTGCAATTAGGACTTCAGTAAAGAAGGTGATAAACACTCCATCTGGGTATCAGAAGAAGGTGGAATGCTTGCCTCCTCCACCATCTGTTTGAGGAAAGAGTTTCCCAACACTGTTTTCAGTTGGGCCCTGTCCCCATGGGCTGAACCTAGGATGAAGAGCACCTCTAGAGGGGCTGTTCATGGTGTGAGGCCCTAGCTCATTTGGACTCAGGAAGTCACACACCTCTTCAGTTTAACCAGTCTCTCCCACAAGCCTGCCTGTGGCTTTGGAAAAGCAAGATGTTTGGTGATTACCTTCAGGATGAATCTGGTACTGAGGTGGTTGACCAAATACAGGGTTAGCTCTATTGTGCTAGAGAATTCTTTTTTTTTTTTTTTAAAGATTTTATTTATTTATTTGACAGAGATAGAGACAGCCAGTGAGAGAGGGAACACAAGCAGGGGGAGTGGGAGAGGAAGAAGCAGGCTCATAGCGGAGGAGCCTGATGTGGGGCTCGATCCCATAACGCCGGGATCACGCCCTGAGCCGAAGGCAGACGCTCAACCGCTGTGCCACCCAGGCGCCCTGTGCTAGAGAATTCTGAAGCCTGGCAAGTTTTTGAGTCATTGGAGGATTTGCAGGAGGCCGGCAATTTATTTCTTGCTCTCTCTCCACCTTGTTCTTTTTCCTCCCTAGTCTGTGGTGTTCCCAGCAAGCCCTTTAGAGGAACACAGAGGATATTTGGAGGAATCGTTGCAGAGATTCAAAATTTCCCCTGGCAAGTCTTCTTTTTGGACCCATGGGCTGGTGGGGCTCTCATCGATGAGTACTGGGTGCTGACAGCTGCCCACGTCGTGGAGGGAAACCGTGACCCAGTAATGTACGTTGGGTCCACCTCAGTGGTCGCCTCACAACGGGCAAAAGCCCAGATGCTCACTGCTGAGCGTGTGATTATTCATCCGGGTTGGGAATTCCTGGATGCCCCAGAAACACGGAAGAATTTCGACAATGACATTGCTCTTGTGCAGCTTAAAGAGCCAGTGAAAATGGGACCCACTGTCTCCCCCATCTGCCTGCCAAGCACCTCCTCAGAATACAACCCCTCAGTGGGAGACCTGGGACTGATCTCAGGCTGGGGCCGAACCATGGTAAGAGATCATGTGATCCTGCTCCGAGGGGCAATGTTACCTGTTGCTCCCTTAGAAAAATGCCGGGAGGTGAAAGGGAAAAATGTCAATGTGGATATAAATTCCTATGTTTTCACTAATAACATGATCTGTGCTGGAGGAGAGAAGGGTGTTGATAGCTGTGAAGGGGACAGTGGTGGGGCCTTTGCTCTACGGGTTCCCAATGAAGAGACCCTCAAATACTATGTAGCTGGTCTGGTGTCCTGGGGCCCCCAGTGTGGAACGTATGGAATCTACACACGAGTGCAGAACTACGTTGACTGGATAATGAAGACAATACAGGAAAATAGTACCCCCAGAATGGACTAATCCATACATACACCACCGGTCTCTCTAAGGGCTATGACCAATCTTTTGCTTTCTGTTCTTCTCAATATTCCCGTTATTTCACCGTGATTGAGAGAAGACTTGGGAATATGATTTAAATAGAACTTGATTATTGGGATACCTAGCCGGAAGTAGTGTTTGATCATTACATCGTATTGGTCATTTGGTGTGGTCTGAATCGTGGGGTCCTCTCCCCTGAATTCCAACTATGAATAACAACATGAGAAAGGTGCTCCTATCTTACAATATTCCGTAGGGAGTTCCCTTTCCTGATGATGTCTGGTGTTACAGTTCTGACTCTGAAATTTATTGTTGGGCATCCCCTTGATTTTTTGTTTCCCCTTTCCCTGTTTGAAGTTCCCTTTGCTTTATCATACTCAGTGTCTACTATCTACTTGTAATAAATCATGGTTATAACCCAGTTCTGGCTGACTTGTCTTATTCCACACCAAGACCTGAGCCCCAGAGAAGGTTGATAAAAGGCTGTCGTGTCATGGAGATTCAGGCAGCTAGCAGCTCGTGTTGAATTGTTATGAAAACAGGGAATTCAGATTTTCTCCTCTCTTCCAATTGAGATTTCTTGTGGATCGGCACGAACATCATCAACACAAGGTACCATAGTTTGCTTTTGAAACTTATGAAATAAACCTGAACCTCCTTCGGAAGTCCACATACAGAATTGGCTGTTTAAGATCTTTAAGCATAAAATTTTGAGGTATAAGTTGTTTCAGTGTCTTCTGAAAATTAATTTTCTTTTAATACTTTGTATAACACAATATTTTTTTGTATAGTACAATATTACAACTTTGTAAAAAGGAAAAAAAAAGAAATCGAACATGCTCTCATCTGCTTTCCTTGTGGTTTTGATCAATTTGTCAGTCAGGCAACAATGTCTTCTCTGGGTTAAACTCTGTGGCAAGACATTGCAGCTGAAAATTCTGGTGAGGATGCACCCAAAGCCTCTCCCCTCTATTTTTTTTCTCAAGGGAATGGAAATTAAAAAAAACCCAAAAAAACAAAATCTTCTTCCTCACCACAAATTGATTAGTAATGAAAAATGACCACACAATTGAGACTAATTATTTTTTAAACTGTGGACAGGAAGCCTCTTTAGGGTGGCAGTTACCCCAACAGGGTGTCTTATGAAAGCCGTGGACTAAGAGTAAGAGTTGGAGTTCAGGAAGACTCTGGTCTGTTGGATGGGACATGAGGTTTCAGGAGAGCAGTTTTTATCAGAAGCCAAAAGGTGTGTATTTGGGGCCCATCAGGAAAGGACTTTGATTTTTCATAGACCAAAAGGGCTAAATTCAACAGTTGACCTTAGGTTGGAGGTTAGCACATGATGAAATAAACAGAACTGTAACTGAAAGTTCTGAAGAATTAAAGGAGAATTATAATAAGGAACCTTGGAAGCACCGTGTCAAGTCAACCAAGCAGCATAAAGCCATTTACATTATTCCTTGACCGTGTACCTCATAACCACCTTTGCCTACCTGCCTGTCATTACAAATCAATGGAATTGACAGTATAACCTGGACTACAATGTTTTGGGTGGGAGAAAAAAAGAATTGGAAAAATATTAAGAAATTTCCTCATGATGCAGAAACTGTCCTTTTTAAATAATTGAGATAATAGAAAAAAAATAACCTGAAATCAGACAAAGGAAATCCATTTATGCCAGGGTCTTCAGTCTATTTGGTTTATTCATTTGCAGGTGACCTGGGTATTAGTGACAGAATCCCCTCACTGTTACTGCCTTATGCAGTAGGATGGTTATGGTTAACTTTACTACAAGATCCTTTCCCTGAGTGAATGGCAGAGAGGGGTTCTAAATGAATCACCATCAGAGACTTCAGAGCCAGGAAGGACTCATTGCCAAGGCCTGGAAGGGCTAAGGAATTATTCATTGTGACTTAAAGGGTATCAATCATATTGCCTCATGCGTCACTTGGGAACAATGTGTGTCTGCTTCACCTGAAACTTGGGAAAAGACAACTTTTAAAAGCAGGTGAATTGTCACATTTCTTTGGTCAGAAGAAAATGGACTGGTGGATCCGTTTCTCATGCCAGGGAGAAAAGATGGTACCCAGGGGCCAAGAGGACTTAATGGAAGGAACCTAGTTGAAAGTGGACTAAGACAGAAGGTTCTGGCAGGATTTCGGGACCCTCTAAAATTGCTTTTAGTGTGATACCTAGAATCAGCAACATATTCCATAGAAATGTGACATTACACTTTCCGCATACCTGTATTTTTTTTAACTAAAAATATTTTTTAACTAAAAATAAGAGAAAGCTGTTTTTTTAGCTTTATTGAGGTATAATTGATAAAATTGTAAAATATTTAAAACATGTAATGTGATGATTTCATATACATATATATTGTGAAAGGATTCCCCCATCACATTAATTAATTAATCACCTCACATATTTACCCTTAAAAATATTTTTTTGGGCAAGAACACATTAAGTTCTACTCTCTTAGCAAATTTCAATTATATGATATAGTATTATCAACTATAGTCACCACATTATGCATCAGACCCTCAGACTTTATTTATCTTATAACTGAAAGCTTTTACCTTTTTACCGACCTCTCCCTATTTCCCCTACACCTCACCCCCTGGCAACCGCTTTTCTACTCTCTTTCTATAAGTTTGACTTGAAAAAAACTTTTTAAAAAGTTTCCACATATAAGCAATACCATGTAGTATTTGCCTTTTTCTGTCTGGCTTATTTCACTTAGCATAATGTCCACCAGATTTGTCCATGTTGTCACAAATGACAAGATTTCTTTTTTTTTAAGAAGCTGAATAAGGGGCGCCTGCATGGCCCAGATGGTTAAGCATCTGCCTCAGTTCAGGTCATGATCCCAGGGTCCTGGGATTGAACCCTGCATGGGGCTCTCTGCTCGGCAGGGAGCCTGCTTCTCCCTTTCCTTCTACTGCTCCCCCTGCTTGTGCTCTCTTGCTCTGTCAAAAATATAAACAAAATCTTTAAAAAAAAGTTAAAAGCTGAATAATATTCCATTATGTGTAATATACACCATATTTTCTTGATCCATTCATCTCTTGACAGACACTAGGCTTGTTTCCATACCTTGGCTATTGTGAATAATGCTGCAAGGAACATTGGAGTACAGATACCTCTTTGAGATATGGTTTAGCTTCTTTTGAATATATACCCCAAAGGGGTACTGCTGGATCATACGTATTTTTCTTTTTAATTACTTGAAAAACCTCCATACTGTTTTTCATAGTGGCTGTACCAGTTTACATCCCCAAAAACAGTGTACAAGTGTTCCCTTTTCTCCACATCCTTGCCAGTATTCGTTATCTTTTGTCTTTTTTTTTCATAGCCACCCTAACAGATGTGAGGTGACATTTAATTGTGGTTTTGGTTTGCATCTCCCTGGTGATTAGTGATGCCGAGGACCTTTCAACGGACCTGAGAGTCACTTGTATCTCTTCTCTGGAAAAATGTCTATTCAGGTCCTTTGCCCATTTCAAAATTAGGTTATTTCCCTTTTTGCTATTGAGTTGTACGAGTTCCCTGTATATTTTGGATACTAACCCCTTATTGGATATGTGGTTTGCAAATTTTTTCTTCCATTCTGTAGTTTGCCTTTTCATTTTCTTTATGCTTACTTTTGCTGAGAAGAAGATTTTTAGTTTGAGGTAGTGCCACTTGCTAATATTTGCTTTTGTTGCCTTGGCTTTCAGTGGCAATTCAAAAAAGTCCTTGCCAGACCGATGTCAAGGAGCTTATCCCCTATATTTTCTTCTAGGTGGTTTATGGTTTTAGGTCTTCTGTTCAAGTCTTTAGGATTAAAGACCTTTTTTCAGTTGATTTTTGTGTATGGTGTAAAATAATGGTCTAATTTTATTGTTTTGTATGTGGCAATCCAGTTTTCCCAACATCATCTATAGAACAGACTTTCCTTTTCCCATTGTATGTTTTTGGCTCCTGGTTTTTTTTTTTTTTCAAAGATTTTATTTATTTATTCAACAGAGATAGAGACCGCTGGCGAGAGAGGGAACACAAGCAGGGGGAGTGGGAGAGGAAGAAGCAGGCTCCTAGCGGAGGAGCCTGTTGTGGGGCTCGATCCTATAACGCCAGGATCACTCCCTGAGCTGAAGGCAGACGCTTAACCGCTGTGCCACCCAGGTGACCCTTGGCTCCTGATTTATTTCTGGGTTCTCTATTTTGTGCCATTGATCTATGCATCTGTGTTTATGTCAATACCATACTGTTTTAATCACTACAGCTTTATAATATAGTTTGAAATCAGGGAGTGTTGTGTTGCAACTTTGTTCTCCTTTCTCAAGATTACTTTGGATATTCAGGATCTTTCACGGTCTCATATAAATTTTAGGATTGTTTTTTCTATTCTGTGAAAAATGCCATTGGAATTTTGATAGGGATTACATTGAATCTGTAGATGGTTTTGAGCAGTAAGAACATTTTAACAATATTAATTCTAGTCCATGAGCATGGAATAGCTTTCTATTTATTTGTATCTTCTTTATTTTCTTTCATCAATGTTTTATAGTTTTCAGTGTATAGATCTTTCACCTTCGTGGTTAGATTTATTCCTATGTATTTTATTCTTTTTGATGCTATTGTAAATAAGATTGTTTTCTTAATTTCTGATAGTTTGTTGTTAGTGTATAGAAGCACAACTGATTTTTGTATATTGATTTTATATCCTGCAACCTTACTGAATTTATTGATTAGTTCTAACGATTTTATTTTGGTGGGATTTTTAGGGTTTTTAAATATAATTTCATGTCATCTGTAAATAGAGATAGTTTTACTTCTTCCTTTCCAATATGAATTCCCTTTATTTCTTTTTCTTACCTAATTGCTCTGGCTAGGACTTCTAGTACTATGCTGAATAAAAGTGATGAGAGTGGGCATCTTTGTCTTGTTCCTGATTTTAGAGGAAAAGCATTCAGATTTTCACTGTTTAGTATGATGTTAGCTGTGGACATGTCATGTATGGCCTTTGTTATTTTGAGGTACATTCCTTCTATACCCAGTTTGAGAGTTTTTATCATGAAATCATGTTGAATTTTGTCAATGCTTTTTCTGCATCTATGGAGATGATTATACGATTTTTATCCTTCATTTTGTTAATGTGGTGTATTCCACTGATTTGTGCGTGTTGACCTATCCTAGCAACCCTGGAATAAATCCCACTTGATCATGGTGTATAATCCTTTTAATGTACTGTTGAATTCGGTTTGTTGATATTTTGCTGAGGATTTTTGCATCATCTCTTCATCAGGGATATTGGTCTGAACTTTTTTTGTACTGTCTTGTCTGGCTTTAGTATCAGGGTAAAAGCTGGCTTCATAAAATGAGTTTGGAACTGTTCCCTCCTCTTCTATTTTTGGAAGAATTTGAGAAGGATTGGTGTTAATTTTCTTTAAATGTTTGGTAGAATTTGTCAGTGAAGACTTCTGGTCCTGGGACTTTCGTTTGTTGGAAGGTTTTTTATTACCAATTCAATCTCTTTACTAGTAATTGGTATATTCACATTTTCTATTTCTTCATGATTCAGTCTTGGTAGATTGTATGTTTGTAGGAATGTATCCATTTGTTCTTAGGTTGTCCAATTTGTTGCCATATATTGTTCCCAGTAGTCTATTATGATCCTCTGTGTTTGTATGGTATCAGCTGTAATGTCTCCTTTCACTGAACATTTTATTTATTTGCGTCCTCTCTCTTTTTTTCTTGGTAAGTCTAGTTAAAGTTTTGTCTGTTTTGCTTCTTTTCAAAAAACTAGCTCCTAGTTTCTTGGTAAAGCTAGCTAAAGGTTTATCTGTTTTGTTTATCTTTTCAAAAAATCAGCTCCTAGTTTCATTTTCTATTGCCTTTTTAGTCTCTACTTTATTTATTTCTGCTTGGATCTTTGTTATTTTCTCCCTTCAACTAACTTCAGGCTTAGTCTATTCTTCTTTTTCTAGTTCCTTGATGTTAGGTTGTTTGTTTTGTTTCTTAATGTAGGCATTTGTCACTATGAACTTCCCCCTTAGACGTGCTTTTATTGCATCCCATAAAATTTGCCATGGTGTATTTCCATTTTCATTTGTCTCACGGTATTTTTTGATTTCTCTTTTGATTTATTTTTTTGACCCACTGGTAATTCGGAAGCATGTTGTTTAATCTCCACATATTTGTGAATTGTCCAGTTTTCTTCTTGTCACGAATTTATAGTTTCATACCATTGTGGTCAGGAAAGATGCTTGCTATGATTTCAATCTTCTTAAATTCAATTAAGAGGTCTTTTGTGACTTTACATGTGATCTACGCTGCAGAATGTTCCATGTGTGCTTGAGAAGAGTGTGTATTCTGCTGCTGTTGGATGGGTTGTTCTGTAAATGTCTGATCTAACGTTTCCTTATTGATTTTCTGTAGGGATGATCTGTTGTTGAAAAGGGGTAGAGAAACTTGATTTATCTTGATCAAACTCATGAACTCTGCCATTATATTTTAATGATGGCTTAAAAAATTATTTCCTTTTGAAATATAGATTCACAGGAAGTTGCAAAGATAGCACAGAGAGGTCCTGTGTAGCCTCCATCAGTTTCTTCTAATGGCTACATCCTGTGTTAACTCCAGCACAATAACAAAAACTTAAATTGGCACAATGTGTGTGTATAGTTTTGTGAGAGATTGTAACATACTGAAATGATCACTTGTGGAGACTCATAATCACCCCTGCAATCAAGATACAAAACTGTTTCATCACGGCAAAGAATTCTTTTAGGCTACCCCTTTATAGTCACACTCTTTTCTTCTTTATTTTCTTTTTCAGTTAAAAAAAGACAATTTTGAAAGATCCAGCCTTTCTCAGTTGTGCTAAGGAGCTGAGGGAATAGGACTTCTGGTGTGCCCACCCTTCAGCTAGAGAAAGAGGGCAACAAGATAAATGATGGAGGGCAATGAAATTGTGGTAACAGGAACCACAGTGGGGGAATCCCAAAGCGGAGAGCATAAACTTAAAGTGAGAGTCCCATAATGGGTCTTGTTTCCTGGAGTGCAGGTTCTGTTTTTAAAATCTCTTATTTTACTACAAGGGAAAAGGAAGAACATAAGATACCAACAATGCCAGTAAGGCTCTAGTTCTAATTTTAGTCACTTTATTCTGTCTGACCTCTAAATAGGCTGTTTGCAATCTCTGTCTCCCTTTATGTTTAGCGTGGAAGCAAATTATTTTTTTTTGTCCTCACTGCTTGGGACTGACTGTGAAATATTTTTGGCATAATATGCTCAGGTTTTTCTGGGTATCCTTCTATTCATGGGTAAAATAAAAATGTTTCTTGATCTCTTTTAGATAAAAAGCAAGAAGAACTAAGGTTTCCAACAGGAAGAGAGAGAGAGAGAATGTTTAGAATAAAAATTTATAGAAGCCAGGAAAAAAGAAGCAAAAAGTCCCTGAGTAATGGTTGAAAAACCCAGGACAAAAGAAACAAAAAATCCTGCCATCACTAGATGCCAATGTCCCAAAGAACTCCCAAAGGAGAGACTCTGGTCTTCTCGTGGAACGAAGCACAGGCGATGAGTGTGGGGAAAAGCTGAACCCTAGAGGCTGGCCAGAGAAACCCTGAGAGAGATTTCAGAAAACAATAATCATTTCGGTTGGGCCTAGGCGAACTCTACTTCCACTTTGGGAGTGTGTGATTGGAGGTCTCTACTTGTGACACAATTTAATGACAAACATTTTCCCCCCAGCAATTTACGATGTTGTGTTAGTTTGTCTTAGGCGGCCCTGACCACCTTTCCTGGTCCTTTACTGCTGGAGCCCCTTTGGGCATCCTGTACTGTCCTCGCTACCATCCTTTATCCTTCAGTGCAAATAGATATAAATCAACTCATCAGGTTGACCTATATCTAAAGGTTTGAGGGACTTCTGCTCCTTGTTAATGACATTTCAATCATTAGCCAGAAATGGGAGGGATTTCTTGGCGGGGGGGGGGGGGCTCAAAATTTTCCTGAGACCCTGGAAATCATACCACTTCCCTACTCCTATCCCTTTAATGATAATAGTAATTTTTATTGCATTACATCAGACTGAGTGAAAGGTGTGTTGAGAGGGTCAAGGGATAAAAAGTATGATTCTAAGATCACAGTCACAGAGAAAGACTTTGCCCTCTGGTTATAGAAGTTAAAGCTGCAAGATACCAGAAGGACATCTCCCCAGTGTAGCCCACAATAATGCCTGGCACTTCATTAAGCCTGTTTCATGTATTTGTTCATTTAACTTCAATATTTGTATGAGATACTATTGAATGAAATTGGTGTGAGATACTATTATAGACAAACTGAGGCTCAGAGAGGTTAAGCAGCTTGCTAAGTTACCATGGGTAGAAAGAGACTAGGCCCCTTGACCCAAGAGCGAATTCCCTGAACGACCATACCCTCTTGCAGCTCACTCAGTGGGTGACTGTCTTTTCCTCCCCAGGCCGGCTTTCTACAGGGCCTGGCAGTGTGTGACTCCTCCAGCCTCATTACCATGTACAGACCATTCTCTTGTTTCCCCGGCCGCTCAGTGTTGAAGGTCATGGCATCAGACTGTATCATCTACATCTCCTGGAACCTGGGTCATTCCCCTCATTTCTCAATGATCTTGGTTCCTGATTCACTGTCTTTCTAACACTATTCCTGTCATAATTTTTGGCAATTTCAAAATACAGATAGGCGATCCTTCTAAAGCTTTGGCCTTATAGTTCCACAAATCTTCAACACTTTTAACCTTCCGCTTTATCTCAGCCACACACTCTCGTGGTCATGCTTCGATAGACCTTCTCATTCCCGGTAACTGTAACCTCTTCTATTATCCCGGCTTTGCATATCCCATTCTTTTGCCCCACCTCCTATTTTTCCAAGTCAATTCCTATAGGTCTACACTTCCTATATTCTACAATACCAGAAACCCTAATACATCAATCCTACTGCATATTTACTGTCCAGTACCCTCTCTGTACTTGGTCCCCTCTTTACCCAGCTTAAATTCAATATAATAACTCTCTTGCATACAACTTGGACTCCTGTCCCCTTCTGTGGCTTCAGTATATTCACCTGGCAGAACGAAACCCGCCTCCTCTATGCCTGTATTGGTGCAGCTGATAGTGGCTGGTGGAAACCATACAAGCTAACTCATATAACGGTCTCACGAAGGTGAGAACAACTATCTCATTTTAATTCGTGACCATGAATCCCCAGTGGATCCTAATGCTCCCAGGCAATCAAAATTCCCTAATCCATTCTTTCTCCCACTCTCCTTGGTGATTATTTCATTCCTTCTTCTCTCTCCTCAAACCCCCAAATCCTTCATCCACACTCTTAGCCAATAAGCTTATTTTCTACTTCACCAAGACAAAGTAACTTAACTGAGTCCCAGAACAACGCTCCAGAATATTTATAGAATACAAAAATATCCAGCACCCAACAAGATAAGAATTAGATGAAGAATTAGACAAATGAAGAATTAGAGAAGAACACCTATGGAAATACCAGCATCTTAAACTCTACTTGCCTCCCTGTTAGCAGAGATAATGCATCCGTGCTTCCAACTGGGTTCTATCTCTCCCCCACTTCCACCGACCATCATCATTTCCCCTCTCTATCATGTAATTCCCATCAGCCTATAGACATGTTGTTACTTCTCTAATTAAATAAAAACCCTTCTTTTGACTCCAGTTCTTCCAATAGCTTGCCCTGTTTCTTTGTTCCTTCTTGCAGCAAATTCCTTAAAATAATGGGTTATACTTTTTGTCTCTGGTTCTTCTTCTCCCACTCTCTCTCCAACTCCAGTCTGGCTTTGCCCCCATCATTGCACCAAACTGCTTTTCTGGCTCTCCAGTGACCTAGGCATTGCTCTATCCCAGGATCAATCCTCAGTCTTCATCTTGACCCATCAGTGACATTTGCTCAATCAATTGATCACGCTTTTGCCTTGATGCATTTTCTTTCCTTGCTTCAAAATTCTGAACTCTACAGGTTTTCCACCTACTTCAGGGGTCACTGTCTTAGCTCAGGCTGTTGTGATGAAATATTATAGACTAAGTGGCTTAAACAATATCTCACAGTTCTGGAAGCTGGGAAGTCCAAGACGAAGGTGCTGGCAGATTCTGTTTTGGTGAGGTACCTCCTCCTGGCTTGCAGACAGCTGCTGCACTGTGTGCTCACATGGCCTTTTATTGGTGCCTAAGTGTGGAGAGAGATGTTCCTTTTCTTATCCCACCCTCATGACCTCATCTAAACGTAATTACCTCCTAAGGACTCCAACTCTGAATTCCATCATACTGGGAGTCACATTTATTCCGTAACAGTCACAATTTCTGAGCCTCCTTAGGCTGATTGTTCCTGTTCTCCCAGACTTTTATAATGACATGCCTCAGGGCATAGGCATTGATTTTTTTTCTCTTCTCTATCCATCTGTACTCCCTTGGTGGCTTCATTCAAACTTGTGGCTTTAAACACCCATCTATATACGCACCAATGACTCCAAACTTTGCATTTTTAGCTTAGACCTGTTCCCTCAACTCCAAATTTATACATCAAACAGAGTATTCAGCATCTCTTGTTGGGTGTCTAGTGGATATTTATTTAATTTTCTGAACACACGGGATGAAGTTATAGCAATTGTTTTAATGTTCAGTCTTCTAATTCTTACGCCTGTGAGTTTTTGCTTGGTTTTGATGCATTTTTCTTCTCATTATGGATCATATTTCCCTGCTTCTTTGTATGCCTCATATTCTTTGATTGGTTGCCAGACTTTGTAAATTTTATCTTGTTGGGTGCTGGATATTTTTGTAATTCTATAAATATTCCGGAGTGTTGTTCTGGGACTCAGTTAAGTTACTTGGAAACAGTTTGATCCTTTTGGGTCTTGCTTTTAACATTTGTTAGATAGGACCGGAGCAGCGTTTAATCTAGGGCTAATTGTTCCTTACCACTGAGGCAAGACCCTTCTGCATCCCCTACCTAATGCCCCATGAATTCAGTCAGGCTGGTGGGATCAGGCACTTTGCCCAGCCTTACTGATTGCCCGCTACTGTTCCATACGATCATGTCATAAAGCTTTTTTTCTCTATCCTTGAATAATTTTCTCACATATGGGTGAGAAAATTGTAGGGCTCTTCTGCAGATCTCTGGAATTCTCTCTGTGGCTTTCCTCTCTCTGATCCTCAGTTCTGTGAACTTCAATAGCCTTGGTCTCCCTGCATTTTTGGCTCAACTAGGGAGTCAGCTGAGTGCTACCTGGGTTTCTCCTTCCAGTACCTCATCTTGGAAACTCTCTCAAGGGAGTAAGCTGGGGCAATCATAGGGCCATCATTGTCCATGGTTACTTGGAATTTAATGTTTCGAGAACTATTGTTTCATATATTTGATGTTTTTGTTGTTGCTGTTGCTTGTTTGTTACAGGAGGGCGGGTAAATTAATCCCTGTTACTCCATTTTGGCCTTAATCTAATAGGCATCTGAAATTCAACATGTGCAAAAGGGACCTCCTTCTGTTTTTCATGAGATCTGCTCCTCTTGTAATCTTCTGCATCTAGTTGACTTCTCTCTTTCTCTCATTCAGCTCTCTCCAATATTTATTCCATCAGGAAACCTACTGGTTCCTCCTGCAAATTTTATCCATAATATGACCACTTTACATCAATTCCACTGCTACCTCTTGGTCTGAGCTACCATCACCTCTTGCCTGGATTACCATAATTGCTTCCTAACTGGTCTTCTTTATGCCTTTCACACCTGCAATCTGACCTCAATTCAGCAGCCAGAGTGAGCCTTTGAAAATGTAAATTCACATTATTCTGCATTGGCTGTCTCTGCAATTCTCTAATGGATCAAGCATATTCTTGCCTCAGGATCTTTGCACTGGTTGTTTTCTCTTCCTGGAATTCCTTTTCCTAGATCTCTGAATATCTAAGTTCCTTCAATCTTTGCCAAATGCCCACTTTCTCAATGAAGTTACCCCTTTGAAAAAAATTTTTTTTTTAAGATTTCATTTATTTATTTGACAGAGAGAGACAGCCAGCGAAAGAGGGAACACAAGCAGGGGGAGTGGGAGAGGAAGAAGCAGGCTCCCAGCGGAAGAGCCTGATGTGGGGCTCGATCCCAGAACGCCAGGATCACGCCCTGAGCCGAAGGCACCCCACCCCTTTGAAAATTTTTTAAATTAAAGAATATTTTAATTGAGCTCCATCTATTTTTTGACTAGATAAAGCATCTACATGACTTAAAACTTGAAAGACCGAAAGAGTATAGAGTGATAACTTTTCTTCTTACTCCTGCCCTTCCCTAGAAACCACCATTGTGTCTTGTATATCTTTCCAGCAATATTTTATACCTATAAAAGCAATGTATACCCACTCCTCTTTTTATACAAATAGTAGTATTTTATACACACTGCCCTGCTTTTTATGTTTTTCATTTAAGATTGAATAGCTACATTGTATTTCATTATGTGGATATTCCATAGTATACTTGAAACTTTGGTACCAGACCTTTCAGAATTCAGGGTTCTAATGCTTTGCTATCATATGCAATGCTTCGATGACTAACCTTGTACCTATATCATTTATCTCACATGTGAGAAGATCTGAGAGAAAAATTCCTAGAAGTGGAATTGCTGGGTCAGAGGCATGTGCATTTGCGGTTTTGATTGCATGTTGCCAAATTGCTCCTTACAGAGTTTGTATCACTCACATTCCAACAAGGAATGCATGAGTGACTGTTTTCTCTACATCCTCACCAGCTAGTATAGTGTCATTGCCAATCCTACAGCTAAAAAGATGGTGTCTTAATTTAAGTATTTTCTTTTCTATGAGTTAGCTTAAGCCCCAAACCTTAACCTTAATTTGTGTTTTCTTTTCCGATGTCTATTCATAGGACATTGGTTTATCCTTATTTTTTTTTATTCCGGTGCCCTTGAAAGATAAGCCGCATAAGACTTTGGAGGAGGGGAGTGGGAACCAGGGGGATCAGAGCCATCACTGGGCTCTGCTGGGATCACCTTTGATGATGACGATAAGGACAAAGGACTCAGAATCTTAACTTTGCCAGGAACCTTAGAAATAGTTGAATATTTTCATTTTCGTTTCAGTTTTTGTTCTCATCACTTCCTCCACCCACTCCATTCCCATCTCCATTAGATGGGAGGTGCTTCACTTCTGAAAAATACTAAATTACTGAAATCAGCATGTGCTCTTCAAACACGCTGCACACCACTTGCAGATGCTTCTGTGTAGACGATACAAGAAAACATTTTCCTGTCATTTCTGCCGTGTCCGCAATCCTGAAGTCTACAGTCCTGACATCTAAAGTGCTCTTAAAAACTGAGAGTGTTTTTTTTTAAAGATTTTTTAAAATTTATTTATTTGACAGAGATAGAGACAGCCAGCAAGAGAGGGAACACAAGCAGGGGGAGTGGGGGAGGAAGAAGCTGGCTCCCAGCGGAGGAGCCTGATGTGGGGCTCGATCCCATAACGCCGGGATCACGCCCTGAGCCGAAGGTAGACGCTTAACCGCTGTGCCACCCAGGCGCCCCAAAAACTAAGAGTGTTTTAATAGTTTGGCACCAAAAGTTATTTAGTGGCAAAACCTGACCTGATGGGTAGCTATTTAGAGTCTTTATTTCTCTCATATACTGTGAATATTCAGATGTTTTTCAAAAAATTATTCCTCTGTTTTGTCGCCCTAGAGTGCTGCCCTAGACCCTGCTGGGGACATTACAGAATAGACAGTATGTTATGTTTCTGAAACCTGTAAGATCTTGAGCACTGAAAGGCACTTGGCCCTGAGAGTGTCAGATAAGGGTTTGCAGACCTGCATTTGGACTTAAAAATTCTCATTCCTTGGGAAGGCTTTAACTCTGCACTGGTCTTTTTATTTTTTATTATTTTAAAAAGATTTTATTTATTTATTTGTTTGTTTGTTTAGAGAGAGAGCATGAATGCGGGAGGGGCAGAGGGAGGCACAGAATCTCCAGCAGACTCTGTGCCGAGCACGAAGCCCAATGTGGGGCTCAATCTCAAGACCCCAAGATTATGACCTGTGCCGAAACCAAGAGTCAGATGGTCAAATGACTGAGCTACCAGGTGCCCCTGAATTAGTTTTTTAAAATTCAGGCCTGTGTATGTCAGTTCATGTAAAGTTGTTCAAACAAGTCCAGAAGAGTCAGTTGTGCAATAACATCATGACCATTTCCTATTATAAATACCTACAATGCTTATCCCAAGTTTCAGGTCCTTCTCTGACCTTTAAATGTGTCTTAAGTAATACAAGTTATGTGAAAATATTGTTAATCCTTCAACTTGGAAACAAAAATTTCACACCACTCCTTCTCTTACGAAATATTTAGAGGGGCCCCTGAGTGGCTCAGTCAGTGGAACGTGTGACTCTTGATCTCAGAGTTGTGAGTTCGAGCCCCATACTGGGTGTAGAGATTATGTAAATAAAATCTTTAAAAAAAAAGAGAGGAATATTTAGACATCGGAAAGTAAGCTTTTAAAAAAACCTGTTGTATTTGCAACTACCTGCATGGGAAAATCAGGATTTTCTTCATATTGTACAATCAAAACAAAATTAGAAATAAATCGTTATTGGGGTGCCTGGGTGGCTCAATCATTAAGCGTCTGCCTTCAGCTCAGGTCATGATCCCAGAGTCCTGGGACTGAGTCCCTCATCGGGCTCCCTGTTCAGCGGGGAGTCTGCTTCTCCCTCTGCCCCTCCCCCAGCTCTCATGCTCTGTCTCTCAAATAACTAAACAAAGTCTTTAAAAAAAAGGAAAATATTGAATCTATAATCCTAATTGTAAATGTGTGCATAAACTTTTTTGTTTTCATTGCCTTCCTGAGTTTTGTTTTTTTTTTTTTTTTAAGTAGACTCCACACCCAATGTGGAGCCCAGCACAGGGCTTGAACTCACAACCCCGAGGTCAAGACCTGAGTGGAGATCAAGAATCAGATGTTTGGGGCGCCTGGGTGGCTCAGTCGTTAAGCGTCTGCCTTCGGCTCAGGGCGTGATCCCAGCATTCTGGGATCGAGCCCCACATCAGGCTCCTCCGCTGGGAGCCTGCTTCTTCCTCTCCCACTCCCCCTGCTTGTGTTCCCTCTCTCTCTGTCAAATAAATAAATAAAATCTTAAAAAAAAAAAAAGAATCAGATTCTTAACTGACTGTGCCACCCAGGTGCCCCTACCTTCCTAAGTATTTTAAGTATGATCTCACTAAATATTTTTATATTGATTAAATACTGCTTTTAACTCATTTTGCACACTGGAATTTCTCATAAAATTTTATTTGGAAAGAGTTTCAATTATCCAAAGGTACAAAAATGGAAAAGAACAATGATAAGTAGAGATTGTGGAATATATCTTCTGTAATCCTTGGAGGAAAGAAAGGTGACTTTTGGGTTGTTTTAGGTGACGAGCAGGGATGGGGTTATAGAAAAGAGCATTTATTTCACACGGTATCTTTCTGCATCAGTGATTTTAATATGGATTCTAAGTGGTTATCAATAACTGGTCAGATAATTTTTTTTATGCGCTGCTCTCTGGATTCTGACCTAGTAAATTCTGGGCTCATCCCTCCCCCTCCATCTCCTTCTTGATCCAGTCCACATAGTTGAGTAATTTGGTGTAGAAGCCATAGCCCCTGCTGCACCCGATGCCCCAGGAGACGATGCCCGTGGCCACCCAGCGATCATTGTTCTCATCCTTCACTGCAAAGACCCCTCCACTATCCCCCTGACAGGCATCCTGCTTTAGAGACGGGTCCCCAGCGCAGAACATGTTTTGAGAAAACACATCGTTCCTCTTATTTTTCCGGAGCCAGCTCTCACACGCCTCTCGCTTAGCTACGGGCAGACGGATAAACTTGAGGTCATAAGAAAGCCTCTCCTCCATGATCCCAAAGCCACTGACATAGCCCATGAGGCCCCTGTCATAGAAGGTCTCGTTGTCAGGGAGGCAGATGGGGAGGAGGTTGGGGCCCAGGGTGACACTATTTTCCAGCTCCAAGAGGGCGATGTCCCCCTCAAAATTGTGGGACTCATCCTGGCGGTAGTCTGGGTGGATGCTGACCCTGCGGACAGGGTGGTTTGCTAGTTTTGTGATCTCTTCCACGCTTACGTGGCCCAGGAACACATCCACAGTGGCGTTGCTTTGTGCGTCGTGATCCTTGGGGTAGAGGGTGTGGGCAGCTGTGAGGATCCAGCGGTCGCCCAGCAGGGCTCCACCCCCTCGCCCATAGATGTTGGTGAAGGCCTGCCAGGGGAAGTTGCCCAGCTTGGCTTTTTGCCCTCCAATGATGCGCTGCTTCTGTTCCACAGGGTGGACGGGTTTTCCACACACTGGAGAGGAGAGACAGGGAAGGCAAGACAAGTCAGGCCTGGCCCGCCTTCTTCCCTTCTGTGGTCAGTCAGTTCCCCCTAGGGCCCCTCTTTCGGCTCCGGGCTCTTTCCTCTTTCTCCTCCCATTCCCACACACCCTCTGTCTTTGGCCTTTTGTCAGCCTCTTCTCCTTGTTCTTGTTTATTTCTTCCTGGGGGTTTTCTTGCTCTTTTTATTCCCAGACTTCCCATCTGCTCAGTGAAAAAGGAATGTCAGGACGGAGTCTGATTCTCTGGATTCCTTTCTCCCTCTTTCCCTTACTCCTTTTGTCTATTTTTGACCTCAAGCTGGAGTGTCTCTCCATTCACTTTGTCTCCACTCTTTTCCTGAGGCCCTGCAGGGCTGCAAAAGGCACTGGGGATGGCCCCAGAGGGCTTCCACTCACCTGGCAAACAGCGAGGAACCTTCGATCCTTCCCATTCATTCTTCCAAATGCCCTCAGCGGTGCAGGTATAGGCCCCTGCGGGAAGAGGGGGCTATGATCAGGATGGGAGGTTGTGGACAGGGAAACCAGGTCTCAGAGGCCAATGGGCACTGAGTGTGCAGGACAGGGAGGCAGGAGATTCGGAACGACATGGACAAGGACAAAGGAAAAGGTTCAAATACATACGGATGGAATATCAAAAGTGTTGAGAGGCTCTCTACATATATTTTTGTTTTAATGTCCAGTGAAAAAATCAGAGCACTTAACTCTGATGTGATCCCTATTTATGGAAAGTAGACATAAAAACTGGAAGGAACGTAGGAAAATCTTATCAGTGATTGCATCTTGGTAGTGGGATAGTAGACGGTAGCGGTAGCTCCATGTTCTGATTGCTGACAGTGCACCATGCATGTTGCTAAGCACTTTATCTACGTTATCTCATTTAGGCACTGCAGTGACACTTTCAGGGATGCATTATTATCTTCATTTTTTGGAGGAGGAAACTGAACTTAGATAATTTGCATAAGGTCACAGAACTTCTAAGTTCCAGAACCAAGATGCAAACTGCAGATTGTCTAACTTCAGAGCCAAGCTCTTAAATAATACCATATAATCTATATATAAGATTTTTTTTTCCTTTGGATGTTTCAAACCTACAAAGCATGTGATTTAGTTCATTTTAAAGAAAAGTTTTGAAGATGAGTTTGAGAGTCATTTAGTAAGCCTAAACGCAAAAAAATCACAACATAGTAGTCTGGGGGCTATGTGGGGAGAATGCTGGGGGAAGTCCAGTGATCTAGCTGTAGTGTGGTTGTGGTGGTGATGGTGGTGATAGTAGGGGTGGTGGTGATGGTGGGGGGTTGGGCAGTGGTGATGATGGTGATGATGGTGGTGATGATGGTGGTGGGGTGGTGGTGTTGCTGGTGGTGGTAGAGGTGGGGGTTGGTCATGATGGTGGTGATGCTGGTGGTGATGCTGGTGATCATGGTGAGGTGGTGTTGGTGGAGGTGGAGGTGGGGATGATGATGGTGCTTGCGAGGGTGGCAGTAGTAATGGTCATGCTGGTGGTGGGAGGGAGCCGACTGTTTATGAGACTTAGGACTTTCTTTGTATCAGCTCAGTTGCCTCCTTCAACCCTATTAGATGCTCCTTGGCACTGTACTTTAGGCCCCTGAAGCCAGTGTCCAGGGCAGATACCTCAATATACATCCCCTAGGGATTATGTTGGGAAAATCTCAGAAGACGTCCTGAGAAGATGGAAGGGAGAAGGCTGCCATTTGCATGGGTCCCTACCTCGTGCGGTCTCGCTGATGCCGCCTCTGGTGTGCATCTTGTAATACGGCTCCTGGCAGTAGTACTGGATACGGGACTGGTAGGTGTTCACCCCCTTTGTGGTGATGTAATTGAAGGCCCCGTTAGCCAGGCTTTGGGGTGGCCCACAGTCCTTGACTTGGAGAGAACACAGGGCAGTATGAGAGCTGAGAGGGATGGTACTGGAAAGTCTGTGGGAAGAACCTGAGTTTTCTGCCCACAGAACAGGCTGAGAACCTTAGGGAAATATGGTCAGTCGGGGGCGCTTGTGAAGGATAGGAACTAGATGGAGTAAAATTTAGTTCTAGGTAGAGCCCACCAGCGCTGCTGACTGGTTCCTGAGGTGGGCCATAGGCTTCAAGGGACAAGTGAGGGGGGAGGGTGTTTTGGGGGGTTCTTCCTTTCATAGCCTAGGTCTCCATGGCTGGGGGGTGGGAGCTCCCCAGGGGCAGGCACTTGCTGAGTTGTGACTTACTCTTGCACCTGGGCATGGCACGATGCCAGGTGCCATCCTCCTGACAGACAGCTGTGAAGGAGAGCAGCACTTGGTTTCCCTGTTTGAGAAGAGGCAGACAGAGGTAGAGGTGCTGTTAGCACAAGGAGGCACTGTGGTTCCCTTCCTGCCTTTCCCACACTGGAGTAGCGGGGAATGTCAGACATTCTCAGGCTCTCAGACCTCTGCACCCCCATGGATGTGGCTCCTTTGTTTTCCTCGAACCAGAGTTGCAGATGGGAGCACTGAGTCACGCAGGGGAAAGTCAGAGCAGGGGCTGATTGTCAGACCCGATAATTCTCTCTCCAGACTCTTGTCTGCTTCCACTACGGTCCAGTTGATGCCCACTATTTTATTTTATTTTATTTTATTTTATTTTATTTTATTATTTTATTTTATATTATTTTATTTTGTTTTATTTCATTTTATGTAGGCTCCAGGCCCAACGTGGGGCTTGATCTCACGACCCTGAGATCTAGAGTCGAATGCTCTATGGACTGAACCAGCCAGGTGCCCCTGAACCCCACAACTTTAAATTAAAAAAAAAACAAAACAAAACACGAGCTTGGTAGACCCAAGGGTCACTCCAATTGTATGTTTTTTAAAATAGTATTTTAGTTTACCAGCTTTCGTGAAATTAACCAATAAAACCATGGTCTTTCCTGAGCCTGCAAAGCTGAGGACAGGGTGGGGGGCCCAGGGTGAGAACACCATTGTGCATAAAAAAGCCCTGGGCATGTACTAGGAGATTTGGTTCCAGTCCTCCTGTACAAAATCATTGTGATGTTGAGTGAGTCACTCCTTGCACTCCACCCTGCCTTTTCAGTCCCTAAATCCTACCGTTATCACGCTAGGCCAGTAGGTCATAAACTTCTCTGTACATTAGAATCACCTGGGTAGCTGTAAGTAATCCTAGCTGCCCTGGGAGGACCAATGGAATCAGTCTCTGCAGGGGCTCAGACATCAGTGTTTTAAAATTCGAAGGGTTTTCAATGTGAGGTCAAGTTTGAGAGCAGGTAGACCAGGTGATCTTCCAGCCCAAACATGTGTGAAGCCAGCTGGGGCTCAGCCTAAATCTGGTAGGAACCTACCCACCTGAACTGCTCCTGGAGGGCTGGGTCCGCTCTCTCCGTCGGCCCTAGGCTCTTACCTCCACAAGCTGGTAGCCTTGTTGGCAGGTGACAATGAAGTAGTCACGGAACTGGTATTGAGGCTGTAGGTCCTGGATGATGGTGAACTTGTCTAGGGTCTGGGGCTGGGGGCACTTGATGACTGTCGGGGAGACCAGAGGACATATTTATTTCAGAACCACTGTCCTTCTTTTGTCCCGTCTGATTCTGCCCTGTTGCTGGCCAGTGAGAGAGGCCCCCAGGCAACCTTACTTTCGGTGGTATAATGCAGCTTCCAGCCTCGGCTGTCCCCCGACTCATCTGTGAAGAACAGCAGATCCACCGCATTGCTGTTGCTGTCAAAGTCAGCGGGTCTCTGCTTCCCACAGAACTCGCCGATGTTCCTCCCGCTGGCATAGATCTGGTGGGGAAGAGGGGAGGGCCATCTCTCCAGTTCAGACATTTTCCCACTGGGCCAGGATGGTGGTGGTGGTGGGAACTCTGCTTTGTGTGTATGTTTTCAGCTGGAGGAGTAAAGGGATCCCCAGGACCCACTTGCCTAGCCCGTGTGCGACGTTGGTCATTCCTGTCCCAGTTGGCCAGAGGATCTAGCGGGAAGCAGGGATGGGAGGAAGGGAGAGCCTCAGGGAGTAGGATGGCTGTACCTGTAGCTGGTCATAGGGGCAGTGTACTTGCTGGTGGTCATCGATCTCGAAAGGCTCCAGGAACTTGAGGTGGAGGGTGAGGCCGCGCTCCACTCGGATGCTGTAGTTGCAGCGCAGGTCAGGGGGGTAGGGCCGGGGGTACTCCAGGCTGGTGATGTAGCCGGATGGCTCTGTGTACAGCTCACTGGCGCACTCGGCTGTGAGAGCAGAGAGGGTGGGGGTCACCACGGACTCTCTGGATGGCCCCGCAGTCCTTGCTTGGCCCCTGCCTCCCTCCCACAGTGCCCCAACCTTACCCTGGCAGGAATGCCCATCCTTCTGAAGCTCATAGCCTGGACGGCAGGAACAGAAGTAGCCACCAACATAGTTGTGACACAGGTGCTGGCACTGGGGCTGGAGATTCTCTTCAACTGAGTTGCGCTGGGAAGCACATTCATCGAGGTCTGGAAGACATTCCAGAAGGAAGGGTTAAATTCCTGCCTGTGGGGGACTTCTGCCATGGCTCTGCTCTCAGAAAGGTCATGCACCAGAGACACGCACTAAAGACAAAATCGTCTCCTGGCTACCTGGAACTCCAGGCCTTTCTCTTTCTCTCTCTCTTTTTTTGGGGGGTGGGGGAAGGGACCGAGGGGGAAGGAGAGAGAGAATCTTAAGCAGGCTCCATGCCCAGTGCAGAGCCTGACCCAGGGCTCAATCTCATGACCCTGAGATCATGACCCAAGCCGAAACCAAGAGTTGAACATTTAACTGCCTGAGCCACCCAGGAGCCCCAGCTTCAGGCCACTCTAATGCTTTCTGGGAACTGGCCCATGGTGACAGAATCCAAGTTGGCAGGCCTCTCCTGGAAAAAGCTCTCTTGAGGGGAAAAATAAGGAAGGACAGGCTTCCTGCTTCAGTGGATTCAAGATTCCCCTTTTTTTGGTCCCCATGCATCATGCCTACAGCCAGAAAAAAAGACACCTAGGGGCCACTCACCCACAGCTTGGTAGTAGGCCAGGAAGCCCTTATAGAACATAATGGTGCCATTCTCCTCATTGGAGAAATCCGTGTGGAAGGTCAGCAGCATCTTGTTCCCTTGAGACATAAATTCCTTTTCTTCTGGGGGGTTGCCCAGTGGAGAACCCAGTTGCCCACAGAACCTCCCCAGCGTTTTTTTGTCAGCAGAGATCTGGTGGAGCAAGACAGGGGTGGGAAGAAGAGCAGCTGAGGAGACCCGTCCCACGTGGAAGGTCAGCAAAGTCCTCCTCCTGTCCCGAGGAGTGAGTGGTGACCCCCCGGCTGGACCAGCTTCCACCTGGTCTCTCCCCGCGGGGCTCTGGCTGTTGTAAACCTCCCCTTGGTGACTTGCTTTCTTTTTGTTCCCCCAGTGACTTTCATCCGTTCATCTGAGTCTTCAGTGGCTAACTCCTGGCATATTATCCTGTGTTGGTACATCACCCCTTCCCTGTTCTCTGTCCCCTGGCATGTTTCAGACCTTTCTTCATTTCCACCACCTGCCATGCTCATCTTCCACTGGAATCTGGTTGTCTCCACACAGCCCTTAGCACCCATTCATTCCTGGGGACCGGAGTGGTCTGCTGAGTTTTCTGTCCAGTTACTCCACCTCACCTTGTGCGAACCATTCACGTCCAGCCGTGCCTCCTGATACGCTCAGCTAAGTGGGAGCCTCTCCAGCCTCTGCACGGGCTAGCATCACCTAGCTTCCCACTTTCTTCACAGGTTCCTTAACCCCTCAGAAGTGGAAGACATCCTGCCCCCACCCCATCCCTCACCATCCCCGCCACCAAGACCCCTCCCCCCAACCCTGCAAACTTCTCCAGTCCTCTGGGGTAGAAGACGTATCGTTTTCATGTTATTCTCTCGTAACCTCCAGAGGGTCTCCTGGGAATGGTATTTACTGCATGTGTGTAGGCTCTACTTGAATCCCGAATCTAGAATCTCCTTTTTATTGATATGGAAAGTTGAGACTGGGAAGGCACACTTGGCTGTTACAGAGGTGAGGAGACTGAGCCCATGGACCTTGCTGAGGCTTCTGTTGAGCTACCACCTCACACGGTTCTATTCCCCATGTTCCTGTTTAGGAAGGCAGCCATGGTGATATTCTACACGGAAACAGGGAAACCGAGGCACAGCAGTTTTCCAAAGACCCCCAGCAAGTCAGCCGATGGGGAAGGTTTTTCTGACTCCTATAGACAGTACATTTCCTGGAAGTGAGGCCTGTGCGTTCCCTCCCCTGTGTTTCTCCCTTCAGTGCTCACTAAGGGCCTCTAAGTTCAGGGGACGCCCCATCCATGCTGTCACCGGACTCTCCGAACTCCACTTGGCCATCAGCTCTTGCAGGGCTGGGGCTATGTCCGTGGGTGGGGAATGCTATCCAGGCTGATTAGAGCACAAGTCCTCAGTTTCCAGAGACACCCAGCTCTCCCTCTGCCTCCCAACCTGATCCCCTACCTTGACATAGTCATACAAGCAGCCTTCAGAAGGCTCCAGGTCAAACTGCCAGAAGATGAGCTTCACCCTGAATCCTGTGGGCACTGTGATCACAGTGGTTTTCTCAAAGTTGCTGGGGTAAGGCTTGGGGTACAGAGGAGAAGTCACCTCCCCAAAGAGCTTCTGCGAAACAGGGATGGAGTCTCCCACTCGGCAGAACAGGATCGGCACCAGGAGATATAAGAGCCACCTGCCGACAAGAAAGTGGGTGTCTGGTGCTGGAGGGGTGCGGCACCCCTGCCATTTGGGCAGTGCCTGGGGTGGGGGCTGGGATGGTCATACCACTCGGTATTTTCCTCTCTGGCCATTTTAGACCTTGCAGAGATGTTCTAGGTGGGGGTGGTGAAGTGGCGAGGCTGGTCTCTGCAGCCGCGGCGTTGGGTGTCCTCCCCTCGGGCAATGTCCAGTCTAGAGGTCATCATACGCCCTGTACCTCCCTCCCCATCCTCCTCCCCTGCCCTCTCCCACCACTCCCCTCCCCTTCCCGGAATAGGGCTGGCTTGGGACCAGTTAATGGAGGGCGAGGGTTTCCAGTCATGGCTCTCTGATGGGGCTTCCAAAGGCTCCTATCCAGAGGCAAAGGCCTCTGGGAGAAAGGTCCTATGGAATATGGAGTCATGTACTGAGCACACCCCTCGTGGGCACAGTGGGTCCCTTCATCTTGCTGCTCCCCTGCCATGAGCTGGGAGGAAGCAGGGAAGATGGCCATTGCCTCATGGGTGTAAGGTCTCCTCCTCAGGAGGAGGGATGGGGGGGTATGTGTTTGCCTGTGCATGCGTGTGCCTACGGGAATAGGTAAGGTATGTGGGAAGGAGGGGTGTTCCTGTCTCCCCGAATGAATTTGGGAGCAGGGTTGCGTCCCATGCCCAGGATTCTCTCCTCTGGCTTCTCCCTCCCTCCCAGGGCCCCATCAGCCTTACTCACATTTCTCAAGGCCAGTTTTTGGATCCAGGACTCTCCTGACAGCGTCTTCATCCACTCTGTGTTGACGGAGAGAGCGGTCATGCAGGGGAGGCAAGGGGGAGGGAATGACTGTGGAGGGGAAGGAGGGGACCATTCCGGGAGGAATGTTGTAGGGAATGGACTATTTGCATAAACAAAACGAAAAAAAAAAATCTGTTTGCAGTTTAATGTAGTTTTGGTTTTGAAATCCCTGATGGTGGTGCCACCTGCTGGCCGGCCTGGGGAAGGGCCAAGGAGATGCGCCCGAGTTTTCAGAATGGAGAAAGCCTTTGGTCGGAAGCCCAGACTTCTCGTTTTCTAAATCTGATCTGAATTCTCCCTTTCTTCAGGAACTGCTGCTGTGTTTACAAGGTTCTGACGCCAAAGGCAATGGAAATCGCAGTTGAGGGGGGACTCTCTTTTCTACATTGCCCTGGTCCACGAATCTGGTTCTTCCTGCCCTTAGTCACCCAGGAATGGCCAGCGTTTTAAAGTCCAGGATGGTGTGACAGGAAGCACAAGGCAGAGAGGGCACGGCAGGAGCGGACGGAAGAGAATGGAAGAGCCCCAGCCTGCTTTCCCCATGAATGACACTTAAACATGGAACACAGATTGCTATGTCAGGGTGACCCTGCAGCTGCACTAGGGGCTCTTTTAAGACCCTTCCTCCTCACTTCAGTGAACTCAGACTTGCCAGTGAACTTGGCTGTTAGAGACGCAAGGGAAGCTGAGTGAGGGTAGAGACATCCTCTTCGTCTGGGCATCTGCTCAGGTGTGTGAACCCCTGAGAGTCATGGCTGCCTACGGCTAGGCAGACAGTGTGGCTGTGGACCAACGGTGACTTGGTCTTTTCTGAGAGAAAGCCAGGCCTCCGGGAGGGGGGGCACTCTTGTCTCTGCTGTGCATCAGGCTATAGTCTCCTAATTTAAAAGTTTGCTCTCTGTGGAAGCCTTTCTTGCTCAACTCTCCATGGCTCAAATACCTGACGGCACTGGATTCCAGAGGGAGGCTCAGGCAGAGCTGGCCTCCGACTTGGAGGCCTTGATAGTCTATCCTGCTTGTTTCTCCAATTGGATTCATCCCTCCTTCCCCCCACCCACCTACCCACTCATTCACCCATGTATGGACTACCTATCTAATACGCCAGGCACTTTCCCAAGCAATGGATTGCAAGGACTCACGAAGATGGGGCAGTTCACCATTAGGCAGTGACCAAGTCATCACTGCATGTGGTTAGAGAGCAGGTACAGGAATGGGTGAGGTCAACCAGGGTGTGGAGGGCTCCTCCAGCAGGCCTAAATGTCAGAGCTGAGGAATGAACCTGATGGCAGGGCTGATCCATGACATACTCCCTGATATGACCCATCACCTTGTCAGGTCAGAAAAGACAAAAGATAGAGAAGGGTAAGGACTAGATGAGGAGACAAGAGAGAAGGGGATTCTTTTTTTTTTTTTAAAGATTTTATTTATTTATTTGTCAGAATGTGTGTGTGAGAGAGAGAGAGAGCGAGCGCACAAGGAGGGGGAGTGGCAGGCAGAGGGAGAAGCAGGCTCCCTGCTGAGCAAGGAGCCCAATGTTGGACTCGATCCAAGGACCCTGGGATCATGACCTGAGCTGAAGGCAGACGCTTAACTGACTGAGTCACCCAGGCGTCCCAAGAAGGGGAATACTGAGCATTAGCATTTTGACAGCACTGTGTGTGTGTGTGTGTGTGTGTGTGTGTGTGTGTGCGCGTGCGTGTTGTGTTCATAGTGGAGAAAGAATGGCAGAGACCACAGGTGAGGAGCAGGTGGTCCCAGAAGGTAAGTCTTCACTGAAGTTCTCCTGTCCATCCCAGGGATTCTGAGTTCTGTCCTGGCATCATACACCATGGCTGCAAAGTGACAAACCTGGGCTTCATCAGCTCAGTCCCGGCCTGCCTCCCCTCTGCCCGGCCACTCAGAGACTTTGACTTGCACATTTGTCGTGTACCCTTGACTTACACCAAGGACAGAAAGAAGAAACAGCCATACGAAGATTACTCCTGCACTGGTTTAAAGACCAGTATTGAAGAGATTGTCTGTTTTATTGTTTATTCCTCTTAGGTTTGGGTTCTGGGGGAAAAAGTTTCTCTACTAAAGTAACGGTATGTTACTTTCTGTGGGTAGATCCAGACAGCTGGATCTATATAGCTCTATAGATATAGGTATGTGTTTTTCTGCCCTGGCAGGGAGAAACATCATTTTTTTCAATTATAAAAACAAATAAAATAAAACAAGTACATGTTCATTAAATACAATTTAGCAAAGTTTAGTAATTGCAGAAAAATAGGGTATTTTAAAGTGTTTTAAAAAAAGATTAATTAATTAATTGATTAATTAATTTGACACAGAGAGAGAGAGAGAATACAAGCAGAGGGAACAGGAGAAGCAGGCTCCCCACTGAGCAGGAAGCCCGACTCAGGGCTCAATCCCAGGACCCCAGGATTATGACCAGAGCCAAAGGCAGACGCTTAACCTACTGAGCCACGCATGTGCCCCAAGATTTATTTATTTTATTTTAGAGAGAGAAAAAAAGAGCAAACACAAGCGGGAGGGGCAGAGGGAGAGAGAATTCCCGGCAGACTCTGCACTGATCACAGAGCCCTACTACAGGCTCAGTCCCACGTCCCTGAGACTACGACCTGACCAACACCAAAAGTCAGACACTTAACTGACTGAGCCACCCAGGCGCCCCTAGGGTGTTTTTAATAGCCTTTTATACCTAGGTTTAAAAACAGTTTAAAACATCGAAGGAACCACATGTATGTACAACTTCGAATCCTGCTGTATTTCAAAGATCAATTTAACCTTTAATGAGGTAGCTAACTTGACCTTCAATGCTAGCAAATTTGCTCTCTTCTGCTTTATGGTATTAATTTTCTATTCCCATTTGAACAATTGTATTTTACTTGTGTCTTTCACTGTAAATCACCTTAAGACCTTATTAAAAGTCAAAGAGCTGGTCTTCTCAGGTGAAGCCCAGACCCGGGTGTCCAGCAGCGTTAGTGGGTGTCAGCTCCAATATCGAGCCCAGGCCTGGGCTCAGCTTGGGGTCTGCAGGAGATGGGGCCAGCAGGAAAGTGTGAGCCAGTTGTTGTCATCTTCACCGAAGCAGGAATTCCCAGGGAGGACCTGTAAGGATGCGGGGATTGGGAAGGGGAAGCACAGTAGGTCTCGAAGACAATCGGGAGCTATCATGGTGTCCTGGGAAGCCCATGGCGGTCCCATCCCAGCTGTGGGTTTTGGGCAAGTCACTTTATCTCCCTGGGCTTCAGTTTCCTCATTTGTGAAATGTGGATAATAACACCTCCATTGCAAACTTGCTGTGAGGAGTCAATGAAATTACCCGTGAAGAGCCTGGTATGCAGAACATGTAAGTCAAAATGGGCTATTTACTAGGATTGCAGCTAGGAGATATGGTGCGGGCTGAAGCCAATAGTTTGAATGTGTGAAGGCCAACTAGAGGGGCTTTGGAATGTTTTGGAAATGAAAGCACTTAAGACCACATCCCCCATAACCCCACTTGAACAGGGGATGAGAAGGTGACAGTCTCCCGGGAGAGTAGGGAAGAAGCCGTGTTCCGCAGGAGATGAAGTTTAAAGCGAAACTGGCTGAGATGTGGGCCAAGCGCAAAACAGAAGGAAGGTGGAAGAGGAGGAGGAGGAAGAGGAGGAAGAGGAGGAGGAGGAAGAGGAGGAAGAGGAGGAGTCCTCGGCAGCGGCAGGGGAGCTGGGAAGGAGGAGGAGTTCTCTCGCACAGGGGACAGGGCAGCAGTCACTTGAATAGGGATTCCCTGTCCCCGTCCCCATCCCTGAGCCCAGCCCTCCCTCCTAAGCAGCTCCACCGCTGAGTGGCACTGCTCAAGCGCCCCCAGGGTCAGTCCTTCCCGTCCATCACTCCCTTGATCCAGTCCAGGTAGTTGAGCACTTTGGTGTAGAAGCCATAGCCCTTGCCACAGCCGACGCCCCAGGAGACGATGCCCGTGGCCACCCAGTGATGGGCGCACTCATCCCATACCACATAGACACCACCGCTGTCCCCCTGGCAGACACTCTGCTGCCTCATCTTATCCCCAGCGCAGAACATGTTGGCAGAAAACACCTCAGACCTCTGCTTCTCCAGCAGCCAGGCCTGGCAGGCCGCCCGCGGGGCCACGGGCAGCCGTGAGTATTTCAGCTCGGTGGTTAACCAGCCCCTGTCCACGCCGAACCCACTGACGTAGCCCCACACGCCGCTGCGGTAGAGGGTCTGGCGCTCGGGCAGACAGACCGGGAGCAGGCTGGGGCCCAGCGGCACGGCGCGCTGCAGTTCCAGGAGCGCGATGTCCCCGTCGAAGTTGTGGGACTCGTGCTGGCGGTAGTCCGGGTGCACCACCACGCGGCGCACTGGGTGGCTCCCCAGCCGCAACATCTCGTCGATGCTTGTGTGGCCCAGGAACACATCCACGCTCCGGTTCCTCCCGAGAAAGATGCCGTCCTTGGGATAGATGGTGTGGGCGGCCGTGAGGATCCACCTGTCGCCCAGCAGGGCCCCGCCTCCGCGACCGTAGATGTTGGTGAAAGCTTGCCAGGGGAAGTTGCCCAACTTGGCTCTGGAGGAACCCAGGGCCTCCTGGTTCTGGGCGATGGGGGTGACGGGCCGGCCGCAGACTGCGAGAGAAGAGAGAGGTACAGGGGACATCAGCAGCTGTATTAAGATGCATTTGTTAAAGACTTGCTTCTGTGAAGCTGTCTCTTCCCCCGTCCTGCCCCAGGCATTTTCTTTTTAAATTTTTTTTATTAAGATTTTTAAAATTTATTTATTTATGTAACAGAGAGACAGCCAGCGAGAGAGGGAACACAGCAGGGGGAGTGGGAGAGGAAGAAGCAGGCTCCCAGCAGAAGAGCCCGATATGGGACTTGATCCCGGAACGCTGGGATCACGCCCTGAGCCGAAGGCAGACACTTAACGACTGCGCCACCCAGGCGCCCCCAGACATTTTCTTTTTAAAAAAGAATCACTCTTATTTATTTTACCTTAATAATAGGACTTAAAAATTTAATTCCAGTGTCATTAACATGCAGCGTTATGTTAGTTTCAGGTGCACAATATAGTGATCAGACAGCTCTACACGTTTCTCGGTGCTCATCACAGTAAGTGTGCTCTTGGTCCCCTCACCTGTTTCCCCATCCCTCGGACATTGTAAGGCCTCTTCTTCAGACTCTTGGTGGGGCCATCCTGAGCTAAATCATGCAGCAGGCAGTTTGTCCTCAGTGCCTGTTGCCTCTGTTTTCTGTGTCCTTCCTTCCTCGTTGACGTTTTCCGCCATCACCTGCCCCCCAACCCACTCCCCAAACACTGCATCAGCCTGGCCTGAGAGCTTTCTGAGGGTCAGGAGCGAGATCTGAGAAATTTATTCAGATTGGGTTAGAAAGGCAGTGCTTCACCTCAAAAAAATGGATTTCAAAAACGGTGAACTTGAACCCTCGTATCTTGCTGGTGGGAATGTAAAAGGATGCAGCCCCAGTGGAAAACAGCCTGGCAAGTCCTCAAAAAGTGAAGCCTGCAGGTGCGACGTGACCTAGCAATGCCACTCCTAGGGATAAGCCCAGGGGAACAGAAAATATATGTTTGCACAGAAACTCGTACACGAACGCTCATAGCGGCCTTATCCATAAAAGACAAAACGTGGAAACAATCCAAATGTCCTTTAATTGATGAATGGATGAACAAAAGGTGGTATATCCATGGGAAGGAATGGAATCCTGACACCTGCTACAACATGGATGAACCTTGAAAACAGGCTAAATGAAAGAAGCCAGACACAAAAGGCCACATGCTGCACAATTCCCTTTATAGAAAATGTTCAGAACACGCAAATCTACAGAGACAGAAAGTAGATTCCTGGTTGCCAGGGGGTGGGGGAGGGGGACTTGGAGGTGCTGGGTTTCTTTCTGGGGTGATGGGAATGTTCTGGAATTAGTGGTAATGGTGGCGCGACCTTGTGAATATACTGAAAAATGACTGCATGGTGTACTTTAAAATGGCTAAGATGGTGCATTTTATGTTACATAAATTTTATCTTAATAAAAAGTCTTAAGAACATGGCCGACTTCCTGGCCCTGCGGCGTGTAGGTAGGGAGATATTTTGGGGACAGAGAGCCTGTGTATCCTTAACGCAGACCATCCCGAGAGAGGGGTTTCTCTTCCTTCTGCTCTTCTGACCCTCTTCTCCTTTACTGTCCCCTCTGATGAACTTCTTTTATGCTTTTACTTTCTCAGTTATCTCTTGATCCTGAATAAGGGACAAGATTCTTGCCTCTCCTTTTCTGGACCTTCTTGGTTCCCCTCTTCTTCTGCCCCTTCTGCCTTTATCTCTCCCTGTCTACCCTAAGGCTTTCCTTTAACCCTCCGTGTGCCGCTCCCACGGGCCCCACATACAGCTGAGGTTTCTTCAGGAAGCGGCCACTGGGTGGGCGCTGGGAGGTCACTACTCACCAGGCACGCAGTGAGGAAGCTCCTCCCCATCCTGTGTCCCCTTCCAGGGGCCCTGGGGTGTGCAGGTGAGTGTCCCTGAGGAGTGAAATGAGGGGAGGCAGAGAAACAGGTTCAGAATTGGGAGGTGGGGGTGGGAGGTGCCCAGAGCGCCTCGGCCTCTTGGTGGGAGGGAGGCAATAGGAGCCGGTTCTCCCGCAGGCGCAGGCGGGGACTCACCTGTTGGCACTGCCTGATAATAGGGCTCCCGGCAGGCATTCTGGATCCTGGAGGGGTGGTCTCCAGGTGCGCTGGTGGCCTCAGAGGCTCCCCTGGCCTGGCCGATGGGCCGACTGTGGGTCACACCTGTCGGAAACCAGTAGTCAGGAGGACCCCAAACTGGCAGCCCAGGGATTGATTCTGGCCCAGGGCCATATTCAGTGTGATTTGCACAGTCTTTCATTTAGAACATTTGAACTATTTTTCACTGATCAGATCATCCATGACAAAAAATGATTAAAGAAATGGAAAATAACTGTGATAAACAGGGTATGGGGAAACAGGCATTTTCATACATGGCTAATCAGTACCTATCAGCAAAACCTCTTTGCAGGGAAATTTAGCAATGCCAAAACTTAAATTGCAAATGCTTTTTTGCCTAACATTTCCATTTCTAAGAATTTGCCGTCCTACGCAGGCGCAAGGATGTATATACAGGGATATCCGCAGCAGGACTGCTTGTGGCTGCAGAGTAGGAGCGGAGGACCAGCGAAATACAGGACGCGCAGCAAATGGACACGACGTGGTCCTTAAAAAGAATTAGGCAATGCTAGCCACGTGTATATGGGATGATCGTTAAGACATATTATTGACGGGCGCCTGGGTGGCTCAGTCGGTGAAGCGTCTGCCTTCGGCTCAGGTCATGATCTCAGGGTCCTGGGATCGAGCCCTGAGCTGGGCTCCCTGCTCTGTGGGAAGTCTGCTTCTCTCTTTCCCTCTGCCCTTCTCCCTGCTCGTGCTCTCTCTCTAATAAATGAATAAAATCTTTTAAAAAAGATATATTATTGAGTAAAAAATGCTCAATTTAAGACACTGTGAATATTATGCACCCCTCCCCCACCCCCCATGCAACAATATGTATATTTGAATGGCATGGAATGTCTTTGGAAGCACACCCAGGAAGTGGACAACAGGGTTGCTTCCAGACAGTGTAGCCAGGGACTAAGGGCCAGAGATCAGAGAAAGACTTACTTCTTACACTATTCCCATATTATATTATTTTTATTTACCGTATTATTTTATTTAAAAAAAATTTATCATGTGCATGCATTATCTTTCAAAAAAACCTGAGTTACCATTTGAAAATCCAGAATTTCACTTAAAAAATCTGGACTCGCGGCTTCTCTTGAAAGAAGAGATGATGTGCAAGCATCGGGCCTGTACATCCGCATGGAAACAACTGCTGGAGCTGAGCCACGGCTGCCCCTTTAACTGGGCTGCTCAGCAGCAGGGGCACAGCAGGGGTGGGCGGTGGGGTCACTCAAACTTCCACTTGTCCCTTCAGGAGACAAGGGGCCATGGCTATAGGCAGAGGCTGCACACCCAGGAGGGACACTCACCCACAGCTTGGTAGAGGGCCAGGAAGCCCTTGTGGAGGCCAGTGGTCCCATCCTGAGAGGAGGCGGGGGCTCGGAAAGTCAGCCGCAGTCGGTTCCCGGGGGACACAAACTCCCTCTGACCAGGGGGGCTGCCCAGCGGGGAGCCCTGCTGCCCACAGAACCGGCTTGGATCCATCCCACTGGCTGTGATCTGAAAGGGAGGGGGGGCAGGCAGGTGTGGGGTGAATCTGCACCACAGGGCCACATCCTCTAGAAGGTCTGCACACCTCTGGGGCTCAGAAGCTGTCCCTCGGGGAGCTTTCCTCAAGGAGCGTCCTGTCCTATTACTGACCCCCAGGTATCTTTTATCCGTGACCGGATACCTAGTGTATTTCTTTAGCTTACCGTAAGTATCTCGTAAAGCCCACCGGGGCTTCCTACTTTCAAGAAGCTCCAGGGTTTCTCCAAACTGCCTGCTGGATTATAAATTCTAAGAAGGTAGGAACCACGTCTATTTTGCTCTGCACGGACTCCCTGATGCTCCACATGAGACCTATGGCACCACAGCCTTGAATTGACAAGTATGCAGACGTAAGTCCTTCCCGTCTCACCTCCCCCACCCCATCACCTTCCACTCGTCTGAATAACTTGCAGTGGCCAACATCTGTGAAGCAGCAAGACTGCAAAGACTCGAGCCCCTTGGGTTCCTAGCTTTTTCTCTTCTCCTTTTGGAATGTTCCTCCTCTCACCCCAGAAACTTTAAGTGAAGCCCCCGACAAGGTATGAAATCTACGGACACAAAATGTACACGGTGTGTGTACCCTGGCTAAGGTTGCTTTACTACGTGCTTGAAGCAGGGTGTCTCTGCTTCTGTTCCTTCTGCCTGCCTCCCCCCTGCTCAAATCCCTTCTTGTGGGTCCCCCAACCCAAGGAAGGGCACCTTGGAAGGAGTTCCCCTGGCCCATGCTTCATGCCTAATCTCTTCTCTGGGCACACAGCTCACTGGTCAGCTCATTTGATTTCTGACTTTCATAATGACCTACATATCCTGGGTTCTTGCTAGCTCTTTGTTCTCTCATTCTCCCCAAATCTCAAATTCCTTTAAGGCTCCCTCCAGCTCCATGAGTACAGTAACTGGGGAAAGTTGGCACAAAGAAAAGTTTTCAATCACCTAGAATGTCTTGCTTGGGCATGTCTCAATACTTTTCCTCCCTTAGGACATTAACATATTTAATGTCCCTACTTAAGAGACCTACTCATGGGGAAGAAGCATTTTACTCTAGGAAACTGTCCTTTATTGACAGACTTGGTTGTTAACTGCTCCAGTTTTCCTCTTACCCTTCCGCATGAGTTGTTGGCTAACTAAAACGACTTAGGAGTCTAACTAAGCAAAGTACAATGAACACCCGACTCCCAGTCCTCAGACCTATGTTAAATTCCAGACTTTGCCCCACCTCCCTGTGTGACACGATTGAGGGGGGCGGATTTCTTAACCCCAGCTCTCAGTTTCCTCCTATAAAATGGTCCATGAGGCCTCTTCTAGCCAGGACAATATCAGGCCCCATGACAGTTGTCCAGAGTCTGCACAAGAAACAGTGGTGAGGAGGACGCTAAACACTTGCTCATCCCAAATTCATTCTGTTGTGTGTTCCAGAAGCTTGGATTTCATTCACTCATTCATTCATTCATTCATCCCTTCAACAGGTACTGATTATGTTCCATGTGTGAGACACTGTGATAGGTGCTGGGGGTACAGATATGAAGAACACACAGTTCTGCTACCGAGGAGCCCACAGGCCAGTGGAGTATATTGAAAAGTAAAAATGGAACTGGACTCCAGGGTTTTAAGTTCTGCATTTATGGTGTCTGTGTGATTTGCTCTGGAAGCAGAGAGGAGGGAAGGCTCCTCTTCCTGGGCTTGAACTCCCTCCATGACAGGGAAGAGTCAGGCCTGGATGGAAACTGCCCACGACTGAGAAGAGCAGGGCCTCAAGCCAGGTGCTCAACAGACATAGGCTGAATTAAACGAAGCATAGTCCCGACTTCCAGGAAAATCTGAAGCAGTAACGTGATCGAGGGCAAGGAAGTGAGAGGACGTGACAGCAGAGCAGGGGTGTCGACATTTTGGAAGATGGGACAGAGATGGACAAAAGGCAATGAGCCTGCAAAGGTGGAGGCCACCAGAAAGCAAGCAGGTTCTCAGCACAGAACCCAAGAATTTTCAGAAATTGGGGTAACCAGGCACCCCCGAGGATGAAGATGGAGGAAAGGGTGATGGAAAGCCGGCGTGGGGAGACCTCAGAACTCTAGGTCCCTTTGCCCACCCTGTGCGTCCAGGCAACTCCCTCAGCTCATGCTAGCAGATGACCTGAGCACGAGCCAGACCCTGGACTTGGGGTCCCCCAGCACACTCAACAGAGGAGGTGAAGACCAGTGCAGGAAACAGAGGGCTTAGGTGAAAGTCTACATTATCAAGCAGTGAGATTCCCTCCTCTGCTTGTTTACCCGAATGCTGGCTAGCCTGAGCAGGAGACCAGAGGATTCCGATCTGAGTTCAGCCACAAGCTAATATTTGGGAGGTTCCCCAACAGCACAAATAGGTCACCTTGTTGAGAACTCTATTTTCAAACCCGTCACTTCACAAATTGTAGGTATCCACATGGAGCACCCAGTGCCGTCTGAGTATTTCACTCTTAAATATGGACGGCCAAAGATTCTCAGACACTGTACGAAAGTTTCTAACATGATAAGCAGAGACCAAAACAAATGAACAATAAAAGGGAAACTGGATGAAGTAGAGATAATACAAGGAACAGAAGAAACATTTAAAAATAATCCCTGGGGAGGGAAAGGATATTGCCTCTATGAAACGAGAACAATATTCTATACAAAGGTATGTTTGGAAGATAAGAATGAGCTTTTAGATATGAAAAAAAACATTAGCAGAAAATAATTAATAAAAAGTTCGTATTTAAGGGGCCCCTGGGTGGCTCAGTTGGTTAAGCATCTGCCTTCAGCTCAGGTCATGATCTCAGGGGCCTGGGATCGAGCCCCATGTAGGGCTCCCTGCTCAGTGGGGAGTCTGCTTTTCCCTCTCCCTCTGCCCCTACCCCTGTTTGTACGCTTGCTCTCTCTCTCAAATAAATAAACAAAATCTTAAAAAAAAAGTTGGTATTTAAAACGAGGAAATCTCCCAGAAAGTGGAGCAAAAAGAGATGGAAAACAGAACAGAATGGATTAATAAAACTGGAGAATCAGTCCTGAATTTACAAGAGCTAAATTTACTTTCTTTCTCCAGAAAGAGAAAATAAAGAAAGCAGACATCTGGAACTTATTTAAAAAATAATACAAGAGCAGTGGGTGGGGAAATGTGTGAAATAGGTGATGGGGATTAAGGAGTTCACATGTCATGACAAGCACCAGGGGTTGTACGGAAGTGTTGAATCACTATATTGTACACCTGAGACTAATATGACACTGTGTGTTAGCTAACTGGAATTTAAATAAGAACTTAAACAAATGAGTAAATGAGAAGAAAAGTACAGCATAAGGAATCTAATCAATAATATTATAATAACAGATGGCGACTACACTCCTTGGGGTAAGCACAGAGCAATGTATAGAATTGTGTTGTCAATATGTTGCACAATTGAAACTAAGATAACACTGTATGTCAATTATACTTCAGTAAAATAAAATAAAAAATAAACAGACATAGGCTCAGAAGCCTAAAAAAAACCAAAAAAAAAAACCAAAAACCAAAACAAAACAAGAGCATTCCCAGAATTGAAGGACTATATTTAAAAAGTCTCTAGATCAGGGGCACCTGGGTGGCTCAGTTGGTTAAGTGTCTGCCTTCAGCTCAGGTCATGATCCCGGAGTCCCAGGATTGAGTCCTGGGATCCAGTCCTGGGATCCAGTCCCGCGTGGGGCTCCCTGCTCGGCAGGGAGTCTGTTTCTCCCTCTGACCCTCCTCCCTCTCATGGTTTCTCTCTCTCTCTCTCTCACTCTCTCTCCCTCAAATAACTACATAAAATCTTAAAAAAAGGTCTCTAGATTAAAAAACCCTGTACAATGAGTACAAAAAGATTTGCATCAAGGTACCTGGGAATGAAAACTTAGAATAGTGGCAATAAGGAAAATGTTCCAAAAGTTCTAGACAGAAAAAACTAAGGACCAGGAATCATACTTGTACCAGACTTAACAACACTAGAGCAAGCTGACCGTCTCATCAAAATTCTGAGAGAGAATGGCTTGTAATCCAGAATGCATCCCCAACCCATTATCCATCAACTGTGAGGGTAGAACTAAGGCATTTGGGGGTATGTGAGATCCTTTACAGCTTATTCCCTCATACCCTTTCTGGAGCAGAATGTGCTCCTCCAAAATGAGGGACTAAACCAGGAAAGAGAATGGTATGGGGTTTAGTTCCAGCACGGACAGATACAGGAAATGCCCAAAAGGAGGGAAAAGGGAACTTCCAGAACGCGTGGGGCTCTAGAGAGCAAGGAACTCAGAAAGAGGAGATAAATCATCACCAGCTCTTTGGGTGGGAGGTCACCAATGCAAAGGAGGACCAAGAGCTTGGGATCTGTAGTTGATTATGTCGAGAGGAGATTAAGAGTTGGGGAAGCTTAGTTACAGACAGAACTGAGCAAACTAAAAATCAAAACAAAAACAAACAGAAAACCCAAAAAAACTCTATGCGATTACTGACTCCTGGGAGACCCAAAAGCCGGAGAAGCAAGGACACATAATTATTGTACACCATGTGCTCAGAAGGGAATATTTTAAAGTCATGACAATGAAAATAACAAAAAATGCTAATAATGGTAGCTTGGGAGGATGGGGTGGGGCAATGCGGTGAAGGTCTAAGAGACGTAAAGCGAGTCCTCACCTTCTATAGTGGGAAATTAAGTGATCATATGCAAAAAAGTAACACAATAAGCATGCTATTTATACACATGGAAGTAAACGCCAGATGGAGCAGCTGCGTGGCTCATAGGCGCTGCCGCTGGGAGAGGCGCTGGGGCTGGGAAGAAGGCTGGAGGCTGCTGTTTTCATTATAAGCCTTGTCGTATACTTATTTTTTACAAGAACTCCGCGCATGGATTATTTTGATACGAAGGAAATTAAACCCAAAAGATAATGTAAAGTGCTGTTTTTACAGTATCCTTATCCTGCAGCTTGAAGAGTCACCTAAACTTTTGTTATTATTTAGGCCCAGCTTCCTGATCAGACGGAGCCTGCACTCCACAGATACTTGGTGGATCTTTACTGACTGATGTGTGAGTCCTTGCTCTTTGACGCCAGGGTTTTGCAGTATGTGTGTGTCCCTCCGTACAACTTCCAAAGGCAGGGCCTGCCCCGCCGCCCTCTCTCTTGCTCTGTGGGGCCCAGATGGTAGCAGGGGCGCAGGCAGGGCTGCTGGCGGAAGGCAGCGCCCTGGGGCAGACCTGGCCCCCAACTAGGCTGCCTGGGCTCCTGACTTGGGCTCTTCATCCATTCTTTGCCATTCAGGGCACAGCCACGTCCCCCTGCCTCTGGGCTCCAGGCCAGGAGGCTCCCTCCCAGAGTCCCTTCAGGACCCCCACGATAGCTCACTGTGACAGAGTCCTGCTCACAGTCCTGGGACGGCTCCAGGTCGAAGTCCTGGAAGACCAGCCTCACGGCAAAGCCCTCTGGAGCCTCGATGTCAGTGGAGCTTTCTTGGCCTTTGAGATATGGCTCCGGATACCCAGGGGATGTCAGCTGCTCGGGTAGCTGCTTGGCCAAGAGCACGGAGCCCTGCGTGGGGCAAGACTGGAGGACTCCCCAGAGGAGTAGCCACCACCTGTGAGTGGGTGAGAGCAAGATATGGCCACACGCCTATGGCCTGGGGCCTGTGGAAATATGAGGAACAGGGGCAGGCGAAGCTGAGAAATAGAGAGGCCCGCAAAGGCATCTGCCGCTGTGGCCTCTGCCCCTGAGGCCTGGGCACCTGCTGGCTCCTCCCTTAATGCCCCTCCTCACCCTGATTCCTTCCGCCTCCCAGCCCACCTAAGCTTGGACTCTAGAGTTTTCCACCACTGCTCGTGTCCCAGGACAGTCTCAATCAAAGTAGGGCGCTGTTTTCTGCTTTGGCAAATCCCAATCCCACCCTGGGATCTGGGGGAGCAATGGTGGTAGGAGGGAGGGACGTTTAAATATGTTAGTCCTCCTGGCTCTGAGCCTGACCAACTCCAGGGAAGGCTGCTAGAGGCTACAGGCAACTTTCCAGTTCCCCGGCAGTAACTGGTTCTGTGTGTGTGCGCGTGCATGTGTGTGCGTGTGTGTGCACGTCCCTGGGTCCCACCGTTCCCTCTGCCCGCCATTTTCCTCTCCTCCAGGCCTTTCCGTGGGCACACTCACATCTTGCCTGGGCAGCTTGTGGGGTGGGGGCTTCTCCAGTGGGCATTTCCCCACTCTGAGACCAGGCATCTGGAACTGGACATCTGGAACCAGCGAGAGGACTTGGCCCACACCAGGGAACAGGAGGTGGGGCTGGGGAAGGCCCTGCGGGGGAGGAGGAAGAAGTTACTGGAAATGAGTTAAGTAATTCTCCACTGTTCCCTTTTTCCTAATTCTCTGGGTTGAGCGCCACCTGCTGTCTGATTCAGGAATAGTTTGCCCACCACAATACACAGGAAAAACACTTCCCAAACCCCATTTACCCTCAGAAAGTATCAGGGGGCCGGGAAGGCACCAACTCTTGACTCTTGTACTGTTTAAAACTAATTTTTTACCTCGTGCATGTATCACACGGGAGGGTGGCTCCTGCGTGAAGGCTGTCACCTTTAATGGGCCATACCTTTCCCCTCATTTTGTTACCAGACTGCCTCTTGTAGAAAGTGAAGTTTGTGACCCATGAACTTGAGCTGCTCCTTCCTCCTCTGTCATCAAGTATGGGTGGGGAGCACTCGCTTAGGTAGCCTTTTAAATCCTGCCCACAGCCCCTGGAAGCTGGTTGCCCAGACTTCTTTAGACAGATACCAGAGGCCATGGCAGGGGGCAGAGGCTGCCCTTTCTGCACCCCCAGGAGAGACACTCACCCCTGGCTTGGTAAGGGGCGGGAAGCCCTTGTGGAGGCCAATGGTTCCGTCCTCAAAGGAGGCAGGTATGCGGAAAGTCAGCAACAGCCTGCTTCCTGAGGACATGATCTGCCCAGAGAGGGAGGCCAGTGGGGACACCAGCTCCAAGCAGCTTCCCTGGCTGTGATCTGAAAGAGGAGGGGATGGGGGGAAGCCCGCAGATGTGGGGTAAATCTGCAGCATTGGTTGGCACAGGGTCACGTCCTGTTGTGGACTCCAGCTCCGTCTAGAAGGTTTGCACACCTCTGGGGCTCAGAATTATAACATGTGATGGCTTTGTCGAATGGTTCTCTCCCAGTTCCGCGCACCACAAAGGCTGCCGTATGCTAAGAATGGCTCCTCACCCACTCCAGTGCTCTTGGTCCACTCTTCGTTCAAGAGGCTCTCCGGAAACCCTTAGGGACACTTCCAAGCAGTGCCCCAGGCCAGCTAGCAGGCTCCATTAAGGCCAGGACTGTGGCTACCTGGCCCGCCATCAATGATCGCTAACACCGTGCCTAGCGCATGGACATGACCTTGAAACACATGTGGTTGGATCTTGACTATATGGGTAGAAAGCCTCTTAGTTGGCTTCTTTTCTTTCCCTCCCATACTGACCCTCAAATCCCCCTTCCTCCAGCCCCGCTATCACTTTGCTAAGTACTTTCCTGCTACCACTTTCTGGGACCTGACTTCTGCTGCTTCCCCTTCTTCTGCAGGATACCTCCCCTACCCCGCAGAGGCAACAAAACACATACCCTTGTAGTACAGCTCTCTAATACCAGAGTGAGAAAAATCTAAAGATACAAAATATACTAAAAATGGTATACTCCTGTAATACTGTACAATCCGGTAATGGCAATAAGCAGCTCCTTCCAGGCTCTCCCTGGGTCATCCCAAATGACCAGGCTCCTTCTCAAGCACCATCCCTCTGCGTTCTGTTCTACCCTAGAGCATCCTGCCTCCATCCTTAGTCCAAGGGAGAGCTCAGTAGGCAAGTCCTCTCACCCCCGTTCCAGAAGTAACCTCTACTCTGGGCCCACACACTGCTCAGGTCCCTGGTCGTCTGTTTTCCTCCTTTTCGTTACTTCTTCCTTTATTTGTCCCACACCCCCACTGCTTTCCTCCCTTTCTCCAGGCCTTTGTGTTCTTGCTTTCCTCCTCCTCCCTGATCCAAGCCTCAGCTCCGACAGCTTCCTCTCCTCCAAGCCTCATGTCACCCCCTCTTCCTGGAGAGTCTCTGGCTTGAGAAGGCCGCTGCCTACTGAACTTGAGAATTTTTACGGTCTTCAAGTAATAGGGGTACGGTGGAGATGGTGACCCCAAATATCATGGTCAGGGCATTTGTCTTCCTTCTGTCACTGCCAGGGCGGGGTGGCTATGGGCCACACGTTCCAGATCCCCTCCAGTTAATTGGATTTGGGATTTTGCTGCTTCCCTTCCTCCTTTTCCAGCTCTTCCCATGAGGCTGATTCCCAGCTTTCCTGGTAGATCAAATGGCAAGGATTCCCCCTGTTAATTCAAATTATCACAGACTCTTAAACTCTTTGAAAAAGACAAACAGAGGAATGAGATTTTACCTTTATGCTTGAAAGGATAAGACGGTCCCAAAGGTATTCCTCTGGCCTAACAAACAAACAAACAACAATCTCATAAGTCTTTATGCCTTTTTTGAAATTGAAGAGATTTTTTTCAGGGGCACCTGGGTGGTTCAGTCAGTTAAGTACCTGACTCTTGGTTTCAGCTCAGGTCATGATCTCAGGGTCGTGGGATTGAGCCCCGCCTCCAGCTCTGTGCTGGACATGGAGCCTGCTTGGGATTCTCTCTCTCCCTCTCTCCCTCTGCCACCCCCCCCATCCCCGCTTTTGTGCACGCGCTCTCTCTCTCTTATGCGTGCTCTCTCTCTCTCTTTAAAAAAATTAATTAATTAAGTATTATTTTCAGACTAATAAGTTATCAACGGCCAACCGGAGTTGCTGACTTTTAAGGTTTACAAATTACATTGTATTGGTCATACAGCAATCTTCTGTGATGTCTGTCTGCATGTCTTAAAAGATTCCTTTGTGCAAATTACACTTCTAAAGATGATATAAATATACATAGAACAGGATTACATATTTTCACACCAGTGGGACTGAATGTTCTTGATTCACCACTTTATCAGAATCAACTCTATGAAGCAGAATCGTGTCTGATTTTCTGCAACTCTAGGATAAGAGGGACTCTGTTCTCATCTTGCTGAGATTTATTTTGTGAGCATTTACGGGGCTTGCTTTTGAAAACTGAGCACCAGAATTTCATTTTAGGGCATTTAGAGGGGGGAAAAAAGGCAGGCCTGAGAAGCTTCAAATGTACAAAAGATAAAGTTAACAAACGGAATATGAGACACATTCTGGTTTTCACCTATAATTGGGAGACAGGTCCAGTTATTCCAGGGCAAGTGAGAAGGTTTGGCCCAAGGAAGGCAATGGGGCTGTGGCCAGGGAAGGCTCCAGGAGGAGGCAGAAGGTCACTGGAAATAGAGTAATTCCCAGCATGACCTTTAAAAAACTCTCTGGGGTAGACAGCACTTACTTGCCATCTGGCTCAGGGATAGCTAGAATGTTGGAGACAGTTTTTTACCCCAATTGAGGCTGGATGTCTCTGAGATCAAGAAGACCTCTTACCACCAACACCCAGACTGAACTTGAAGGAGAAGCTGAAGGAAAGTTTGGTGGGGGCCATGCCAGCTGTTCATTTTTAAAAATTTCTCTTTCAAAGACTCTTTTCTATTTCCTTCTGCTCCAGGTTCTCTATTAATCACTCCCCAGACTGCCGTTGTCTCTCCTCTGTGCCCTTCTTTCCAGACTGGGTGCTCTGGGGGAGAGGAGCGATGGCCATGTGGAAGCCCCAGGACACTGCCTCACAGTGGAGAGAGGAAGGATCTAGTGAAGGCGAGTAGAATTTACCTCCGTGGACTCCTCTGTTGCTGGCCTGCACTGCTCCACCTTGCCTTCAATTGGAGATCTTGAGATACAGCTGCTGTCTGTGGTCCTGCCTTCTCATTGGATGTCAGAGCATGTGAGGTGGCTGACTGTGGTCTGCGTGGCCCGTGGGAGGGAAGCATGAGGGTTGAAGTCCAGGTTGGGCCACTTTGTGCCAATTGCAGCAGTGGGAGGAGCAAATGGAGCGACCAAAGAGGAAGCCTTCTACTGCCCCCTGCAGGTAAAAAGCTCGGACCTGTGGGAACTGCCCAGGAACAAGAGGGAACCTGGCATGAGCCCCCCAGTGACCTGCCCTGGGAGGAAGGGATATTGAAGCAGCCACTGGATCATAAGTCTTGGGGGCCGGGTATTGTGTTGTCTCTGGTTCTTTGTCATATTCTTTTGATTATGTTTCTCTATAGGCACTCCCTCATACACCTGTCTAATCACCTATCAGCCCTGCATTTCTTTTCACCCACCCTGATTCACCCACCCTGATTCAAAGAAATTCTTAGAGGCAGAAGTGCTACTATCTCCTCATCATGGTCATCATCTCCCCGAGGAGGTCTGATAGGCCTAATAAGATTGTTAGTGCTTGACCCACAAGGGTATTATCTCTCCCTCTCTTTGTAGCTTTGGTGGACTAACTTTATCCAATCTTCCAGAACACTGTTAGGGTCATCTGTTGGGAGAGCATATGTCTCAGTTTGGTTGAAACTGTCCCAGTTTACACTGGTTGTCCTGGTGTAATTATTACTAGTGCCTCCTTCCCTTTCAAAAGAGTCCTGGTTTGGACAACAAGCTATCTGGTCATCCGAGGGCAAGGTGCTTTGCAACTACTTCAATATGGAGGCTCTGCTGCATGAGACCTCCCTCTCCCCAGCCGCACCCACTGTCACTTGTCACTGTGGTGGCTACCCCAGTCTGAGCCCTGATTACCCGGAGCCCCTTCTGGCAGCTCTGTGCCCACTACACCAGTTAGCATGCTTTCATGAACAACAGGACACTGCTCTGGAATCGCATGTAGGACACGTGCTCACCAACATATCTCTGTTCCCTCCCTCTCCACTGAAATCTGAGCCTCCCTTCTCTTTAATACTTAAAAAAATGTCATCTTAATGAACTCAGGTCTGAAAGGTGGGAGGGGACGACTTTGTCCCAAAGTTCTGAGGTCTGTCTACTAACCCCTAAGAACTCATCATGACAAAGAGGTTGGGAATATCCCCCAAAGAACCCTCCTGCTTCTACCCTGCCAGGATGGCTGGAAGGGAGGGCAGGGAGGAGTCCTCAAAACAGAAAAAAAAAAAAAAAAAAAAAAAAGAAAGAAAGAAAGAAAAGAAAAAAGAAAAAAAGATGGTGCAAGAGATTTTCAGTGTGTTTGGAGTGAAAAAACCACTGTAGTGGAGTAGTATTGTAACTCACTCTGTCTCTTGGCAGCAGTGTAGACTGCCCTGTCAAAAACGATTCACCAGGGGCTCCTGGGTGGCACAGAGGTTAAGCGTCTGCCTTCGGCTCAGGGCGTGATCCCGGCGTAATGGGATCGAGCCCCACATCAGGCTCCTCCGCTATGAGCCTGCTTCTTCCTCACCCACTCCCCCTGCTTGTGTTCCCTCTCTCGCTGGCTGTCTCTATCTCTGTCAAATAAATAAATAAAATCTTTAAAAACAAAAACAAAAACAAAAAAAACGATTCATCATCAGAGAGTGGGGATTTGAAGCTGAGACCTTTCCCCCACAGATCACTCAATGAAAGCATTCCTTTGGAAGTTGAATTGTTATAGAGGGAATTCCTCATATGGGTGGAAAACTATCTGTCCCAACTCCTTTTTCTCCCAGGCCTAAGAAGAACTTACATTCAGACCCCAAGACATGCACATTTAGACACATTCATTTATTCAACCAATATTTCTTTCTTTCTTTCTTTCTTTCTTTCTTTCTTTCTTTCTTTCTTTCTTTTTTTTTTAAGATTTTATTTATTTATTTGACAGAGATAGAGACAGCCAGCGAGAGAGGGAACACAAGCAGGGGGAGTGGGAGAGGAAGAAGCAGGCTCATAGCAGAGGAGCCTGATGTGGGGCTCGATCCCATAACGCCGGGATCACGCCCTGAGCCGAAGGCAGGCGCTTAACCGCTGTGCCACCCAGGCGCCCCTCAACCAATATTTCTTGAATGTTACTATGTACCAGGTATTCTAAAATGTGGAATGTATGGAAATTTTTACATTCCATTTGGTCCTACATTCTAGACACACACACACACCTGTCATAGAAAAATCCATTGTGTCTTCCGTTTTGCATCTTGTAATGTGGCTCCTCACAAATGCAGCAAGTTACAGACCCAAACAGGGTATGTTCTGCAACTTTGGTTTTTCCAGGCTGAAAACGTCTGTATGGTTCATGGCTGTAAGGGGACGGCAGGAGAGTGATGGTCAAGACAGACAAAATTTCCCAGGTAGAGTCCTGGTATCAAGTCTACCTGTCTTCCGTACCCTAATATCTACCACACCTGGGGATACTGTCCCTTATTCATCTTTCGAGGAGCAGGCCACTCTGGCCAGGATTTCTCCCCTCTCCTGGGAACACTGAGCATCTGGGAAGCCAGAGACACATCCACAGGGGTGAAAAATGGTCCCAGTCCATGAGCCATCTGGTGGGAAGAAACCAGATAATCAGAGCTGAGGGTCCGTCCCTAGCTTCCGTTCAGAGCATCATTCCCTAGTCTGTGATGGGCAGGATTGTACTCTGCTCCTAAGCTTGTGCTCCATTCGAAGAGGGGCACATACTGGAGTTCTGAGTTTAACCCATCCGAGAAGACTTTTTTAGAGATGTTCTGGAGGACGAGGAGGCCTTAAAAGGGAACTCCAGGGCACATTGGGTGACCAACTGTTCAACTTGCCTGGGGCTGAGGGCTTGCTTGGGATGTGGACCTTTCAATTTAAAAACTGGGCAAGTTCTGGGTGAACCAGGATAATTTGCCCTAGTAGACAGGGGTTCAAGAGCTGAGTGGAGGCTGGGTGGGAAAGAGGCAGGGAGCTCAGGGTGGGAAGAGGCAGTGGCCATACTGCTGCTGGTGTCTTGAGCAGTCCAGAGCCTCGAGGTGGTCCCTGTTTCGAGGAATCTAACACTTTGAATATGAAGGCCTGCCCTCGTCCCACCTAGGTGGGTGGCTGCAGTGAGTGTTGGGGTCGGGGGACAAAACCTCCAGGGACTTGGGAGTGGAGAGGGAGCCTGATGGCTCTCTGCAGCTGGTTCCTGCAGGCCCATGTGGGGCTGGGGTTGGGAAGCTGTGCCTCCATCCTGCATTCAGGACCACCTCCCCTGCAGGGGGGCCTCCTCTCTGGCTGGCAGAGACGTACAGGTGTTTGTTGCTCTGTAGTTTGTAGCCTGGCAGGAAAAGCAGAAGTGGCTACTCGAGCCATTACGGCGTCAATACAGATGCAGGGGCTCTTCAGGGCTGGCACTGCATGGGATGGTACCCTTGCCCACAGCTGGGAGTGGGGATGTAGGAAGAATGCCAGCAGTTGATGACTCAGGTTCTGGAGCATTGGGGAAAGGAGCATGTCTGAGTGAGAGCTAGCACTCTTTTCTTAATACTCTCATCACGAGACACTTTCGCTTCCCTTGACCTCTCTGGGGACACAGGTGCTGGGATCGGCCGTGGAGTTAGAGCACCAAGTCTTTGAACCACCTCCACACACATCACATTGTGTGATGTCTGGCTCATAATCAGGTTGTCAGCTATTTGAGTGTCTCAGGGATTTCTACCCTTGTTCCCCTGAATCATGAATGCATGGGTCAGACTCCAGGCAGCCTAGCTAAGACTGAAAGAATTCAACTTAAATCTGAACTACTGGGGCACCTGGGTGACTCAGTTTGTTAAGCTTCTGCCTTTGGCTCAGGTCATGATCTCAGGGTCCTGGGATTGAGCCCCCCATTGTCATCCAGGCTCCCTGCTCAGCAGGGGGTCTGCTTCTCCCTCTGCTCCTCCCCCCTACTTGTGCACTCTCTCTCTCTTTCAAATAATAAGTAAATAAAGTCTTTAAAATTTTTTGAACTACTGCTCTCTCAAGATAGTCTGCAGTTTGAGTTAAGCCAAGCTAACTGCCTACTTGAAAACAACCAACCAACCAATACTCTTCGGAAGAACAACACAGAATCCATAGTCTTTATAATGTATTCTCATTGCGTCCAGATTACAGTCCAAAATTATTCCAAATATGAAGAAACAGGAAATACGAACCACACTCAAGAGAAAAGACAACAGAGATGTCTCCCAACATGACCCGGATGTTGGGATCTGTACACAAGGATTTTGTCAGGCAAAGATGCAAAGAAGAATATGCCTATGTTAAAGAAAGAAGATAGGAAACATAAGCAGAGGGAAGGAGTTAAGATGGCGGAGGAGTAGGGGACCCCTTTTTCAGCCGGTCCCCCGAGTCGAGCTGGATAGGTACCAGACCAGCCTAAACAACCACGGAACCAGCCTGAGACGCAGGGAGATACATCTGGATCTCTACAAATGAACATCTCCAGCGCTGAGTATTGAGGTACGAAGCGGGGAGCCATGAAACCGTGCACGGATATCGGAAGATAAA
>NW_024425119.1:7929170-7944592 GCF_017311325.1 Ursus maritimus
TGAGGGCTGGGACGCCGGGTGTGGGGCGCACATCCCGGGACGCTGCAGGGTTGAGCAGCACCAACAGAAACAGAGTTAAAGTGGCCAGAACATTAGTAGAGAACGGGCCGCAATCCTTCTGTTCCGTGACAGAGGCTGAAATTTGGCCGCTGCTGCTCTGACTCTCAGAAGAGGCACAGCAAACCGCCAGGGAAAGCCGCCAGAGAACAAAAGCCTGGAAATACCGGCTCAGAGAGTGCCCATCCCCATCCTCCCTCGCAGGGGACACGGAGACTCTACCCAAACAGGGTTGCCTGAGTATTGGCGCGGCAGGCCCCTCCCCCAGAACACAGAAGGCAGGCTGAAAAATCAAGAAGCCCACAACCCGGGCGCCTGGGTGGCGCAGTCATTGAGCGCCTGCCTTCGGCTTAGGGCGTGATCCCGGCGTTCCGGAAAGGAGTCCCTCATCGGGCTCCTCCGCTGGGAGCCTGCTTCTTCCTCTCCCACTCCCCTGCTTCTGTTCCCTCTCTCGCTGGTTGGCTGCCACATAAATAAATAAATAAAATCTTTAAAGAAGAAGCCCACATCCCTAAGATCCCTATAAAACAAGGGGCACGGCCTGGGACCCAGTCAATAATTTGGGCTCTGGAAACCCCGCAACCTCTCTTCATCAGAATGACAAGAAGGAGAAGCCCCCCCCAGCAAAGAAAAGACAGTGATTCTGTGGCCTCTGCCACAGAAATAATGGATATGGATGTAACCAAATTATCAGAAATGGAATTCAGAGTAACGATGGTCAAAATGATGAGTAGAATTGAAAAAACTATTAACGAAAAGGTTACTGAGAATATAGAATCCCTAAGGACAGAAATGAGAGCGAATCTGACAGAAATTAAAAATTCTATGAGCCAAATGCAGGCAAAACTAGAGGCTCTGACGGCCAGGGTCGCAGAAGCAGAGGAACGGGTTAGTGAATTGGAGGATGGGTTAATAGAGGAAAAAATGAAAATAGAAGATGGTCTTAAAAAAATCCACGCCCACGAATGTAGGTTACGGGAGATTACTGACTCAATGAAACGATCCAATGTTAGAATCATCGGCATCCCCGAGGGGGTGGAGAAAAACAGAGGTCTAGAAGAGATATTTGAACAAATTGTAGCTGAAAACTTCCCTAATCTAGCAAGGGAAACAAACATTCGTGTCCAAGAGGCAGAGAGGACCCCTCCCAAGCTCAACCACGACAAACCTACGCCACGTCACGTCATAGTGCAATTCGCAAATATTAGATGCAAGGATACAGTATTGAAAGCGGCCAGGGCAAAGAAATTTCTCACGTACCAAGGCAAAAGCATCAGAATTACGTCAGACCTGTCTACACAGACCTGGAATGAGAGAAAGGGTTGGGGGAGCATATTTAAAGCTCTTTCAGAGAAAAACATGCAGCCAAGGATCCTTTATCCAGCAAGGCTGTCATTCAGAATTGATGGAGAAATAAAGACATTTCAGAATCGCCAGTCACTAACCAATTTTGTAACCACGAAACCAGCCCTACAGGAGATATTACGGGGGGTTCTATAAAAGTAAAAAGGCCCCAAGAGTGATACAGAACAGAAAGTCACAGCCAATACAAACAAAGACTTTACTGGCAACATGGCAACATTAAAATCATATCTCTCAGTAATCAGTCTTAATGTAAATGGTTTGAACCATCCCATAAAACGCCACAGGGTTGCAGATTGGATAAAAAGAAATGACCCATCCATTTGCTGTCTACAAGAGACTCATTTCGAACCCAAAGATGCATTCAGACTGAGAGTAAGGGGATGGAGTACCATCTTTCACGCAAATGGACCTCAAAAGAAAGCTGGGGTAGCAATTCTCATATCAGATAAATTGGATTTTAAACTACAGACTATAGTTAGAGATGCAGAAGGGCACTATATTATTCTTAAGGGAAGTATTCAACAAGTGGATATGACAATTATAAATATATATGCCCCCAACAGGGGAGCAGCAAGATACACAAGCCAACTCTTAACCAGAATAAAGAGACATATAAATAAAAATACATTAATAGTAGGGGACCTCAACACTCCACTCTCAGAAATAGACAGAACACCCTGGCAAAAACTAAGCAAAGAATCAAAGGCTTTGAATGCCATACTCGACGAGTTGGACCTCATAGATATATATAGAACACTACACCCCAGAACCAAAGAATACTCATTCTATTCTAATGCCCATGGAACATTCTCAAGAATAGACCATGTTCTGGGACACAAAACAGGTCTCAACCGATACCAAAAGATTGAAATTATCCCCTGCATATTCTCAGACCACAACGCTCTGAAATTGGAACTCAACCACAAGGAAAAATTTGGAAGAAACTCAAACACTTGGAGACTAAGAACCATCCTGCTCAGGAATGACTCGATAAACCAGGAAATCAAAAATCAAATTAAACAATTTATGGAGACCAATGAGAATGAAAATACAACAGTCCAAAACCTATGGGATACTGCAAAGGCAGTCCTAAGGGGGAAATACATAGCCATCCAAGCCTCACTCAAAAGAATAGAAAAATCTAAAATGCAGTTTTTATATTCTCACCTCAAGAAGCTGGAACAGCAACAGAGGGACAGGCCTAATCCACGCACGAGGAAGCAGTTGACCAAAATTAGAGCTGAAATCAATCAAGCAGAAACCAGAAGTACAGTAGAGCAGATCAACAGGACTAGAAGCTGGTTCTTTGAGAGAATCAATAAAATTGACAGACCACTGGCAAGACTTATCCAAAAGAAAAGAGAAAGGACCCAGATTATTAAAATTATGAATGAAAAAGGAGAGGTCACGACGAACACCATTGAAATTGGAAGGATTATTAGAAATTTTTATCAACAGCTATATGCCAATAAACTAAGCAATCTGGAAGAGATGGAATCCTTCCTGGAAACCTATAAACTACCAAGATTGAAACCGGAAGAAATTGATTCCTTAAACAGGCCAATTAATTATGAAGAAATTGAGTCAGTGATAAACAACCTTCCAAATAACAAAACTCCAGGCCCGGACGGTTTTCCTGGGGAATTCTACCAAACATTCAAAGAAGAAATAATACCTATTCTCCTAAAGCTATTTCAAAAAATAGAAACAGAAGGAAAGCTACCAAACTCATTCTATGAGGACAATATTAGCTTGATCCCCAAACCAGGCAAAGACCCCCTCAAAAAGGAGAATTACAGACCGATTTCCCTAATGAATATGGACGCCAAAATCCTCAACAAGATACTTGCTAATAGAATCCAACAGTACATTAAAAGGATTATCCATCACGATCAAGTGGGATTCATACCTGGGATGCAAGCGTGGTTCAATATTCGCAAATCAATCAGCGTGATACATCATATCAACAAGAAAAGACTCAGGAACCATATGATCCTCTCAATCGATGCCGAAAAAGCATTTGACAAAATACAGCATCCTTTCCTGATTAAAACCCTTCAGAGTGTAGGAATAGAAGGTACATTTCTCAATCTCATAAAAGCCATCTATGAAAAGCCTACTGCAAATATTATTCTCAATGGGGAAAAGCTGGAAGCCTTTCCCTTAAGATCAGGAACTCGACAGGATGCCCACTCTCGCCACTATTATTCAACATAGTACTAGAAGTCCTTGCAACAGCAATCAGACGACAAAAAGGGATCAAAGGTATTCAAATTGGCAAAGAAGAAGTCAAAATGTCTCTCTTTGCAGATGACATGATACTCTATATGGAAAACCCAAAAGAATCCACTCCCAAACTATTAGAAGTTATAGAGCAATTCAGTAATGTGGCAGGATACAAAATCAATGCTCAGAAATCAGTTGCATTTCTATACACGAATAACGAGACCGAAGAAAGAGAAATTAGGGAATCCATCCCATTAACAATAGCACCAAAAACCATACGTTACCTTGGAATTAACTTAACCAGAGACGTAAAGGTCCTATATTCTAGAAACTATAAATCACTCTTGAAAGACATTTAGGAAGACATAAAAAGATGGAAAGATATTCCATGCTCGTGGATTGGAAGAATTAACATAGTTAAAATGTCCATGCTACCCAGAGCAATCTACACTTTCAGTGGTATCCCGATCAAAATACCGAGGACATTTTTCAAAGAACTGGAACAAATAGTCCTTAAATTTGTATGGAACCAGAAAAGGCCCCGAATCACCAAGGAACTGTTGAAAAGGAAAAACAAAGCTGGGGGCATCACAATGCCGGATTTCGAGCTGTACTACAAAGCTGTGATCACAAAGACAGCATGGTACTGGCACAAAAACAGACACATAGACCAATAGAACAGAATAGAGAGCCCAGAAATGGACCCTTGGCTCTTTGGGCAACTAATATTTGATAAAGCAGGAAAAAACATCCGGTGGGAAAAAGACAGACTCTTCAATAAATGGTGCTGGGAAAATTGGACAGCTACATGCAAAAGAATGAAACTTGACCGCTCTCTCACACCATACACAAAAATAAACTCCAAATGGCTGAAAGACCTCAATGTGAGACAGGAATCCATCAAAATTCTGGAGGAGAACATAGGCAGCAACCTCTACGACATCAGCCAAAGCAACCTTTTTCATGATACATCCCCAAAGGCAAGAGAAACAAAAGATAAAATGAATTTATGGGACTTCATCAAGATTAAAAGTTTCTGCACAGCCAAGGAAACAGTCAGAAAAACTAAGAGGCAGCCCACGGAATGGGAGAATATATTTGCAAATGACACTACAGATAAAGGACTGGTATCCAAGATCTACAAAGAACTTCTCAAACTCAATACACGAGAAACAAATAAACAAATCAAAAAATGGGCGGAAGATATGAACAGACACTTTTCCAATGAAGACATACAAATGGCTAACAGGCATATGAAAAAATGTTCAAAATCATTAGCCATCAAGGAAATTCAAATCAAAACCACACTGAGATACCACCTTACGCCAGTTAGAATGGCAAAAATAGACAAGGCAAGAAATAACAATTGTTGGAGAGGATGTGGAGAAAGGGGATCCCTCCTACATTGTTGGTGGGAATGCAAGTTGGTACAGCCACTCTGGAAAACAGTGTGGAGGTCCCTTAAAAAGTTAAAAATTGAGCTACCCTATGATCCAGCCATTGCGCTACTGGGTGTTTACCCCAAAGATACAGACGTAGTGAAGAGAAGGGCCATATGCACCCCAATGTTCATAGCAGCAATGTCCATGATAGCTAAATCGTGGAAGGAGCCGAGATGCCCTTCAACAGATGACTGGATTAAGAAGTTGTGGTCCATATATACAATGGAATATTACTCAGCTATCAGAAAGAACAAGTTCTCAACATTTGCTACAACATGGACGGCACTGGAGGAGATAATGCTAAGTGAAATAAGTCAAGCAGAGAAAGACAACTATCATATGATTTCTCTCATCTATGGAACATAAGAACTAGGATGATCGGTAGGGGAAGAAAGGGATAAAGAAAGGGGGGGTAATCAGAAGGGGGAATGAAACATGAGAGACTATGGACTATGAGAAACAAACTGAGGGCCTCAAAGGGGAGGGGGGTGGGGGAATGGGATAGGCTGGTGATGGGTAGTAAGGAGGGCACGTATTGCATGGTGCACTGGGTGTTATACACAACTAATGAATCATCGAGCCTTACATCGGAAACCGGGGATGTACTGTATGGTGACTAACATAATATAATAAAAAAAAAAAAAAAGGAAACATAAGCAGAGAAATATAAACTTCTGAAAAGAATCAAATGTAAATTTTAGAATTCAAAGATGCAATGCTACATGAAATTTAAAAAGATCACCGGAGGGGCTTAATAGAAGCGTGGGGATGGCAGAAGAAAGAGTCAACGACCTTGCAGATAGATAAATAGAAATTATCCAATCTGAAGGTCAGAAGAAAATAGTTTAAAAATGAGCAGAAACTCAGGGATTTGTGGGACAATAAAACAGACAAACAAACCCAAATCCTCTAATATATGTGTTCTTGAGTCCCAGAAGGAGAGGAGAGAAAGAATGAAGCAGAAAAAAATATTCAAAGAAATATGCTGGAAATTTGCCAACTTCAGTGAAAAACAAACACTTTTAGATTCAGGAAGCTCAGTAAATTCAAAGCAGAATGGAAAGTAAAAACAATAACAACAACGACAAAAGCACATCTAGGCCAATCATAGTCAAACTGCTACAAATCAAAGGTAAAGAAAAAATCTTGAAAGCACCCAGACAGAAAGGGCACACTGCTTACAGAGAACATTTTCAATGTCGCTGTTTTCTCATCAGAAACAGTGCAGACTGGAAGACAGTGGAACATCTTTAAAAATCTGGAAGAAACAAAATCGTCAACTCAGAATTGCTTTTCCAGTGAAAATATTCTTCCAGAATGAAGATGAAATAAAACTATTCTCAGATAAAAGAAAACTCGGAGATTTTGCCGTCAATGAACCTGGACGATGAGAAATGCTAAAGGGAGTGTGGGGGCTGGGAGGGAAGGAATCCAGGCAGAAGATAGAACTGCAGGGTGCAGTGAAGAGACATGGTTAGTTTGTAGCTAAATAGAAAATCTGGCTTTTCTTCTTAAATAAGAAAGGCATACCTGTTTAAAGCAAACATTGTAACATTGTATCGTGGGATTTATAAAACATGTAGATGCAACATACACGAAAACCATAGCATAGTGGATAGGGGTAGACCCCTACAGTTCTGGGGTTCTTCATGCAATATTAACTCTAGGGAGTTGGTAAAGCTAAGGATGGGGAGCAGGAGTTCTCTCCAGGGCTGTGGCTCTCAGCCTCTGGTCTGGCAAGCCCTGGGGGTCCCTGAGATCCTTTTGATGTGTGTGTGTGGGGGGGGGCGGTGTGAGGTCAAAATTATTTTTACAATAATCCTAAGATATTATTTGTTTTTTTCTCTTTCTTTTTTTTTTTTAAAGATTTTATTTATTTATTTGACAGAGATAGAGACAGCCAGTGAGAGAAGGAACATAAGCAGGGGGAGTGGGAGAGGAAGAAGCAGGCTCCCAGCGGAGGAGCCCGATGTGGGGCTCGATGTGGGGCTCGATGTGGGGCTCGATCCCAGAACGCTGGGATCACGCCCTGAGCCGAAGGCAGATGCTTAATAATTGCGCTACCCAGGCACCCCTCTCTTTCTCTCTTGAGAGAACCATGGAGTTAGCAGAGGCCACGTGAGGTGTGGTGACATCATCCCTTGACGGTGAATTTGTGTATCCTTGTGTTTTAAAATGTTCTCCATTTTAATTTCTAATACAGTGACTGTGAATAGATATAACCTACATAAACAAAAGCTCTTTGAGGTTCTCAATTTGTAAGGGGAATAAGTTTGAGAAGAGCCGCCTTAAAGCAACCAGCAGAAATACTACACAATAAATACAACACGCTGAATACAGTGTGATATAACACGATACAGTGATTTTTCAAAAAGGCAAAAAAGTATAGCTAAAAGGCCAGTCTATCAATTAAATTAAAATGGAATTCTGAACTGGCTTAATTTGCTGGGCTCGTTTCTAACAGGGTGACCTATTAGAAATCGTTCTGGTTGGTCTGGGACTGAGACGTTTCCTGGGACACAGGACTTTCAAAACTAAAACTGGTTCAGCCCCACGCAAACTGGGACAATTGGTTATTTCTAGCCCTTCGATCAACTACTTTGTCCCCCTTTCCCTTGGCCAAATGTGAGCCCCTCAAGAGCAAAAGCCACATCCGCGCTATGTGTAGGCCCCTGACAGGTGAGAGGCCTGGATGAAGGAGCGAAAGGAAGCAAGCTATGAGATTATAAGTACACCCCATGTTCACAAAAATAGAAAACATCCACGAGAAAAATGTGAAATGAATGTGACCATCTTAGAGTAAAGGGATGTGGATGATTTAAAAACTGTTTCTCTGTTTAGTGAAATTTCTGTAATGTTATTAAATCACTTTAATAATTATAAAGTAAATGTATTTAGAATGATAATTGTAGCCAGGTGGCTCTTTCTAAGCCAGACAAGATTAGAGGGTGAGGCCATGGATCCTGAAGATGACGCTAGACCCTGGCTCTGGGGGCATCTTTAATCTGCGTGATTAATGAAGAAGGACTTTCTGTCCTTTGAAACTCAGGCCAGGCACAGATCCTTTCAGCCTTGGGGGGGCTGCTATCTAAAGCGGCCCCCCCCGCTGTCCCCCCCCCCCCCCCCCAGTCTCTGATTCTCACTTACACCTTCTGCACCTGCTTCTGGGTCCATTGCGTTTCATTTCTCACTAAACGAGGAGAGGCAAAGCGCAGAAGTAGAGAGGGGCATAGTCTCCGAAGTTTTGAATGGGTTGAGAGAAAGCAGAGGGAGTACGTGATGTGAGTGCAGGAGTGCAGGAGAGCATTTTCAGTTTGGATTTTCAGTTTTAGTTTTTAATTTTGAAATTCCTGTTGGTGCTGCCACCTGCTGTCCTCCATCGGGAAGGGCCTTTGAGGAATAGCTCTGGCTTTTCCAGACCAGTGAGGTTTTCCTGCAGCCTTCATTAGACCCCAGCATTTGGAGAGGAGTTTGTTCTTTCCTGGAATCCAAACAGCCATGGGAGACCCTTTAGACACCTTGCCCTGGGCTGGGACACATTGGGGCTTTTATGCCCCCCATCAGGAGAGAGGTACAGGAAAGCTGGAGCAGAGGGGGCTGAGGAGGCCTGAGTCACCCGGGCTGAGATCCTGGGCTTCTGCCCTTAATGGACACTAGAGCTGTGGACAGGGACACCTGGGTGGCTCAGTCAGTTAAGCATCTGCCTTCAGCTAGGGTCATGATCCTGGGGTCCTGGGATCAAGTCCTGCCTCGGGCTCCCTGCTCAGTGGGGAGTCTGCTTCTCTCTCTGCCTGATGCTCTCTCTTCTTGTGCTCTCTCTCTGACAAGTAAATAAATAAAATCTTAAAAAACAAACAACCACACAAATAGAGCTGTGGACAGAAATGTTGGGGATGGGAGTGACTCTAACAAGAGCTGAGTCTGTCCGGCAATCTCCACTCTGCCCAAGTCATCTCAGGTATGCAAGTTAGGGCCTTGATGCCTATAGGTTAAGAATATTTGGGCAGAAGCTAAATCAACCCCAAAGGAGTGTCAGCCACTAGTGTTGGCCCTCCGGTCCACCTTCCCTACTCTATCAGCTGTCTGTCTACAGCATCAGGTGATCATGCTTCTCCCCAGCTTAAAACCTTTCAATGAATGCACCCTCTGATCCACAAGATGAAGCCCAAGCTACTTAACCATCGTGCCACATTCTTCATTTGTAATTGGCTCTGCTTGCCTTATGCCATGTGGTTCCCTCCTGTCATATGTGTTCTAGCCTCAATGGTGATCTTACTATTTCTAAACATCGACTTGCATTTGCACATGTGACTCCTTGGCCAATTCTGTGTTTTTTAAGCATCAGAGACCAAAAGGTAGCATAACATAGTGGCTAATGGAGTGGGTTCCAGATTCGTCTGGCTCAAATCCACGCACTGCCTCTTAGGAGCTTTGTGACCATGGCCAGCTTATGCAGTTTCTCTGTGCCTCTAAAATCCTCACCTGTAGAAGAAAGATGAAGACAATGGTACCCATAGGTGTGTTGTGAGGATTACATGAGCTAATAATCAAAATTTCTTTGGAGAATGCCTGGTATTTGGTAAACACTCAATAAATATCTTGCTTAGAAAGGCAGAGTAGTAGCAAAATAGTTGGGTCAGTGATTTTCAACCAGGAGCAATTTTGCTCCCCAGGGGATACTTGAAAAATATCTAGAAATTTTTGGTTTTCACAGCTGTGGGGATGCTGCTGGCATCTAGTGGGTAGGGCCAAGGAGGCTGCTAAGCATTCGACAATGCACGAGACAGCACCTTCCACAACAAAAAATTATCTGGCCCAAAATGTCAATAGTGCTGAGGTTGAGAAACTTCAGGTTAGGTGGTCAGGCTCCTCTGGAACCAATCTGTTTGGGTTCAAATCCTGGCTCTGCCTTTGATATGTGACCTTTGGCAAATTACTAAGGAACTCTATGTTCCTTAGTTTTTGTGATGGTTGATTTTATGTGTCACCTTGACCAGGTCAAGGGATGCCCAGATAGCTAATTAAACGTTATTTCTTGGTGTGTACATGAGGGTGTTTCCAGAAGAGATTAGCATTTTAGTTGGTAGACTGAGTAAAGCAGATGGGCCTCCCACTCGGGGACACCATCATCCAATCCACTGAGGGCCTGCCTGAATAGAACGAAAAACAGAGGAAAGGAGGATTAGCTGGGACATTGGTCTTCTGTCTTTGGACTGGGGTTTATACTTCTCAGGCTTTCGGATTCGGACTACAATTATACCGTCGACATTCCTGGGTTTCTGGCTTGCAGCCAGCAGATCATGAAACTCCTCAGCCTCCATAATTGCTTGAGCCAAAAGCTTATAATAAATCTCTGGAGAATCCTGACAATACAGTTTCCTTACCTGTAAAGTAAAGATATCATTATGTCATAGGATTCTTGAGAGGAGTAAATGAGTTGAAAAGTAAATGTCTGGCATGCAGTAATCATGCCATGGCTGCCATCCATTATTATTACTTCTCTCCTCATGGGTCCCCTCTTCTGGGAAGCCCTCCTGGAGTCAGGGCTTTCCCGAGCTTATCACACATTAGCACTTATCTTGATGTATGATAACCACCTGTTCACTTAGTTATCTTTCTTATAAGACTGTGAGCTCCTTGAGGGAGGGACTGTTCTACTGGTTTCAATATCCCAAGACTGAGCATGATGCCTGGCACATGTATCTGTAGGATGAGCCCATGGGATGAGGTGGAGAGGAAGAGGAATGGACCAGGTATTGGAGTTTTCGAGGAAGGTGCCCAAGGAGGAAGAGAGCATGTAGTAGAGAGACAGGTCCAGATGCTGAGGTTGGCAGTGGGGGCAGATGCTCCAAGAGAGGATGCCTAAGGCTCTTTCCTGTTTTCCTGATACAGAGAGCGAGGGAGTGAAGTTGACCCCGAGGATAGCCCTGCCCCACTTACTGTTCTGTAGTGAGAGTTCGGGCCATTGTTATGTGACCTTGCTTCTCACTCTTGGGTAGAGAAAGCAGTCATAGGAAGGCAAGGTGCCCTTGAGAGGGCTCGGCTGGCTCTCACCTGGGAACCCTGGCTACTACCTTCTCTGGGCTTCATTAAGTAATAGGGCTATGGGCACTGGTAGTAGTAGATCTGGTCCTGATGAGTGTTCTGCTTCTCTTGGGTGACAGCAGAGGTTACTGTATGCCAGGCTCAGGGGCTGCCCATAGCCAAGACTGTTGGGGAGAGCATAGCAGAAGAGAGAGCCATTAAAACACCTTCCCTGGTGTCCCCCTCTTTCCAGCCATCAGATTTGGGTTCACCTGGTGGCCTCTGCACATAGCCTTCTCCCAGCTGTGTTTCTCCATTTCACCCTCCCTCTTTTCAACAAAGAAATCTTTGGCTCTGGTATCACCATGCTGGCCTTGGAGGGCTGGGGAGGATCCCAAAGATTCCTTACTCTGTGAGGGATAACTGGGCACCCAGGTGTGGCTCTCCCCTGCCTTGTATGCCCGGACACCGCCTTCTGCTCATTGCTACTGGTCTTAAGGATCTTGATGCTCTGTCATTGCAGAATTTGTCAATAAGCTTCCCACTGGCAAAGATCTGATGCTATCTAAGATATTCTCCCTGCCCCTGGATATGTAATCTCTCTAATGACATGAGGCTTCTTGAGTTGCATTTGTCCTATTAAAGCCACAAGGTAAGCTTATACATACGTGAAAGTGGGGGGTATTACCTGAAGATGCCGGACATTCTTTTTAACAATTACCTAGGGAAAACGTGGGTTCTCAGAAAGTACTCCAGCAGGTGGACCTAAGAGAGGAAAGAAAGGGGGCACTTGCCTACCTCTGAACTTCACTTTCTTAAAGACTTCTAGGGGGCAGACACTGAGATGTGGGTTTCTGGTGCTGGGTGCTCAGATGGTGTCTGGACCTGGGGTTAGGATGGAAGGGCCTAGGACACTGAGTGTAGAGCCATTCCTTTTTGTGGCTGGACAGGTTTTTATTGCCCTAAGTCATTTGCCCATGTCCTTTTGCCAGCCTGGCAAATATTGAGGCTATGGTGCTAGGAAGAGGGTCATTTATGATGAAATTCAAAGCTAAAAATATGTGTTAGTTTCCTGTTGCTGTGTAATAAATCACTCATACATTTAGCAGTTTAAAACAGCAAACATCTATTATTTTACATAGTTTCTGAAGGTCAGAAATCCAGAAGCAGCTTCGATGAGTGATGTTGGTGAGTTTCTCATAGGGCTTCCATCAAGATGTTGGCCAGGGCTGCACTCATCTGAAGGCTTAGCTGGGGCTGGAGGGTCTGCTTCCAAGATGGCTCCCTCACATGATTGTGGGAGGGTCACTTCCACTTACCTGATATAGGGTAGGAGGAGAATCCACAAGAATGGGAATGCTAGGAAGCAGGGATCACTGGGGGCCATCGTGGAGATTGGTTGGGTATCACAGAAATAGACATATTATTTTAGTGCAATAAATGCAGAAGACCAGTTAGTAGGATGTTATTTTTGCTAGGTATGGTTGTATTTCAGATGCATTAACCTGAAGCCGGAAGGCCTTTGGGGGCTCTGACTCTCTTCTTCACCTTAAGATCTGAAGGGCTCCTTCACTCCTCCCTCAAGTAGCAGGACCATACAGATCAAAGTATGACCTACAGGAGACCAAACACCAAAGAAGTGAGTCTTTGGGAAAATAGCAAAGAGTTAAAAAGGACCAAGAAGCTGTTGAGAAGGAGAAAGAAAGAGAAGCAAGGAGAAGCCCTAAATAGAATGCCTTTTCCAACCTAAGGGAGGGTGACTATAGCATGAGTCTTAAGAATCTAGGACAATGGTCCCACACCAGCAGATTGTCTAAAGGGACAAGTTCAGAGCCTGGAGATTCCAGTTCCAAATCTCCCATGCCCCCTGGGCTTTGTGTAGACTTTCAAGCCTGAAATAAAGTCCTTTAATAAAGAACTCTTTAAACATTCTGTGTGTGTGCTTTGCTTGTTAATAGCAAGGCAGATCTCTATACCCTGCACCATCCCTTCCATCCACAATGAGTTTATGGGCGAAGCTGCATTCATACCTCAGATAATTGACTCATATATTACTCTCTGTTCTATTTTGCTTTTGTTTTCTCCAAGACTTTAATAAACCCTTATTTTAAATGGTTCACCTCTGTCCCATCTGTGCTACTCAGTAAGAAATGAGTGGTGGGGAAGCAGAACAGGGTGGGAGTAGCAGCAGAGGTTAGGGGAGCCACCTTGAAGAGAGACAGAATGCTTTGTGATCTAGCTGTTCCTTTGGGGTTCTTTCTCCACTGGGGGCCTTGCAGGATAGACTTCCGTTACACGAAGGATGACAATTTCCTGACTGCTGGGTCAAGGACAGGGAGCAAAGCTTTTCTAAAAACAGTGGGGAACGAGAGAGGGATCCAAGGGGAGGGTGTGGGTGTGGAAGGCAAGAGAGTAGATCTGTCACAGAACACTGAGGCTGAACAGAGAAATAAAATAATTTGTCTGAGATCACACAGCGAGGCTGCAAGAAATGACTCCTTGAGCAGTGCTTTGAGCTCTGCCTTGCCTGTCTGCTTAGGTCAGTGAATACCCATGGCTATTGTTATGTGCATGAAGGAAAGAGAAGATTAGGTGCTGGCTCTCAGCAGTCTTGTAGAACAGTGCATGAAAAGGCCAGACGGACAATACACACAGCTCTCCCCACACACTGTCCACGGAAGAGGCATATTGTAAGACAGGCTCAGGAGGGATGTGCACATTCACATGGAAGGAAGACTGCCATTGATGCTTAAGTACACCCTCCTCCTCCTGGCTCATCTGACCGTCAGTAGGGGTGGGGAAGCCCTACTGAGGCTTGAAGGGAGGGATCGCTGGGGCTTCACTAGTGACAAGGAGGACAGGGGATATTCTGCAGGGGATCCGGGGCAGGTGGGTGGAGGCCTCTCAGGCAAGGGGGAAGCTTGAGAAAACCACCAGGGTGAGGGGGCGGGGGTCAAGGTGCTGGCTGGATTTGGCATCCATACACAAGAAGAGTGAGGACCAGGGGGGTCAAGGGAAAGTGGCTGCACCTGCATCTGGAGACCGGAGGCTTCTGGAAGCCTAGTGGTCAGGAGGAGAAGTAGCTATCCAGATTCCAGCACCATCTGGGATGGCCCACTTGTCCTCATAGGGATGAGGGGGCCACAGGATCGAGGGAGAGGTTCTGGTCCTGGAGCCCTGCGGCAGGCAGATGTTTTATCTGCCTCAATAGCCAAGGGGAAGGCGATACTATCTCTAAATCTCTGGTATCACATTTATACTTTGGTATAAATATAAGCCACCTAGTGACTTCAGAGGCATTGGTGGTGACACCTTATCCTTAACTGTAGAGTGTAAGGCTTTGGTTCCAGTTAAGAGAATTTCAATCAGCAAGTGAAGAGGTAAGAGATAACAAAACTAATAATAGCTAAGATTCTCAGTTCTTACTCTATTCTGGGTATTACGCTGAGTGATTTTACAGGGAATCGTCACAAAATTCCTTGGAGGAAGGAAAGGCTCTTGGTATTGCTTTGTATGACTGGCAAATGTGTCTTATTTACTGAAATGGTTTTTTTAGTGGTTGGATACGCTCACACAGCTGGTAAGATATGGCAGTTCGACACCAGAGCCTACTCCCCTGACCACTGTGAAATACTCCTTCCCAATTTTGGGTGTGATTTTAGGTTGATCTAGAACTTCTGAGGCAAGTGATTTATCCACAAACTCAAAGGCCTGGCTACGCTGGTGACTCTCTGCTTGGGCACTGGCCATGGGGGACAGAAAAGAGGCTCTCTCTAAGGGCCAGAACAAAAGGGAGGACAGAGGGAAGTGAGATGTGGGACTGGGTAGGTGGAGGAAGGCAGGAGGCTTTCCCCCTGGCGAGGTAGTGGGCCAGGAAGTCCTTGAGAGAACAGTGGTCTCCTTGTTCTTGCTGAAAGATCAGCTCCATCTCATGCAGAGGCCAATTAGAATCCAAATGTCTTTGGAATCTAAATGGCCTCTGGTGAGGGTGGGTATACCGTGTGGAGCAAGGTGCCCACAGAACTGGCCCAGAGCCATCCTGCTGGCTGAGGTCTAGAGGAGGAGGGGGAGGGCCTGATGGATGCTGATTCCGGCCCCTGGTCAGGCAGGGCCACTCCTTGCACCCTTGGCCTCAGTGGCTTTGACTTCTTCCTCCCTCCCTCCCTCCCTCCCTCCCTCCCTCCCTCCCTCCCTCTCTCCCTCCCTCCCTTCCTTTCCCTCCCTCCCTCTTTCTCTCTTCTCTCTCTCTCTTTTCTTCTCCTTCCTTCCTTCCTTCCTTCCTTCCTTCCTTCCTTCCTTCCTTCCTTC
>NW_024425119.1:7944602-8063021 GCF_017311325.1 Ursus maritimus
CCTTCCTTCCTTCCTTCCTTCCTTCCTTCCTTCCTTCCTTCCTTCCTTCTCTTTTTCTCTTTCTTTCTACCCTTGATGCAAACCCAGCTACACCCATCAGAGTCCTTCACAGAGCTGCCTGATTTGGCCATCGAGGACCCTCACCAGATACCCTTTCACCTCCTGCTATACATACAAGGTCTCCCCCATCCTCACCTGTCCATAATCATGGATACAGCACTGGGATGACTCCAGATCAGTCCTTGGGGGCCCTGATGGCATGGGTGCTACTGTGATCGAGGGGGTTATAGCCTGGAGAAGTCAGGGGAGACGTCCCAGAGAGCTGAGTGGGGGTACTGGAGGTGGTGCCCAGGCTGGGTAGGCACAGCAAGCTCCAGAAAAGGAAGAGTCTATGGCAGGGAGAGGCAGGAGGGAAGAAGCAGGCCATCCTTAGCTATATTGGGAACTTCTGACCTCATACTGACCTTTGGGTACGTGAGCCTAGACCAGATGTAGTTCTTGCCTCATAGGGGATAACATTGGGATTGGGGAAAGGTGTCAATATGGCCAGGCCTCTGCTCTCTCTTGGGATCCCAGGATTTGCAGTGGCTTCTACGGATCCCCTGCTGCCAGTAAGGGGTCCAACCACGGTTATAGGATGGAGCTCCTAGCTGGGATGGCCATTGTGATTTAGAGTTGAGGAATTTCCTGCTTTTGCCTGAGCTTTCTTTTCAACATGCAGGTCTGGGCATGTGGGGTGGGGTGGGGTCACATGGAAGAGAGTGGCTGAAGGGAAAGGGGCAGCGGGGAGGGGTACCTGGCTAGACTTTGCTGCTCCTGCCTACTCTCTGGTCCCCTACCAGAACGTGGACCTCGAGGCCTTGGGCAGCATGTGGTTCTCTGCTTCAGAGGGCACACACCTGCTCTTGGTATATCCACTGTTGGTTACTTTCTTCTGCGAAGAGGGATCTGTAGTGACATAGGAATCGAGACTAAAGGATCATCTGAAGTTCAGGCCAGAAGGTTGTTTGTGAGCATGTGGTGCTCTCTGGGCCTGAGGAGGAGTGGGGTAGGGGCCTGGTGGAGTGGGGCTGGCTTAGAAGGGGGTTTTTACTCCCTCTCACATGGAAATAAACCTTTTGGATTGCTGATCATCTCCCTGGGGGCTAGGACGCTGGTCAACAAAGTCAAAGTCAGTCCTGGATCCTCAGCTTTGTGTGCCCCAGGACAGGCTTGGGGGCGGCACTTCCCTCGAAGGCTATGTCCCTCTCTTCTTTCTCAGTTGATGCCCTGGTAATCATCTCTTCCATCTGAGGACAGACGGAGCAGCCTGATTTGAAGGAGAGGTTGGGGTTTTGAGCAGGTGAGTATGTGGGTTGGAAATTGGTGGTGGTGGTACGGTGTGTGTGTGTGTGTGCTGCAGGTGTCTGTGCGGTGGGAAAGGGAATATTCAAGAAGGTGGTGGAGGAGGGAGGATTAAACTTGGTGTGATCAGCACCCCCTGCTGCCCACAGGGGAACAGCAGCCCAGGCTTCCAGTCTCAGTAGCTCTCTGCTCCTGCCCACCCCCTGGGTGATGCTTCTGAAGCTGCTCAGTCCTCCTCTAATGGCTTGTGCTCTTTTGGGGATCTCCAGGCTTCTTGTTGGACTCTGGCTCCTGAAGAGGTAAGGTCAAGTGAAGGACGTGGACTTGCAGTGTGGATGGCTGGATGCTCATGTCCCAGGCATTTTCGGGGTGTTTAGATTGGACCTGACAGTCATCATGGAGGCCTCCAAGTTCCTGGGTCAGCCCCTCTGGCAAGACTAAAGCAAGCGGCGCTGGACCAATATGAAGAGCACAGAAGACAGTCCTGTGGGGAGAGGCTTGGACCTGTGCTGTGAACTCAGAGGGGCCAGGACATTTCAGTGCCCCGGTGACTTAGACAACAGGTGACTATACACGGAGCATTTTCCTTTGGTTTCACTGTACCTTGGAAAAAGACAAGGCAGGATCCAGCAGTCCCCAGAGCTTCTGCTGGGTGGCTTTGTCCAGAGGAGGGCTCTCTACTCCCCACTCTACTGGGGACATCTGCAGAGAGACTGGCAGAGAGTAAGCTATTCAGTTCCACTCTGAGTTCTTTTCTTTTCTTTTCCAAACTCATTCCAGGGCATCTAGTAGGATCAGTGTTCAAAACCAGTGACTGTCTTGAATGTGTAGGGGCTTAGCCATTGCAGGAAGAGGGGGCAGTGGTGATCATCTAATGAGCATAGGCCAGGGACTTTCCAACAACCTCTGCCTCCCACACAGTCAGGATCTGTCCCCATCCCACACTGAGCCCTCTTCTCCCTGACTCTTGCCCCACAGGACTTTTATTCTGAAAGGACGAAGGTCCCTGGAGGTGGGGAGGTGTCCAGAGGCTGGAGCTGGCCCTGACCCTGAACAGGCCCTGCCCTCTGGGCTCTTTTCCAGGGTATTCTGGGACCCTTAGGGAGAAGCCTTGCTCTTCTCACTTTTCCCTCTCATCCTCTGTCCCAGCCTTGCTGGCCTTCAAGCAGAGGGTCCCAATAGCCAGGCATGTCAGTCTTCTTCCTGCTGTTGCCCTCACACCCCCATGTCCCTCATCTTCCTAGCTCTTGGCCTTGTATTTTCCATCTGTTACCCCTTTCAATCTTTTCTAGCCTTCTTGCTGCCTATGCTTCCCAAAGCAGACATGGAGGCCGGGTCATTATTCTGAAGCTTCATAACCTCCTCCAGCACTAGACAAAGGTCTCACCCTGTCCCATTCCACTTCCCCAAAATGTAGCATGGAAATATAAGATAGCCAGGATTCATTCAGACATTGGTACATGTGGTCTGTTGAACTCTGTGTGGGTGAGGCCTTGCCTTGGGCCGGGTTCTGTTGAACACATGCGGCTTTCTTGAGAATAAGGACAGGAAATAGACAAAAGATTCTACCAGTAGTTCCTGTTTAAATTCTTGAACCCTAGTCAGTTTTCCAAAAGTTCCACCAGGACAGAATTCTTACTTGTCCCCAAATGCTCAAAGCTTATTTCTTTCTTAGATGGAAAATAAGGGACCAAATGAACCAAAGAGAGTTGAGATCCATTGTTTTCAAGGGGTCTTTCCCCTTTGCCTGTTTCTTTCATCCAGGAGGCCAGACTGGGAATTGGATCTGAGGCTACTATAGGGCAGTGGAGTGTGAGGAAAAAGGACTTTGGCCTGGGGGGTTGCAAGTTATAGATTAACATGGGGAGGGGTGAGGAGGGACCCGGAGGCAGAGTAAGTGGCCCGAGAAAGGGACTGCTGACCTGGCACAATCTGGGCTTGAAGGGGTACGAGCAAGAGGAGTCTGGGGACCGGTGCCATCTGCAGGGGCCCTCAGCTCCTCTCTGGCTACTTGACCTTCCTGAAGACCTGCTCGCACACTGCATCCCTTGCAGTCAGTTCCTGGGGACAGAGTAGGAATAATGAGGAGAAAGAAGTTTCTTGCCAGCCAGAGTTCCTTTTTCAAGGTCCTTGAGCTCTGTTTAATCCTTTGGGAGACAACAGCTAGAGCATTTGATGTATGGGGAATTGTATCATTGTCCCACACCTTCAACTTTTCACCCCAGAGGAAGGAAGGGAGCTGGGTCATGGAATGTGAAATGGCTAGGCTCTGTCTCTCTAGTCATGATTTATGGACATTCATCTGACTTGTAGCCAGGGCCCACCTGGCCCCTCTATGTCTTCCTCTCTCTACTCTTGCCAGTGCTTTTGTTTTCTTTTTGGTTGCTCTCCTTGGAGGGGGGCAGAGGGTGGCATAGGAGACTGACTCGATTTGGGCAAGGGGATGAGTCCTATCTGGAGGCCCCTCTCCCAGCCCTCACCCAGCTTACCAGATACAACTTCTCTCCCTCTAGCCAGTGTCTCCAGCCTCGGTTGGGGACCTCCCCTTTCTGCACACATACCAGCTGCTCCTCCTCCCAGGTGACTATTGTCTATAGGGAAAGCAGGAATAAGGGAAGATTTGGAGGCAGAACATCCCAAATGCATCCAACTCAGTCTGGCTGGGCGGCCCCTCTTCACACCACCGCTGACACTGTCTTGCTCCAGCCCCTTCATTCTGAGTAAGATGGCTGCTCTGATTCAGTAGGACTCCCTTCCCCAACTCCCAAAGGCCACTGAGGGGGGCCCATAGTTTGTCTACAGTGACTGCTAGGGCAGAGCAGGGATGGAGCGGGATAACGAGGAGTAGAACTGGGGTGGGTGGGTGATGAAGAACAAACACTTTGTCCTTTGGATACTTCCGGCTGGACTGGAGGGTCTTTTGGGAAAGACCAGGGAAGTTGTAAGTCCCACCAGGGAATCTCTCCTCTTTCTTGGTTTCGAGGACAGCTGAAGTGTCCCTGAGAGTGAAGGATCACCCCCAGCCCTGAATCAGAGTGGGGTGGGCCTGGGCATTCCAACCAGCATGTATTAAAGCCTCCCATAGGATAGGCCCTGCTAACCAAGGAGCTCAGAATCTTGGTCAGACAGAGCAGGAAGCAGGTACCTGTGACACCAGGCAAGTGTTGGGGATGGGAGTGGGGAGGGAAGAGCTGAGTCTTCAAGGAAGCAAGGAGTTAGTTAGATTGGAGATGCTGGGAAATTTCTAGCAAGAAAAGGAACAGCATAGAAGAAAGAAGGCCACATAGTTGTTAAGGGCTCTTAAGTAGAGTGGACCTCATCTGGAACATAAGGGATTGTCACTGAGAGGGTTTCATTCATGATGATGTTTATATTTTAGATAAATGCTTGTGGCTACAGTATGCAGAGTGGGTTAGAGAAGGGTTAAGATTGAGGGCCAGATTTGGGCACCAGGCGAGAAATGAGGGCTTGAATGAAGGAGGCACTAGAGGAAGGCTAGGAAGAATCAACAATGTTCAGTGGAAATATAACGGGCCATAAACACAGGCCACATTAGAAAATGCAAGATTCCTAGTAGCCATGTTAGAAAAGGAAAAAGAAACAAGTGAAATTAAATTTAATAATGTATTTTATTTAACCTAGAATATATAAAGTATTATCATTTCAGCATGTGATTAAAATCAAAATCACTGAGATGTTTTACGTTGTTTGGTATTGTCTCAAACCCCACTATGTATGCTATACTTATAACACTCTGTTTGGATTAGTTACATCTCAAGTGTTCGAAGGCCATATATGGTTAGTAGCAACTATACTGGACAGTGAAGACAAGTTATAAAGACTTCTTGACCAACTAGATGTGTGTGTGTGTGTGTGTGTGTGTGTGTGTGTGTGTGTGTGTGTTGGGGTGCAGAAGATACAGCTGTGACTCCCAGGTCTCTGGTCTGGCTGGTTATTGCCATTAATAAAGACAGGAAATATAAAGCAGTAATAGTTTGGGTAGGAAGATAATGACTTTGGCTTTGAGCTTGGGGCATGCGGTTGGAAACATCATACAGGCAGATGAAAACTTCACCGTGGAGCTCAGGAGGCAACTCTGGCTGGAGAATCCATGTCAAGGACAGTTTACAGATGGTAGCAGAAAGCATGGGTATAGATGATTTAGCCCATGCTTTGGTGTACAGACAAAAGAGAGAAAGGCAAGAACAAAATACTAGGGGAAACCCCAGTTAAAGGGATTAATAAGAGAGCTAGGGTCTGCAAAGGAGACCAAAAGGAAGGCTTAAGAAACAGAAAGAAATAGAGGATAGTGGACTCATAAAGGCTAAGGGAAAAGAGAGTTTGCAGTGACCAAGAAGGTCACAAGCTAGAGGGTGAGCAAGTATTTCTTCTTTGGACTGATGGTGACCTGCCTTTTTTGTCCTTTCGGCTGGCAATAAGAGGGGGCAGGAGAGAGCGACTTGGGTGACTGTTACCTTGGGGACTCTGCAGCCTACTGTAGTGATCGCTTTTCTCTGCCTCTGGCTGGGAAAGTGCACTTTGTTTTGCCCCAGATTGTTAAGAGGCCCCCACCCGCTCAACCACGTGCCCTCCCCCAAGCCTGAGGGAAAGTACCTGGCATTTTCGTCCATCCACGTTCCTTAGATCCTCCTCAAACTCAACTCCCACCTCGAATTCCAGAATGTAGTTGTGGAATGTGCTGAGGGTCTTCACTGTCATGTGGTTGCCCTGATGGTCAATCTCCTTGTCCGGCTTGAGCAGCAGCGCGATCTTCCGCAGAGCCATGCCGATGTCTGTGGGGGCTACCTCTTAGTGGGGCTCCTACAAGCCAGCCAGGGCTGTGGGCTGCCCCTTAGCTGGGTCTGAGACCATAGACGGACTCTTGCTACCAATGCCCTGGCTAGAAATGGATCCCAAGTCAGGTGCCACCACAGCATCCAACCCCAGAACTCCCTCTTCTCAATGGGACAGAGAGGCAGGGAGGGAAAGGGGAGAAGAGGAGTGAGAGGGGTCTGGGAGGGTGAGGCCATTACTTAGGGCTTGCAGGTAGTCCTCCATGTTCTTCTGTGAGACAAAGCGGTAGTAGCCGGTGAGGTTGGGAGGCATTGTCTGGGCTGGCCAAGATAGAGATCGAGATTTCAGGAGAATATAGCAGGCAGGGTGCGGAGGGAGTGGGTGTTGTCTGGCAGGTGAGGCTGAGAGAGTCCAGGCTAGACTACACACACACACACACACACACACACACACACACACACACAGGCTGCGTAAAGGTCTATGCTTACCAGGGTTTTTATAGGGCTGGGCCCTGTTGCAATAAGAGTTCCTACCAGACTTCCTCCCTCCTCTCATAATGAGTTTGGGGCTAGTTCCTGCCATCTGAGGGAGGGGTGGGAACTTGGCAGCTTGGTGCCTGACCTTGGCTTTTCCTGAGGAAGGAACCTGGAGCAGGATCTGGGGCTTTCAGTCATCCAAGACGAGCCTTTTCGAAGGTCAGTTTTGGCTTGCAGCCCATTGTCCGCAGGCTTGGGAAATGTCCCAGAGCTCTGAGGGGGGCGGTCTTCCCTAAGAGAGGTCTGGTCTTGCTGTGTGGAGTGGCAGCCTCCAAGCTCATCCGGGGATGAGTTCTAACAATACCCTGAGATCCTAGGACTGAGTCAGGGATCCTGAAAGGTATGAGGGGGAAGAGGTGGGGAAAGACGGGGGACAGTCAGCTGGCCAGAAGCCACAGTGAAGGAAATGCTAGAGTGCTACCTCCTACAACTCCCTCAGACAGCTTCGCTGAGTTGGGGCCCCGACTCTGGAATTCCAAGCTCTTTGTCCTATAGGGCCATTAGGAAGGAGGCAGAGAAACTGTTCTGCCCAGGCACAGAGGGGGTTGTCAGCATGAGGAGGTGTTGAGTTCAAAGTCTGGAGCAGAGAGTGAAGGAGGTGTTTGGTTGGCTATCCTGGAAAATTTTGACTTGGGACCCAGGGGTTTCCCTGTCCCTCTGTAGTCACTGATGGTACCATCACCTCCAGTTCCCAGCCTTTGGACAGCCCACGCTTACCAGATGTATTACCATGACGGGGGCTGCCTAAATTACCGTGTACCTCACCTCCGCCCCCAACCCTTTCTCCCTCTCTTTCAAACCTACCAACTTCCCTGGCTTCAGAATCAGCTGGGTTGGTTCATCATGGTTTAAGGTGGGAAGTTTGGGGAGAGGGAGGGAGCCTAGGCAGTGGAAAAAATCCCACCTAGTAGTGAATCGTCTGGACAGGTGTGCGTGTGTGTGTGTGTGTGTGTGTGTGTGTGTTGTGTGCAAATCTCTCACTCTTCCTCCAGTCCCAGAACCCTTTCCACCTCCCTGCTGACCATCCCATGGTTTCCTCAAACACCTGGGGCTGGGAACGGAAATGCTAGGATCTCTTGGGTTCAGGCTGTGGGTTTTGCTTTACGGCTCCCAGGAGGCGCGCAGCAGCGACCTGCTGATGGGATGGGCTGTGAAAAGAGGTTAATGCAGAGTTGTTGGTGGTGTGTGTGTGTGTGTGGGGGGGGGGTGACGTGATACTGCCCCTCCTCGCCTCCCTCAGGTCTCCGTTGACGTCTCCCTTTCCCACCCCCGGGCTTCCAGCTTCTCGATTCTCCCAATGTCCCTCTTATTTCCCACCCCCTCTACGGTTTTCCAGCTTCCGCCCCAGCCCCCGCAGTTCCCTTGCTCCCCCAAATTGCAGTCTAGGGAAAATGCCCTAACACAGTCTCCCGCCCCTGCTCCCCAGTCCCATTGGTTCCCTCCCCCCCTGCAGCACCTGGCCCCCCCCAGCCACCCGATTGGCCAGCCGCCCCATCAGTCCTCGCCTGGCTTGCTGACGTCATCCTGCAGTAGCGGGGATGGGGTGGGAATGAGGGAGAGAGTGAGAACGCCCGGCTCGAGAGCGAACGAGAAGCCTCTGCAAGTCCCCCACCTCAGCCACCTAGGCTGGGGTCTGCGTAGGTCTGCTCTATGGACTAGTGTGCGCGGCGGGCTCTTTTCTGTCCCTGCACTGCGGCCCGGCCCGCTATCTTCCCTCCCTTCCTTGGAGAGCCCCTGCATCCCTCCCCCAAGGTGGAATCAGCCGGCTGGAGGCTCTTGGGGGAGAGCGATCGCCTGGCCCTGCCCTGCCCTGCCCTGCCCACACCACACCATGACCCTCCTGCTGTTGCCCCTCTTGCTGGCCTCCCTGCTCCCCTCCAGCTCCTGTAACAAAGGTGAGTGAGGTGGGGGAAGGGGGGCACTGAAAGAGGGGTATCCGGCAGAGCCATGTGCGGGCAGGGGTGAGCAGGGGCTGTTGAAGCTCTCTGGCAGATGACAGGTGTGGGTTCTTCCGACCGTTCCCCTTCTCATCCGTTTTCTGAGAGCTGCCCCCTTCTCTCCCTCACATCCCCTTCCCCACACCGTCCTCTCTGGGCTGTTTTACCCATGTGCTTCTCTGGCTCCCATTTGGTCCTCATTTCCATCTTGGGGTCTCTGTCTCCCCCTCCTCCAGTTTCTGCCTGCGGGAGATATCTCAGGTCGCAGAAGGACTTGCCCCTGAAGGGTGATACACATCTCTGGATGGTTCTCCGTGTGCACTGGGGTGTGCCCACACTAAGGGTGTGTGGCAGATCCATCTGGTTCATATCCATCCCATCCTTGGGAGAAATAGTTCCTTGCAGCTCAGCAATTCGGAGCACGTATGTTTTGGCGTGTTCCTCTGCATCCGTACCCTGAGTACAGCTGGGCTGAGGGTTACCAGAGCTGCCCTTTCTGGCAGACAGCAGAGAAATTCAGCTGGGTGAGGCCATCAGAGGGACCAGGGCGGAGGCGGCAGGGAGAGAGGGGTTGGGGGAAGAGGGCTCAGGTAGGTGGAGAAAGGCAGATAAGGGCAGAAGTGGGTGTGTGTGGGGGGTGCTAAATGAGTGGTGAGAGGGAAAGCTGAGAAGGACAAGGGAGAAGAGGTGTGGGAGGGGGATGAGAAGGAGGGTAAAGAGGGTAAAGGTGGAGGCAAAAAAAGAGAGAAGATTGAAAGGTAAATCTAGAACAGGTGGGGAGAGGGGGAAGGGAAAGTCAAGGAAGGAAGGGCAGGGAGCCAGGAGTGAGTGAAGGAAATGAACACAAGCAGAGTCTGTGGCCAAGAAGAGAGGAACAGGGAGACCTGGGGGCGAGCTGTGGAGAGGGTGCCCAGCACTGGACTTGCTACACTGCAGCCCCTTCATCTTCAGGCTGTGGCTCCTCACCTCAGTCTCTGACCTCAGCCCAGCTTCTTAGGCTCTTGCCACTTCCTGTGCTTGCCTTCTGAGCACCATCTTGTGGCTTTCTCCTCTGCCATTAGAGAAAGGAGTTTTGGTGGTCATCTGCAAGAAAGGGGCAGGCATTCCAGTACCAGGAGGCTTTTTGTGGTGTGGTTGGAGGAAAGACTGGAAATAAGGATGTTTTGTTCACCGTCACGTACTGGGCATGTTTCCTTTTGGTGACTCAGTTTCCCTATGATGATATGTCTTCCTCCACCCATGTTTCACTGACAGGCCATCATGAATGTGCTTTGGGGTCCTGGTGGTTGGCATGGTGGGATTAGACAGAGCAAGCAGTGGCAGCTGGAGTGGGGGGTGGTTAGAGGGGAAGGGAACATACTGTGCCTTCTCTGTAGCTCCTCACCAGGCTAACGGGAGATCAGTACTGGGGAGGAGACACAATTGAGTGAGCTGAGTGTTGCAGGAGATGGGGAAATCTAAAGGCTGACTGAGTCCTTCACCCCTCCTGGTTGGCTGGTGGTTGAAGGGAAGAGGGGTGGGGTAGGCAAGAAGTAGAACTAAGTCATGGGTCTGTATAAAAAGCGGGGTTCAGGGAGTATGGGGTTTGGTGGCCTTGTGGGAGACACAGAGATGTGCTGGCTGTGAGTGTGTTCTCTTGAGTGTAGGGATGAGAAGTAGGGAGGGGATTTGTCATGTTTCTAGGCCAGTTCAATAATCCCTCAGGATGTCGGCTGTGCTGGGTCCGGTCATTTGGCATTGATTCCTCTGCTCCATCCCTGTCCCTCTCTGTCCCCCTCCTTCTGTCCTATATTTTCCCTTCTCTTAGGTTGGATGGACTTAGGTTGGGGCTTGGCTGGGAGAAGTGCAGAGTGGAGGGATCAGGACTGAAATGGGGTGATGGTGACGGTGGAGAGGGTAAACACTCAGGATCTCAGGAAACATCTGGATCTTCTTTTTCTAAACTCAACTCCGCCCTTAGTCTAGGCCTTCACTTTCCCAGGGCCTTCTGATGGCCCACCACTGCTCCCTGAATCTCCAGTCTCCACTCTCTAGCACTTGAAATCCCTAAAGAAAATTCTTCACCCTCTGACCACGTCTCCCAGTGGAGATAGTTGTCCCCCTCCTCCCCCAGGATAGGGTGTTGCCACGGAAACCACCTATCTTGCCATAGGAGAAGGCTGTGACCTCTCACAGACCCTCTGACTCCTCTAATGCTGATTTCTTCTCCTCAGCCCTTCCTCCTGCAGGTGTTGCTGCAGCGGGTAGAAAGGGTGATAATGCTGGAATCTAAGTGTCTCTGGGTTGTGTGGGAGTGGAGGGCCAGCTCACAGGTGCTTTCTCTCCTCTCCCTGGGTGGGGGTCAGCCAACAAGCACAAGCCATGGATCGAGGCAGAATACCAAGGCATCGTCATGGAGAATGACAACACGGTCCTGCTGAATCCACCACTCTTTGCCTTGGACAAGGATGCCCCCCTGCGCTATGCAGGTGATTGGGGTTGGGGGCTGGCAAGGTGGGTAGGACGGAGAAAAGTGGTTGGGAAGGCAGAGGGCAAGGGAAGAGAGGGGAGGAAGTCCCGAGAGAGGGAGAGCAGTAGAAGTGGGGAAGAGGCCGTGACGAAGTGGTAGACGTAGGCTTAAGGATGTTGGCTGAATAAAGGGAGCCAGAGAGAAGGACATGGGCAGGCAGTGGTTAACTGCATCAAGATTTTGTCAAATCTCAGACCCAGTATCTCTGAGAGGTTGCAGCTCGGGGAAGCTGGTGTTGGAGCTGTATGTCTGATAATTAACACTTTCACGTGTACAAGAGAAGGGCTGAGGTTTGGAAGGAGAGGTGAAGCAGAACCCAAGGCAGAGAGGTTGAGGCTGGGAAGAAGATGCTGGAAGTGGCAAAGGAGAAGGAGCCTCATCCCTCCCTCTCCCCTGGGCCAGGAGAGATCTGTGGCTTCCGGCTCCATGGGTCTGGGGTGCCCTTTGAGGCCGTGATTCTGGACAAAGCAACTGGAGAAGGGCTGATCCGGGCCAAGGAGCCAGTGGACTGTGAGGCCCAGAAGGAGCACACTTTCACCATCCAGGCCTACGACTGCGGCGAGGGCCCCGACGGCGCCAACACCAAGAAGTCCCACAAGTGAGGAAGCCCTTGTCTCCTGCTGCTGGGCTCTTCTCTCTCCTCCCAAGCCCCTCACCATCCTCTGCCCATGCTGTCATTGATACCTATCCCGCCCCTCTCTGTTCATTGGGGTCAGGGACGGAGGCCGTGTCCTCCAGGAGCCTTCACTTAAGGTGATAGAAACATGTAGTAGAACTCATGGGATCTAATCCTGGTTCTGCCATTTATGACCCTGGGCGACTTACTTAGCCTTTCTGGATCTGCTTTTACTTCTCAGTAAAATGGGGAACATGATAATCCCTATTTCTCTAGGTTGTTATGAAGGGTAAAGGAGATGGTTTATGTAAAAAGCGTGTACCGCAGTGCCTGATACGTGGGAAAGGCTCAGTACATGGGAGTTATGATGATGAGGAGCATAACGAGGAGAAGGACGATGAGCATCTCAGCACACATCCGGATTCCTTCCACCTGCCCCACCACTTTGCAGCAGGCACATACTCACACACACGGTATACTCATGCACAGCGCTAGGTGAAGGTGGGCAGGAGAGAGCTCCAGCATGAATGAAACCAGGGCCTGAGAATCCCATGACTGTGCCCAGCTAACTTCTCGTCTGAAAATGGGAGAAAGATTGGTAGCCAGTGTTCCTGGGCCACTAAGAGGCACTGGTGATAAACCGTGCCTTGTGATTCAGTTTCCCATTTGGAGATAGGACCTGCCTCTGGGACCTGGGTGCCTAGATCTTGGTGAGGGGCAGGGCTCAGCACGAAGGGCAGAGCCCCAGGGCTGCTTGCCCCACAGGGCCTGAGTATAGGGGGGCACACCTGACATGCACACTGCACATGGATGTACAGAAGGCAGCACTCCTCTTGCGCTCATGTCAGATGACTAATGGCTTTTATATAAATACCACTTCCCTTCTCCTAGTTGGTTTTAAAGATTTTATTTATTTATTTATTTATTTATTTATTTATTTATTTATTTTTAAAGATTTATTTATTTGAGAGAGAGAGAGTGGGAGTGCATGAGCATGTAGCTGGGAGGGGCAGAGAGAGAGGGAGAAAGAAACTCAAGCAGACTCCATGCTGAGTGGGGAGCCCAATGTGGGGCTTGATCTCAGGACTGTGAGATCAGAACCTGACCCAAAACCAAGAGTTGGCTGTTCAACTGACTGTGCCATCCAGGTGCCCCATAAGGATTTTTATTTTTAAGTAATTTCTATACCCAACGTAGGGCTCAAACTCACAACCCTGGGACCAAGAATTGGATACTCCACTGACTGAGCCAGACGGGCACCCCATCCCCTGGTTGGTTTTAATTTGGCTTTTATTCCGTGTCTTCCTTGATTATCCCATTGGATTTGATTATTGTGGAGGAACAACCAGCTGGATACAAAATTTTGTTTTACCCCTTGTCTTGGCACCCAACCTATAGCATTCTGTACAGGATTCATCCAAGTCAGCTGCTGGTGTCCCCTGGGGTTGTTCCTTACCCCTTACATCAGTCACCCCTTCCCTTGTGGGGCCTGGTGTCCTGGAGGGTGGGATGAGCATGCCCATGGCCCTAGGCTCAGGACACACTGGCTTCTGTCTGCTTTGACTCTCTGTCTGCATTCCTACTTGTGCCTCTTTTTGTGTTTTGAGGCTGGCTGACTCTTCCTTGTCCCTCCTCCTGCTCTGGTACATGCAGGGCGACTGTGCATGTGAGGGTCAACGATGTAAATGAGTTTGCCCCCGTGTTTGTGGAGCGGCTGTACCGTGCTGCAGTAACTGAGGGGAAGCTGTATGACCGCATCCTGAGGGTGGAAGCCATCGATGGTGATTGCTCCCCCCAGTACAGCCAGATCTGCTACTATGAGATCCTCACACCCAACACCCCCTTCCTCATCGACAATGATGGTGAGTCCATCCCCTGCCCACACCAGCTGCCCAGCCCTGTACACCCATATTCATCAGAACATCCCGGGACTGAGCTCTCCATTTGTGCTCCTCAGATCCTCATTCCATAACCTCCTTCCCAAGGTAGAGCCTTTCCCCCAGATACCTCCTTCCCAACTTCCTGCTGCCTAATTCATCTGCTGCCCAGTTGACTCATGAGTCTTCACCTTGCCTCCCTAAGCTTTCTCTAGTGTTCCTTACCCTCTTTGTCTCCTTCCACATCCATCCCAGGAAACATTGAGAACACAGAGAAGCTGCAGTACAGTGGCGAGAGGCTCTACAAGTTCACGGTGACGGCTTATGACTGCGGGAAGAAGCGGGCAGCAGATGATGCCGAGGTGGAGATCCAGGTGAAGCCTACCTGTAAACCCAGCTGGCAAGGTGAGGAGCTGCACTCTGACTCATCTTGTGAATTATCTTTCACCTTGGTCTCCCTTCTTGTCCATTCTGACAATAATAGGGCTAGCTTAGGAGCCAGGGGAGAGATATTTGGGGACAGGCTTGCAGCTGTCTACCCTGGCTGTCTACCCAAGAATGTCAGGGGACATGACAAGAACAGAATGGATAAGAGGGGCTGCCTTCCTCTCCTCTCTCTTCACTACCCTCTCCCTTTCCTCTATGCAGGCTGGAACAAAAGGATTGAATATGCACCAGGTGCAGGGAGCTTGGCTTTGTTCCCTGGTATCCGCCTGGAGACCTGTGATGAACCTCTCTGGAATATTCAGGCCACCATAGAGCTACAGACTAGCCATGTGGCCAAGGGCTGTGACCGTGACAACTACTCAGAGCGGGCCCTGCGGAAACTCTGTGGTGGGTGTGCCCTCCCCTCTCCAGACCTCTCCTGAACCCTCCTCTGCCTCTTTCCTAAGACTCTGCCTTATACCTTCCCTTGCCCACCCACAAGTGTACATATCCACAGAGGTTATAGCATGTGGTTAACTCTTGTGGCCCCAAAGCAAATCAGTGTGTCATTGCAAAGATTCATGATCCTAGCACAAGACAGTTACCAGGTACATTGTGGAACAATGGTAGGGAGAAATGAAGAGTTGGAGAATGAGTTAATTAGAGAGCCATTCCTAGAAGAGAGGTCCACCCTCTTGTGTCTTTGAAAGGCCAAAAGAGGCCATGAGATTAACTGTGGGAAATCTCTCCCCTTCAGTTACTCTTGCCCTGGCTGCTTCCAGTTTCCCCATCTGCTGCCTCGCAGCTCTGACACTTGTGCCTTCTGGGGCTTCTGCAGGTGCTGCCCCTGGGGAGGTAGATCTGTTGCCCATGCCCGGCCCCAATGCCAACTGGACGGCGGGACTCTCGGTGCACTACAGCCAGGACAGCAGCCTTATCTACTGGTTCAATGGCACCCAAGCTGTGCAGGTGCCCCTGGGTGGCACAGCTGGGCTGGGCTCTGGACCCCAGGACAGCCTCAGTGACCATTTTACTCTGTCCTTTTGGATGAAGCATGGCGTCACTCCCAACAAGGGCAAGAAGGAAGAGGAAACCATCGTGTGTAACACTGTTCAGAATGGTGAGCCTTCCCCAGGGCACTGGTCTGAGAGTGAGGAAACTGGCTTCTTATCCTGCCTCTGTCACTGCCCAGTTTGTGGCTATGGACAGGTCACTTCCTCTCTCTTCATTTGTAAGATGGCAGTGCTAGGTTTGATGCTCCCTGAAATTGTGTGGCTTACTGCCTGCATCACAGGTTGAGACCCTACTGCTCTCAGAGTACAATGGGACCACTCACTGCCCTTCTCACCTGCATCCCAGGGGGACCACTCACCCAATCCCCCTGCATCCCACCATGTGGTAGGCTACCCCCAGTCTACTCCTATTAAGCCTGTCCACTGCAGTGGAAAAGCATGGATAGTGGTGTGCCCCATTCTTTCTCTCCTGCCCCCTCCCTGCCCGTCCTCCTCTTCAAAGGGCTAGTGGGCTCCATTTCCAAGTCCCCCTCTTTCCTCGACTGCAGTGGCACAGTCGCTCTTGGCTCGGTCTTGTCCTGACCTTTCATTTCTACCACTTCTCCAAGCTCACTTTTCTTGACTTGAAAAGGGTTGTCACCCATGGAGTTTGCATTAACCAAAGGACCAGTAGAAATCTGGGTGGGAGCAGGGAAGACCTGTGGGGACTCTGAACCAGTGTTGCATCTTGGCCAAACAGAATGCTCGAGAAGCCCTAGTGATCACTTGGGCTGAACTCTGTGTGTCAGAGGGCGAGAAAGAGAGGAGACTCTAGGGAATACGGTGGGAGAGCACCTGAGAGTAATGAGAATTCCGCGTTTTCTCCCTCTGGTGCTTTGAACCTGTTCTTGCCTCAGGTCCTGTGTTTGACCCCTGTCTTCGTCCTCTCCCCTCAGAGGACGGCTTCTCTCACTACTCACTGACTGTCCATGGCTGTAGAATTGCCTTCCTCTACTGGCCTTTGCTTGAGAGTGCCCGCCCAGTCAAGTTCCTCTGGAAGCTGGAGCAGGTGAGGCCAGTGCCAGGCTCCTGAGAGAGCTGGGTGGGTGTACCTTACTTCCAGGCAAGGAGGGTCCTGGGGCAGAGGTTGGTATTTTCTGGGTTGCCCTGTATCCCCTTCGTGCTCCATTTTCAGTTCCTGACCATTCTACCCCCAGATTCTCTTGTTCTCCTTTTCTAAGGCTTATCTCCTCAGAAAGCTCTCTGGGATTAAAAGGAAATTGGGAACACATTACTACTAACATCATACCCAACCAAACATCTTTTCTCCTTTGTTTTATTTCATCCCTTTCTTACCTAGAACCTTAACAGTACATATCCCTGACTCTCAAGCAGTTAGCATGTTGTAAGCCAGAAAGTAAGTAATTCTGGGGTATGCAGATTGGGGTTGAGTCTGGCCATGGCAACTCACTAGCCATGAAATCTTCCTTGGTATGTCTAAATCTCAGTTTCTTGGCCTATTAAATGGGGCCCTATCTCCCAGGGTTGTTGCAGGATTAAATGATGTGATAGACCTTATAAGTCAGAAGGAATGTTAATTCTCACTACTATTCTCTGTGATTATGAAGGACAAATAAAAATAGACAAGAAAATGTATAAAATCCTCTCTAGAGTGACAGTTGCAGCCTGTGCTTTATTCATTCTCCACGGGGACCAGTGGGGACTAATTTGAGTTCCCATCTCCTTTTATTTTTCTTGCAAGCCCCAGTGGAGTGTCAAGTAAGCAAATAGCGGGAAAAAGACAGGACGTGGAAGAAAGAGAAAGGAAAAGGAAGAGTCTAGAAAATCCACAAATTAGATAATTGAGGGCTGTCTATAAAAGCTTTCGGTTTCTGTGGCACTCTTTAAAAGAGACAGTCTGCCATTTGCTGCTTCTTGATCGAAAGATCAAGATCGAAAGAACAAGATCCCTTGTTGCTAATATTAGTAACATGACTCTGCTTTTCTTTTATTTTCCCTTATTTATTCAACAAATATTTGTTAAATATCAAGTAAGGCTCTACCATTCTGCTTAGTTCTGAGGATACAATGGAGTATAAGATGAAACAAAATCTTTGCCTTCTTCGAGCTTACATTTTAGTTGGAGAGGTAGATTTTTAAAAAGTAAGTCATATACAAACAGTGAATTGTAAAAAATTCTCTGAAAGAACAAGCAGGGGACTGAAGTAGAGGATGGGAGAAGGCGATGGCGGGGGGAGTTCACCTTAGATCAGATATTCAGCGAAGTCCTGATTGAGGTGGAATTTAAGTTTTGTTCTAAAGGATGAGAAACGGGTGAGAAAAAAGTGTTTTAGGTAGTGGGAAGAGCTGATGCAAAAGCCCTGAGGCAGGAAAGCACTCAGCATGTTCCAAGCATGGGAAGAAGGCCAGATGGGTTAGAATACAGTGAACAAGGGGGAAAGCCTGGGCGTGAGGTTGGAGAGATAGGCAGTGATAAGGTTCTACGGTGGACTTCGTCAGCTGGAGTTCATTTAGATATTGTCCTATGAGAAACAGGAAGCCTTTTGAAGGGTTTAAAGCAGAGAGGTGATCTGATCAGATTTATTTTAAGATGATACCTTTGGCAACTATGGGAGGAGTGTATTGAAGAGATGTAACAGTGGAAGGACCCAGACAAGGCTGTTGCCACGGTAAAGGTTGAGGACTTGACCGATGCATGGCAACGTAGAGAACTGCACAGAAATCTGCAGCTTTGAGCTCTGTTTGGACCTGGGATCAGCAGCCCCGCTAATGGATTGGATGTGGAAGATGAGGGAAAGAGAAGGATCAAAGGTGTCCTGTAGGTCATCCATTGGAGGAACTGGATGGACAGTGGAGTGTTTATGCTGCCTCAGGAAAAGTGAGCGTATTGCGAAGCGGTGTGGACTTTCATCTTACACATGTTAAATTTGAGAGACCTGTGAGACATCCAAGTGGATAGCCCAGCGTTCCAAGGAGAGCTCTGGGCTGGAGATGCAGATTCTGGAGTTATTGGCATAAATATGATTTCTGAACCCGTGGGAACAGATGAGGGCACTCCTAGGAAGAGCATGTATAGAGAAAAGGGAAAAGGATCAATGTTGAATCTTGAGGCGTTTCAGCACATAGAAACTGATAAGGCAGAGAACTCTCTACCCCTGATACCCCCACCTCCATCTTGACTGATCCTAGGAGAAACCTCCAAGGGGAGCCTCTTTGTTTTATTGTTGGGTGACAAACTTCTCTAGACCTTTCGGTGCCATACGTACATACATTTTCGGGGAAAAATTTATTCACAAAATAGTGTGTTCCTTCTCTTAGGAATGTTTATAGTTTTAGAGATTTGCCTAAAGAGTGGAATTTTGGGTACTTGGTTGGTGCCTGATAGATTTTGGGCAGGGATGTTATTTCTTGAGCTGGGTAGGCAGCAATTCACTAGTAGCCCTGCTGATAGAGCTGGGAATATGAGGGACTGTACCCTGTCTCCCAGCAGAAAGGGCAGAACCTAATGTTAGTTCCCTGAAGATAAATCAACTGAGGGTTCTTGCCCTTATGCTGCTTATTCCCCCCAGGTCTGTGATGATGAGTGGCACCACTATGCTTTGAACCTGGAGTTCCCCACAGTCACACTTTATGCCGATGGCATCTCGTTTGACCCTGCCCTCATCCATGACAATGGTCTCATCCACCCGCCCCGAAGGGAACCTGCTCTCATGATTGGGGCCTGCTGGACTGGTAAGTCCGCTTGAGCTTCTCAATGAAGACACTGAAGTTTGGAGCCCCTAGTGGCTTAGGATTATTGGGGAAGGAGCAAGGGCAGCTTGACTTCATTTATCTTCCTGCAGTTGGACGGGATGACTCAGAGAGACCTCCAGTGGAGGAGATCACAACCCCCCCAGTCCCCTCCCCACCATCTGCAACCTGTTCAACTAGTCATCACGGCAGGCAGCACCAGAATCTCTCTTTGTGTAGCTTTGGCCAGTGCCCATATTGTTCCATCAAAGGGATGATTTCCACAGTACATTCCCTTGCTGGAGGTCAGAGAGTCATCAGTTTTCCTTAAGCTATTTCTTTCATTTTTTTCCTTCTGGGAGCATGGGTGCGTGTGTGTGTGTGTGTGTGTGTGTGTGTGTGTGTGTTACCAGAGCCCTTGTGTTTTCTCAGCAACATATTTGGGGGTTGGTCTCTAGCAGAGGCTGGAGAGATTGAGATGTGACATTGGTGGACAGGTTGCCAGTCCTACACAGGCGGGGACAGAGCAGGGAGGACCTCTTTTTCCTTGCTGCCAGTCTGTCCCCACAAACTTAAACTCATTGCCACTTTTTATTTTCCTCCAGAGGAAAAGAACAAAGAGAAGGAAAAGGGAGGAGACAACAGTACAGACACCACACAAGGTACTCTGTGCGAAAGAACTGGAGACCAGAGAGCTCTCACCTTAACTTTTTGTGCTGTGCTTCCAATTCCATCCCAACCCAAAAACCCAGCCAGCCTTGTAGTTATTGCTACCCACGCCACCAGGGGGCAGAGCCTGCACGAAGTACTGCAAGGGAGGGCTCCCTTGGAGAGGTAAGGCCAGATGGAGCTTGGTGGCATCCTTCTTGCCCACAGAAGGAAGTGGAAGAGTTCTCTTGCTGGCTTTCCACATAGTGGATGGGACTGTGGGAGGCAGGAGGCAGTCCCACGCAGGGAGATCTGGGCATCTGTGAAGCTCCACACGTCCCCCTGGGTCCCCTTGCATGCCCTGTGACCATGCCCTCTTGCCTTCTCCTTTTCCTCCGCCGGCTCTTCTTTCCTCCCTTTGGTCCCACTCCTGTCCTTCTCTTTCTCCCTCTCCTGGGAGCTTTCCTCACTTCTGTTGCTCTGTTTTTCACCCTACTCCTCTCTTGGATTTATTCTATCTCTGGTCTTCCTTTCTGTTTTCTCCAGTCTCCCCCCAGCCTCACTTCCAGGTCTTTTCTTTCCTTTTCATTTGCACATTTCTCCTTCCATGCTCTCCCTCCAGCCTTGTGCCCTTCCTCTCTTCCCCCTTTCCTGCTCCAGCTGCGTCTCCCCTCACCCACTCTCACCTCCTGTCCGCCCCTGTGTTCCTGCCCTAGGAGACCCCTTGCCGATCCACCACTACTTCCACGGCTACCTGGCTGGTTTCAGCGTGCGCTCAGGCCGCCTGGAGAGCCGCGAGGTCATCGAGTGCCTCTATGCATGCCGGGAGGGGCTGGACTATAGGGATTTCGAGAGCCTGGGCAAAGGCATGAAGGTATAGCCCCTTCCTCTAGCCCTGTCCTTCCAGGCATGCGCCCTGCCCCCGAGCCCGGCCCACCCCTCCTCCTCTGCTCCCTTCCTCTCCCGCCTCCCCGTCCTGCTCTCAGCTGTCTGTGTCTGGGGCCCAGGTCCACGTGAACCCCTCGCAGTCCCTGCTCACCCTGGAGGGGGATGATGTGGAGACCTTCAACCATGCCCTGCAGCACGTGGCTTACATGAACACTCTGCGCTTTGCCACGCCTGGCGTCAGGCCCCTGCGCCTCACCACTGCCGTCAAGTGAGTGTTGGGTGGGGGTGGGAGGAAATCACAGAGCAGAGCCAGACAGTGTCAGAACTCCTTGGCCTTAGAGGTCACCCGGGTCTAGGCACACCTCCCTCCCTGTATGGATGGGGCAGATTGGGCCCCCAGAGACCACTGACCTGCTCAGTTGACATAGCAATGTTTGTAGAAGAGCCTGGACTAGACTCAGAGTTAAACAACGGATTCATTCCTGTTTCCGCCAACCACCCTTCTAGGACTTTGGGGTTTTAGTTTTCCCTGTGCCTCTATGCTGATATGTAAAGTGGGACAGACAGGGTACTGTATTGGGAGCTGGGGGATCTGACATTAATTCTGACTCAATACTAATTGCCTGGATGACCTTGAGCAAACAGCTCTAGTTGTTTCACCTATTTTAGTCTTGATTCATCAAGTTCTTGCAAGGTCAAATAGGATGATCTAAATCCAGGCCTTGGCAACCTATGGCTCTGGGGCCAAATCTGGCCTGCTGCCTGTTTTTGTAAATAAAGTTTTATTAGAACACAGCCATTCCCATTCATTTGCATATTAGTTCACACTATGATGGCAGAGCTGAGTAGTTAGGACAGAATCTGTAGGGCCCAAAAGCCAAAAATATATATCGTCTGGCCCTGCACAGAAAGTTTGCTGACCTTTGAATTCTAAGTAAATAATTTTGATTCTTTAAAAGAAAAATTGTAAATTATTTCAAGGTGTAAGTATATTAGGTGTTTAAAAATACAGATTAATTGAGAGGTAATGAAAACACAATAGCTATGGACATATTGTCTATTACGGGCTAGCTTTTCACATCAAGCAAATGCTGTAAAGCAGGGATAACAATAGAAGCTTTTTTTTTTTATAACAATAGACTCTAACTCATGGAATTGGTATGAGAGCTAAATGATACAGTCCAGATCAAACGCCTAGCAGAATGCCTATTCCACCGATGTTCGCTATTACAAGCAGGCATTTTCACCCCCTAGAGTGTTTGTAGGGCAGTTTTTAGGAGATACTGCCATCTAGTGGGTGGATTACACAATGTAGGAGTCAGGATTCCTGAACAATATTCCCTTCTCCCCTGCTCTGCCTCAGTTTCTCCATAAGCGATATGAAGATAAACATTTCTGGGTTGTCCCTGTCCTGGCAAGGGTGGGTTTAAAGAGTAGAGAGGAGAGAGCTCTGAACCTTACAGAGTGACCGCGCATGATTTTCAGGTCTCACAATTAAGTTCTGCAAGGCCGGGACAGTAGCTTTTGGGAATCGCGCATCTGGCCTGTGGTGTGGTCACGGTGTGGAGCTGAAGGCCACAGGTAGCTGGAGTCACGTGGGCACAGACCAGAGCTGAGTGTGCCCCCTCCCTATGTTCTAGCTGGAACTCTAGTTGTTAAAGGGCAGTCATGCAGTTTTATAGGGTTTAACTCACCAGAAATCAAGCAATTGCCTCATGCCCTTCACCAGGCTCAGGAGCCATGTCAGAAGGGAGGGTGCTGACTTTTGGCTTAGGGTGGGGCTCTGCAAGGGGGGTCCCGTAGGGGAGGAGTTGACCTCCTCTGTGCTGATGGACTCATCTGAATTCCTCCTCTGTCTTTCATGCCCACGCAAGAGGCTTATCCAAGGGCTGGGAACCTAACTTTGGTCTTTTAGTAGGGGGAAGGCATCTTGTTTTCTGTATGAAGTCAAGAAAGAGAGCTCTCATTTTTCCATTTATGGGGCTACCATGGGGTTAGTGCTAACCTAATACTTCCTTGAGGTCATTGGAGAAAATAGAAGGGTGTGTGTGTGTGTGTGTGTGCACGCCCGTGAAAGAGGGAGAGGCAAGTACCTAACAGAACCTCCCTATCTCTTGTACAAAGCCTTGCCCTAGTCCATGTGGCTTCCCCAGATTCCAGAGTTCAGTTCTTAGAGCTCTGTCCATTTAGAGCCAGATTTATGCAACTATTTGTCAATGCAGATTTTCCCTAAGGTTTTTTTCCTCTCTTTACTGGAAAGCCCATCTAGTTTGTGGCATTAACCACTGAATAAATGGCTACCACATCTTTTTGTCTAACTTTGTCCTTTTCCCTTAGCCCTTGACTTTCTACCTGCTTGCTATAACCTCTATCTAGAAGTTCTGCCAGCACCTCAAACAGACAAGCTGAAGGTGAAATAATGACCTTTGATACCCAAACTAGCCCCTCTCCTGAATTCTCTATTTCTGTGATGGTGTCTCTGTCCTTGGATTCATTCAGGCTTGAGACCTCTGAGTCCTCTCAGATTTCTCCCTGTCTGTCCTCCACACTCCATCAGTTGCCGGGTCACCCTGATCCTGCCTGTGCCAGGTGTCGGGGAATGTGTCTCCTTTTTTCCCATTTCTGCTGTTATGGCTCCAGTCCTGGCTCTGATGATCCCTCACCTGGCCTATTGCCATAACCTAACGAGTGGACCCATCTCTAGTATTCTAACTTCAGTTCACCCTCCACCAGAGGCTAGGTTAGTGGTCGTAAATCAGAATTTTCCTCCTATTTCCCCGATGTAGAAGATATCAATGGCCTTCTCTTGGCCAGTGCTCAAAAACTGCCCTTAAAGCCCTCACCATCTGACCCCAGCGTTCCTGCCTCATGTTCTTCTCTTCCCCTTGGTATACCCCTCACTGTCCACTCGAGGGTCTACCTTCTGCCTGCTGAAGTCCTACCCTCCCTCAAAGGCAGCTCAGTTGCTACTTCTTTTGACTAGTCCTGTCCTCCCTTGCCAAATGCCCCAGTTCCATCCTAACCAGAAATAACCTCTGCCTCTCTAAACTCTCGTGGGTTTTTGTTTGTTCCACTTACATGATGGTGACTGTGTTTGCCATTGTTTTGAGGTTGTGTGCCATATCTCAGCTCTGGACCAGATCATTAGTGCCTTCGGGTCAGGGCCGGCCCCCTGTTGCCCTTCAGATCTCCTTTGGATTGCTCGCTGCAGTGGGGATGGTTGTTGCAGCCTGTGCTTTCAGGGTCAGCTGACGTCGTTTTCCAAGAGGCTTTGATCTGGGCCCCTTGGAATGACCGTGCAGATTCTTAGGTCTCACTCCCTGTGGCACAGGAACTCAGCAGGTTGTGGACATTGGTAACATTAGCGGCTCTGAGTTCATCGTATCTGAGCCCCCTTTTGGCTCCTGTGGTCAAGCTGGGCACGCTCAGTAACACCCCCTCAGTTAGCACAAGCTTATGGACCATTGGCCCTGCTTCTGAGTTACCAACTGCCTTGTGAGGGCTGCTTGTTCAAGGGGTACTTCTTTATAAATAAATTTGGTGCAAATCCAGGCCCCAAATAGTAGCTGTGGTTCAGAAAGAGTGTGGAAAGAGTGTGACCTTAGAATAAGAAGAACAGGTTTAGACCTCGGCTCTGACACATATTTCTTGTGTGGCCAAGATGCTTGATCATCTTTGGTTTCTTAACCCGAGTCCACAGCACTGAAATAAGGTTGAATAAAATAATATGTGCAAATGCTTCAGAAACTAGCAAGTGTGATGAGAACGCGAGGTGTCATTCTTATTGATCGGCAAAGCGTGGGGCTGGAGGTGACCCTGGGAACACCTTCCCGAGCAGCTGTGCTGTGGGTTGGTTGGCCTGGCTGAGTATTTTAGGAGGTCAGTGAGGCTACGCGGGACCATGGAGGCAGGTCCAAGATTGTCACATTAGCTCACCTACCAAAGTAGTTTTCTCTGATATTGAAGGGAATGAATGGAAGTTACACCAAGGAGGAGGACATCCTTGGAGAGGCTCTCCAGCTTTTGTTGTTGAGTATTTTTGGACATGTATCTGCCAGACATTTTGCTGAATACACATTGTAATTTAAATCTCCTGAGTCAAGAACTGTGTATGTGTAAACATTTTCGTAGGTTCAGTTCGTAGAATGGAGTTTGATAGATGTTCCATAATCTTGGGTTAGGGCATTGATGATGTGCTTGGCCATGTATGTCAGGGTCACCTGCTCCGTCCTTGATCCTTTCCCACAGTGGCTTCCTCCCAGGAAAGGCTATCTCCCCTCCAGCTTTGATATGGAGGGGTAGTGGTGCCACTGCAGAGACACTATCCCTCTCTCTCCCCCTTCCCATCCCTGACATGGGGTGCTCTGTTGTAGAGATGGAGGCCTAGAAGGATGAAACAGAGTATGGATTGTAGGGGAGGAGGTGTTGGGGTCACAAGCTGCCTCTCTCCCCTCTTGTCATTTAGGTGCTTCAGTGAAGAATCCTGTGTCTCCATCCCCGAAGTGGAGGGCTACGTGGTGGTTCTTCAGCCTGATGCCCCCCAGATCCTGCTAAGTGGCACTGCTCATTTTGCCCACCCGGCGGTGGACTTTGAGGGACCTGAGGGGATCCCTTTGTTCCCTGATCTTCAAATCACTTGCTCCATTTCTCACCAGGTGGAGGCCAAAAAGTACGAGAGTTGGCAGGGTACAGGTAAGGATGACTCCAGGGAGTGATGTCATCCTGAGAAATGGCCCAAGTCTGGAACCAGAGGGAGGGAGAAAATCTGGGGCTAGACATGCGAGTGACTGCATCTTGCATTTGCTTGCCTAGAACCATTTACATGAGGACATAGAGCCAGGAGGAGGCCTCTGGGTGTGAGGAAAGTATGGGGAAATGGCATTTTTGAAAATGATGCTGACTACTCTCAGGGGCTGAGCCTGGAAGGGGGGGTGGAGAATGGCCATGAGGTGGGCCCTTTGGCTGTGACCCATATGCTGACTCTCTCCCATCCAGTGACAGACACACGCATGTCAGATGAGATCGTGCACAACCTGGATGGCTGTGAGATTTCCCTGGTGGGGGATGACCTAGACCCCGAGCGGGAAAGCCTGCTCCTGGACATGGCATCCTTGCAGCAGCGAGGGCTGGAGCTCACCAACACGTCCGCCTACCTCACCATCGCCGGTCAGTGGGGACTGAGAGCCTGTCTTCTTTTTCTGTGTGCACCCCTCCCCATGATCAAGTCTCTGGGAATCTCAGGGGGTCCTCCTTCCAGGCCTAGGGATGTGACCAAGTGCCATCTTGCACCTTGCCAGCCTGGAAGCTCCTCTGGTTTCCAGACTGCCACTAGAGGGGCTGTGCTGGGGTTTGGGCTCCCAAGTGGTTCTTTCTCCCTGCTTCTCTCTATACCCTGGCTCCCCTGTTCCTGGTTTCATTCCTTCTGTGGCTCAGTCTTCCCTAATGAGCTTTTAATCTTCTAGCTGTTTGGTCCTAGCTATCTTCTCTATGTCTTCCACTTCTCTGATCTCTTGTACACAGCAGAGCTTTAACTCACATGCCCACATCTTAACGAGTAGTGGTAATGACTTTGTAGCTTGGTAGCCTGCTAGTCTCCGCAGGACCCTCTATAAGGGAGGGTGGGAGAAGATGGTCATAACTGGTTCCCTCCTATTTCCATTCCCTTCCAGAGACTCACCAAGGACTTCTTTATTTTCCACTCTCTCTGTTTCCCTCCTGCTTGCCTCCTCCCTCCGTCTTGCAGGGTGTCCTTATTGCCTTCTCTTCAGCCCTACCCAGAAGCCTCAGAGTTTTTAGAGAAGAGCAGAGCAGGAAATGGGCCCCAATCCCCCTATCCCAGTCAGTCAAAGCTGGGCTAGGCGTGGAGGGGTACATCTCTCAGGAGAACTCAAGTCACACCTCTGCTAAGGAAGTGGGACTAGATAGACCCATGCTGTGGCTGTGTGTGCTATCAGCTGGTCTGAGAGAGAGGGTCCTGCCCTGAGCTGCTTCCTCCTCCCACAGGGGTAGAGAGCATCACTGTGTATGAAGAGATCTTGAGGCAGACTCATTATCGGCTAAGACACGGAGCTGCCCTCTATGCCAGGAAATTCCGGCTGTCCTGCTCAGAAATGAATGGTCGTTACTCCAGCAATGAATTCATCGTGGAGGTATTCAGAGAGTCTCCTTCCCTCCACGGCTCCCCCGCTGTCGAGGAGCCTGGGTGGAGCGGACTGAGACCCAAAGTTGGTGGGAGTGGGCATCAAAGCACGGAGGAGCCACCTGGTGGTGGCAGAGACAAAGATGCTGTGGGTCAGGGTTTGTAGGTGGGCTCTAGCGAAGTGGAGTGGGACCTGCAGAGAAGCGCGTGCCTACTGAGCTCTCCCTCCCCAGGTCAACGTCCTGCACAGCATGAACCAGGTGGCCCACCCCAGCCACATGCTCAGCTCCCAGCAGTTCCTGCACCGTGGTCACCAGCCCCCCCCTGAGATGGCCGGACACAGCCTGGCCAGCTCCCACCGAAACTCCAGTATGTAAGACCACGCCGGGCAAGGCAGGGCGGGGTTGTGGTGGGGAGTGGGCTGGGCACAGGCATCTTCTCCTCCACCACTGGGAGGGGAGGAGGCTGGTGGAGCTATGGTTCTGTTCCCTGTGCTACCTGACTTAACTGACCACTCTGTGCCAATCCCTGTGATCCCTGGACCATTAACTTTCCCTCAGGGAGAATATGAGCCCGTGCCATTCACTGCCGGGGGCACTCATGCCCGGAATCATAAAGTTGGTGTGGGGTTTAGGTGCTTTTGTTGTTCCTGCTGTCCTCCTCCAGCAATATCAAATTAGCCCTGGACCTGGGGATCCTCTGTAGTGAAGCCATCAGGTATTTATGAAGCACCTATTGTGTACTAGCACTGTCCTAAAGTGCTATTAGGAACATAAAAGAATTAGATGATAAATAGTTTCTATCCTCAAGGAGAGAGTTGGTGCTCTTACATGTATTATTATGTACTATCTATAAAGTCATAAGTCTTTGTAAAATAAAGTGTTCAACGAGGTAAAGTACTAAATCTAGATGGAGAGCTGCCCTTCTGAGGAATCTTGTTCCCTAGCCTTGGTCTTTTACCAGCAATGCAGGGTTTAATTCCCAATTTGAGAGTTGCTAAATTGTAGACCAACTAGACACTACAAGTGTAGAGAAGAAAAATTAACGATGATTCCATTGCAGAGAAGGAGCCATTGTTAACGTTCCAGTTTTTTTCTGTGCCTATTTTTTTTTCTTTTTACAAAGTTGGGATCAAACTATTTTATAACCTGATATTTACACCTAATATTATAAAATGACTTTCTTCCACATTATTAAAATCTGCATAGATGATTCTGACGATGCTGAAAATGGTTTTTGGAATCCCTTTTAGAGTTGCTTTCAAAGCCAATTTATGTGATGCATTTATTTTTATTACATTTTGGATACACCTTGCTTTTGACCCATTTCAGTATTACCCAGTTTCATCAGCCACTTTCATCAGAATTGGCTCTGGATATCATTTGAAGTTTTTAGACATACAACCCACTGTCAGAGGGCCCAGATTTGTCACTTTTGAAAAAAGTCAAAAGGTGTATCTGGGCTCTGAAGGCAATTCCCGAAGGAATTCTGAAAATGCTTCCTTGGAAGAAGTCCATGGTCACCAAACACAACTTTGAAAGTTACAGAGCTCATATCAATACATTTAATAAGAAGAACAGTGAACACATCGATGTGTACTAGGCACCATGCTCGTGGGCTTTTACACATACCAGCTCATTACAAACAACAAATGAGATAGGTACTAGAATTATCCCCTTTAAAAAAGGCAAGGGAATGGAAGCCCACAGAGGTTAAGCACTTTATACAAGATCACGCAGCTAGAAAGTGATAAGAGCCAGGATTCAGATCTGGGCAGCAGGATTCCAGAGCCTGTGCACTAACCATTGACTTCCATACCTTCTCCAGGTATGTTTGATGCTTGCTTGTGTTTTCTTTTCTTTTCTTTTCTTTTCTTTTCTTTTCTTTTCTTTTCTTTTCTTTTCCTTTTTTCTTTTTCTTTTCTCTTCTTTTCTCTTCTTTTCTTTTCTTTTCTTTTCTTTTCTTTTCTTTTCTTTTCTTTTCTTTTCTCCTTCCCTTTCCTTTCCTTCCCTTCCCTTCCCTTCCTTTCCCTTCCCTTCCCCTTTCACCTTCCTTCCTTCCTTCCTTCCTTCCTTCCTTCCTTCCTTCCTCTTTCATTACTTTACAGTTGCATCTAATTTGGGGGAGATCCTGAGGACTTCCTAGGGCTTTTTTTGACGGAGGTCAGCTCCCCGGTACCCCCAGGGATTCCGTCCGATTTCCTCCCCTTAAGTGGTGGCCACCACTAGAGTCCCCTGTGTTCCCTTTCCCTGGGGCTGACTCCCTTCTTCTGTGCTCTCTCTGAAAATAACTGCAGGGGCTTCTGTAAGTGTTTTTACTCACTATAACAAAACAGTTGGAGGTAGGAGTGGAGGGAGTAGGGAAGTAGGGGTGAAGAGGAAGCATAATGCGTAACCAAGTTGCAAAGGTTCATAGAAACTTCACACAATCTTTAGAGACTTGTGAGCAAGCTAAACCCGTTCTTGTTAAAAAGACCCTCGGATCCAGCTTCCCACCCCTCCCCCCAGTGATTCCCTAGCTGTTTCTTCAGTTCTTCCCTTGGGAATCATCCCACTCAACCTTGTCTGGGTTGGATACTGGGTCCTGCTACTTTGCATTGACATTACTGCTGGGCCTGGTGAATTCTCAGTCTTTGTTCTCTGCTGGGAGGGAATACCTGTTGTAACTACCCCAGAGCTTCGTGCCCTGAGTGGCCAGTTGTCCCACTGGCCGGCCTGGTAGGCCGTGTTTCTCACCCCTCATCCCCTGAAGCTGCCTGGATGTGCTCCAGGGTGTGTGAGGGTTGCCTTGTTTCACCTCCTCAGAGTGAAACCCAGCCTCCCCGTTCACTGTTCTGAGCTGATGTCTAGGCCAACCAAACTTCCCTCTGAGATTTCAATTGATAGAGGCAGCTTGCTTTTGCTTTCCCCTTATTTTGGCCTGAGTAGGATGCAGAGTTCATAGTTCACCTAAAGCCATTGGAGATGGACATCTCCTGAGCATACCAGGAGATCCACTTCATAAAACCCATCCCATATACCTTCTCTGACTCTTCACAGTGTTCCTTCCGCTCACCTCCCCAGTGTCCAGGAACCCTCCCAACTGCAGGCGTGGTGTTATGGAGTGGTGACTTTGCAATTTCGAATTGCTCTAGCCAGGGGGAAACCGAAGGAGGCATAATCCCCTCCAGTGGGATAGGGGATTCATTTCTCTGAAGCTCCTACGAGTGCCAGAAAAGAGATATCAGTGTGAACTGGGACAGTTAGGGAGGGTTTTATGGTGCAGGTAGAGTCAGAGCTTGGACCTTGAAGGGTAGAAGGGATTTTGGATGAGCAGAAGAGAGAATGAGAATTTGAGAATTGGGGGTGGACAGCTGGTTTGGGATGTTCATGGTTAGGGAGAGAAGGTTGTCCCAGAAGGGAGAGGCAAGATGATAAAGACAATATTTACCTAGTCATCCTGAATTCTGATACACCTTGGATGGGCTGGAGAGTTGTAAAAAGGCTTGGTGCCTAGGTTCCTTTACACCCCATACTAGTTAAATCACATGGAGGTGGGAGCCAGGCATCAGTGGTTTTTAAAGATCTCCAAGTGATTCCAATGTGCAGCAAAGTTTGGGAACTGTTTCCCTGCTTTGTTTCCTACAAGTTTCTGAAGCTTTGCAGGAAGACCTACAACGAAATAGGGTAAGCACAGGGGCACCTGTGTGGCTAAGCATCTGACTCTTGGTCTCAGCTCAGGTCTTGATCTCAGGGTGGTGAGCACATGCTGGACGTGGAGCCTACGTTAAAAAAAAAAAAGGAAATAGGGTAAGCATAGAAAATGAACTAGGGAGTGGGGAGGAAAGGACAATTCTGAAAGAAGAATAAAGTGCAGGTGGATATGAAGTCCATCCATAAAATACACATACTCTGAAATACTTGGGGTTGCCAGAGTGGGCCAGAATTTGGACTCTGAGCTTCCTTGCAGCTTAAGCAAAAGGAGACCTGGGCACTTATGGGAATCGTATGATAAGAGCCAACCAGTATTTCAAGAAAAGTCCTGGGACTGAGAGCAGAAAGAAATTTCTCCTAAGGCTCATCAGAAAGGGGGCACCAAGCAAGACTGTGGACAGGGCTTTCAACAGTGTCCTCACAACCAACTGAAACAAGTTTCTCAGGGGCCATTTGATAAAACACCCCTTCATGTTGGGCATTCAGGTCATTCAAGGCCAGAGTTAACTGCTTGGATCTAATGCAGCAAGAAAGGTTCACTGCACTTTTTATATACTCTTGATTTTTGTCTGTCGCTAATTTAAAAATGCTGCCATCTCGCTGGCTTCCCAGGCTCATTTTAAATTAATTAACTCTACTTGTTTGCCTGCAGATACAGGTCTGCATTTTGTCTTTCCGGGGCCATTTCTTATTCCTGGCAATCAACTTGTCGTTTCCCCCGCCAGGCTAAGCCAGAAACTTCGGCTTGCCATCGCTGTGCTTCTAGAGCAAGTTTGCCAGCTACGGTCTCCTCTCTGAGTCAGGGGAGGGTCTCTACTCCTTCTGGAGCTTGGGCTCAGCCACAGGGGCCATCTCTTGGCCGGATTCCTGTTCCTGGATCTTGCCCACTGACACGGAGACCTGGGAGGGACTATTTCCTGTAGATGGTCAGAAAAAGCACCTCTGTCCCCTTCTTCCCTTCTCCCCTATCCCTAGGCAGTTGAGAAATGCTGAGCTAGCCATCTCTGCCCTAGAGCCAGTACCCAGGGAGCCAGCCGGCCCTGTTTAGCAGGATCAGCTCTCATCGACAAGTGGCCCCAAGTGAGCTATGGGTCGGGTCAGGATGGGGACCAACTTGGCAGAGAGCCATCAGGGTGGCCTCAGGGAGGTGCGAGGTTAGCGTGCCTGCTCACGCAGGGCATTCTCCACACTCCTGGCTGGCCCCGGAGCTTGTGGCAGTCTGCAGGTGCTGGTGGCTGGGGAGGAGGGGAACGCAATAGGCTGTGTGCGTGGCTGCCCATGCTGTGTGCCTCTTTATGTTCTGCTCTCTCTCTCAACGTGTGAGCCTTCAAGGCTGTGGGGAAATTCGGGCCTGGGAGATTCGTGTGTGGGCTGTGTGCGTGTATGGGATGCATATATGTAATCATCCCTCCGCCGTGGGACTGTCCGGATCCTGGGCCCCACGAGCCCTCCGTGGTTGGGTGAGCTTCTGTGCACACAAACAGTGAGCAGGGTGTGCTCGCATGTGGGGTGCAGTGACCCAGCTGCCTGTGCGGGCCCTCAGCCTGGGGACCTGGATGTGGGACCGCTGCCTCCACGTGCTGTCGGTGGGGCTGCGGGCTCTCCTGCTTTGTCTGCTCCTGCCGCTCCAGGCTCTGTGTGTGTGTGCGCGACAGGTGGCCAGGGCCATGCTCGCGGCTGCTTGCTCTGTGGCCCGCGCTGCCCGTGTCTGCGCTGTGTACATCCTCCTTCAGGGCGTCGCCTGGTGCGCCCAGCTGGCGGGGAGCTGGGTGACGCTGCAACTATGGCTCTGCTACGCCTTGCTGGAGACCCTCAGACGCCTCCCTTTGCTCCTGCTCTGTGCGCAGGCTGCCAGGTGGCTGGCGTGGGTGGGGGTGCAGGCTGGCAGAGTCCTGGCTCGGGTGCAGGCAGTGGCGGCTCTCGTCCAGCTGTGTGGCCACACGCTTTTCCTGGGCACGTGCTTGTGCATCCACGTCTGCTTGGCCGCCATCAGCTCCAGGGTCCGCGTGCGCGTGCACGCGCCTTTCTCTGTCTCGCTGCCCTTCAGGGTCCGTGCTCCCCTGAGCCGAGGCATCCAAGTGAGGCTGTGGGGCCAGAGGGGTGACGGGGCCGCGGGGGAGGTGGGTATACCTCAGGGGGAGACTTGGGAGGAGCAGGAGCCCCGGATGCCCAGGAGCCCTGAGCCCACAGGGAGAGGAGAGGTGTCACAGAGCAGGAATGAGCTCAGTCCAGGTGGGTAAGTGAAGGGGCTGCTGCTTGCCCCTGGGGCCTGTCCCTCAGCCTGGGGCGCTAGTATCTCCTTCTGGCTGCCAGGCCAGGCTTGGGGCCTGCTTCGCCTCTTAGGATGCAGGAGGACATTCTCTCCTCTTGCACCATTGTGCCTGTGTGGCTGCCTCTCTCCTCTCCCCCCGGCCCCCAGGCGCCAGGCACCTCTTCCCTAGGCTGAGTGACCCCTTCCTGAGCGGGGAAGGCATGGGCAGAATGACTGTAGGCTCCAATCCTTACACCTGTGTCTGCTGAGAACAGGGCTGCTCATGACAGCATTGGGCAGGGAGCTCTCCTCCCCTGGCCCATGCCCCGCTTGGGACACCCTCTCCCTCTGTCTCTGTCCCTTTGGCCTTAGCAGCTCTTCCCCCCACTTTCCTCCCTATCTCCTGCTCTTCGTCCTCCAGCTTGCACAGGGTATTCCCCCCTTCTGGGCCATCAGGGATCCTGTCTTTTCTTACTCCAGGACTCCCTCTTCCCCTGGGGCCCCCCATCCCCCGCTCCCTGCTGTGCCAAGTCCCTGCGGGGGTGCCTGGCGGTCTCCTCACTGCACGCTGTCCCTGCAGTGGTCCCCAGCGCAGCGACTCTCGTCATTGTGGTGTGTGTGGGCTTCCTGGTGCTTATGGTCATCTTGGGCCTCGTGCGCATCCACTCCCTTCACCGCCGTGTGTCAGGGGCCGGCGGGCCTCCAGAGGCCTCCAGTGACCCCAAGGACCCTGACCTCTTCTGGGATGACTCAGCGCTCACCATTATCGTGAACCCCATGGAGGTGAGTGGCACTGGGAAGTGGGGCAGTCTACAGTCAAGATGCAGCTGGAGCATCTCCATGGCCGGGCCCTGGGCAAAAAGCTCCAGGATGAGCTGCCTTGAGTGGGAAGGAGGAAGGTTTGAGGGTGTGGGGTAAGGGGCCCGAGGGAGCGTGGTCCCCACAGGAGAGGCTCTGGGGTGTGTGTGGACCACTGAGCCCGTGCTCTCTGCTCCCACTTTATCCAGTCCTACCAGAATCGGCAGGCCTGTGTGGCAGGGGCTGCTGGTGGCCAGCAGGAGGACGAGGACAGCAGTGACTCAGAGGCAGCGGACTCCCCCAGCAGCAATGAGAGACGCATCATTGAGACCCCTCCACACCGCTACTAAGGCTACACTCCTCCCTGAACAGAGAATTCTGCGCTGGTGAGACAGAGACACCCCCAGAAAAGAGACAAGGACATTCTGAGAGAAGAGACCAATAGAGAGAGAGTTCTTCAGAATGAGTCATCCTTTAATCCCCGAATCCCAATGGGCCCCGCTGGGATCCACCCCCCCTGCCCCCCACCCCCAGCCCACCTCTCTCCTGTGCCTCTGGGCTTCAGTTCCCCAAAAGACTTGGGCTGCCTTCTCTGTCCCCAAGGCAGTGGCCGCTTAGCTTGCCCAGGTCTCTGTCCCCCCCACCAGCCATGTGCTGCATGGGGGATGGGGTCGTCACTAGCGGCGGGGGGTGGGATCGAAGGGAACCTTTCCCTACTCTCCTGTCCATGGAGGCCTTCCTTCCCTGGGACTCCCTCAGCTGGGCCTTCACAGCTTCTCTTCTGTCCCCTCCCCTTTCTCTCTTTCCATTTCACTCTGGGGACCCCTGCTTCTTCACCTTGCCCACTCTCCTTCCTTTCCTGTCCTCTTTCCTCTCTTCTCCTTGCCTGAGGTCCTGCAGCCCCTACCCCTTCCAACGTGACCTGGTTGTGGCCAGGTTGTGGGGATGGCAGGCGGAGTGGCGGGGTGGGGGCCCAGGTATTATATATAATGTATATTTTTTCATGTTGCTGTGAGCGCAGCCCCTGTGTTCCGTGTGCAGCTCACAGCCTTGTGTGTGTGTGGCATCGTCATGTCCTGGGGTGGGGGTAGGGGGTTGGGTGTGGTGAGGGAGGGGACACACCCTAGGGTTTTCAAATAAAACAACCAGAAAAAGCTCTGTGAGCCGCCTCCTGCCTGCCCGATCCCCTGTGGGTGTTGTGTAGGTGGCAGGCTTTCCGGTCCCAGGGCCCGTTGGGGTTTTTGAGTGGGGCTGCAGTGAGAGGGCAGGGTGTCAAAGCACCCCCCAGGTAAATCTCCAGAATCCAGGCCACTGGGAATGTGATACTATTGGCCCCACTGCCTTCTTCCTTCAGCACCCCCAAGAAAAGCATAGACGATTCAGGGAGCGCCCGCATGCCTGGGCTTCGGGGGAGACCCTGTCAGCCCCTCCTTGTCTCTTGGAGATTCTGCCTGGAGCTTCTAGCCCGGAAGTCCAGGGCGAGAGGGCAGGCTACCCTACTGTTTGTAACGAGAAAACAGGCTCTGGTTCACGTTCCCCAGGTAGTAAGGAACAGGAAACAGATGGGCTCATTTCAGAAGAGGGAACTGTATTGGGAGCATCCTTCTGGTGCTCTCCCTGTCCCAGAAGTACCAGGGATCCACGTCTTAAGTCCTTTCTGTCCCATGAGGAGCTTGGAGCATCAGTGGTTGTCTGTGATTCTCAGTAACTCAGTTGAGGGGGCGGTGGAGCTCACTGGCCCCGCCCAGACTCCACCCAGGGCCCAGTCTGACTCCTGCTGGGTGCCTCACCTTACCTATGGCTTCATCTACCAGCTGCGGGTTGACGCCACCACCTGTGTGGCTCCCTCCCACATCCCCTTCCCCAGCCCTGTGTACAACTACACATTGTTGTCTCCACCCAGGCAGCTGGGGCCTTGAAGCTACCCTTTGCCGGATTCCCACTCTTCTTACTCCCTTGCCTACCTATCCCTTTCCTCTTTCATGCATTTACCGAAGCCAGAAGCCTGGGAGTCTGTCTCCATTTTCCTCTCTCCCTTAACCTCATGTCCAAATGGTGACTAGACCCTGTGAATTTTACCCCTTAAGATCTCTTGAATGTGTCTTTCTTTCCCTTTCCCCTACTGCTGCTGCTGTCTCAAGACATGCCTGTTGCCTATCTGTTGCAAGAGCCTCCCTCCTACCCGCCTCGTCCCACCTGTTCTCCTTGCCCCGGGGTGTCTTGCTGTAGTCCATCTCAACTTTGGATCTGAGTGACCTTTCTAAAGTGCAGCTCTGGTTATGCCACTCTCCTACTGAGAGCTGTCCCAGCCTCCCTGTCACTGCCAGGGTCAAGTCCTGACATCTTGGGAGGTCTTCTCATGCAGGGGGTCAGGCCCTGTCTCCCTCTTTCCCTGGCCCTGTCTGCCCACCTCCTCTGTGCACCTGGGCTCCCGTCGCACAAACCACTGGCACTTCTCCAAGCTCACCCTGCTCTTCCGGTGCCTCCGTGTCTTTGCATGTGCTGTTCCCCCGTGCCTGGTGTGCCCCTTCCCCTTCGTGCGCCTCGCCGTCTTCCGTGCATCACTGGAGACTCAGTTGGAATGTTGCCTCTTCCAGGAAGTGTGTGCTCTGGTGCCCCTTGATCACACCCCTGCCACAGCCCCTCCTCCAAGGCTGTGGCACGTGTCTGTCTCCACCACCCGGTTGGTTTGCTGTATCCTCAGCAACTCGCACAGTGCCTGGCACACGGTAGGAGCTCCGGGAATACGAGCGAGGTGATGTGCATGGCTCTCAGGCTCAGAGAAGCCTTTATTAGCAGGAGGAGAGGGGCTCTGGGGGCCTCTGGCCTGGGGGGTCAGTGCACAGAGCACCACGCAGATGCCCCGCAGCAGCCCCTCCTATAGTCGGGGCCTCCCAGCATGGCAGCTGCGGGAATACCAAGTGGGTATTCGACCTACCTACCTGTTTGACCCGGACTCCCTCAGAAGCTCCGGTGACGGCTCCACAGTAGAGCCTTCAGACATCTGAGGGCCTTCACTCTCAAAGGGTGTGAGAGAGTTTTGAGTGAGTTACCTCCTTCTCCTCCCTCCTGCTATCCCTTCCAGTCCTCACCCGGCCCTGGTCTCAGAGACTACAGCTTCCCATGCAGGGGATCCCATTATTCTTGTGTTGGCTCTTGGAGCCCCTCCAGTGTGGCTGAGACTGGGGTGTTTATTTACCTCTGGCTCAAGCCTTGGCTCCAGGGAGCAGGTGGAGGAGAGGGCAACCTTGTGAACTTGCCCACCGCCCCCCGCCCCCCGATGTACAGACACCTGCAGCATGCAGAGCAAGTGACAGCATAGAGACTTTCTCTCAACATCTGCCAAACCTTGGTCTGACTTCCGGTCTTCCTGGGTCATCTGTCTTGGGAACCAAACGGGTTTCTTCTGAAGTGTATCATTCTGCATTTGATTCCCGGAGACTCCACAGTCAGAATCACTGATCCCCAGTTAGGTCGAATAGCTGTAAGCTTTTCTGTCTCTCCTCATCACCCTCCCTCAGTGTCTGACACCCCAGATCTCAGCCCTTGGTGACCACTCTCTCCCTCTATGACAGTTGGGCAGGTAGATGTGTCATGAGGGCTGAGGGTGGAAGTAGGAGTCTGGAGGCCTAGAGAAGACCTTGAACTCCTTGGGCCACCACCTGTCTCAAACTGTTGCTCTTGCTTGCTGGCCCACCCTCCCTCTCGCAATCTCTCTGTCCCTGTCTCTTCGTCTCTCTGTCCTCTCCACACCCCCCCACTACACACACACACACACACACACACACACACACACACACACAAACACGAGAAACAGGAGTCATGAGTGAGGCAAGATGCCAGCTACAATCATGCAGAGAAAGGGCACCAGGCAGGAGTCCAAATGGGTTTTTATTTTGTTGCTCAAGATCTCCTAGAAGGATGCTCTCTACCCTCCCTCACAGCAGCTGGTAAAGCCTCAGGATGCCAGGCCTTGGGCAGGGTTTCCAATTTACCTGTTCTCAAGTTAATTAGAAACAGCAAACACATCTCCATTGGCCTAACTCAGATCTTTCCTTCTGCATTGGGAGGCTGTTTTCCCCCTAGGTCCATTCTCTGCAGTGTAAATTGATTAGCTTGCTGAAAGGTGCATGATGAAAAGCTGTGCCATTGGGAAAAGCCACGCTGTCACCAGTTCAAGACAGAGTGTGTCCTTCCTGTTACCAGGCCAGAGACCTGAAAACTCACCTGTGCCTTCTGGGCAGGGGGACACAGCACTCTGCCCACTTCGAGAGTCTCTGATTCCACTCTGCACCCTGGGGGCTGATGCACTAATCAGCAACAATAAGGAGGCCTCCATTTCCCCCCTACCAGCCCCCACCCCGGAGCTTGTTGGGGGAGGTCAAGAATGACGAATTTGCTCCCGGTCTTCTAGGAAGGCTATGGAAGATCTCATATTCCCTTCAGATTTTAATCTCCATCCTGGGGACTCCTGAAAGCATGTCCCCTGGATCCCCCAGACTTATGACACCTCAGGGCTCCTCTGGACTGTGTGTTGATCCATCTGGTGAGTCCCTCGGACACTGGGGTGTTTCACGGCACTGTCTGCAAGCATGAACCAAGGATGAGCTTGTGTCTGTTATGTTCTTCTGTGGTTCTGCTGGGACCTCTGTGGTACTGTGGCTCCTATCTTCCTGGACTCCACCTTCCGGGGATCCTCTCCTCACGCACGGTCCTGCTGAGGGCTCACAGTGAGCTCCCTCCTGGGAGAGAGTCAGAGCAGGGGGAAGGGGGCTAGGTGAGGAGGAGGATGGGTGATTCCCCAGCAGGCGGGTGCATCTGACAGACAGAGGGGAGAAGCTGGGGTGCTTATTTTCACAGCGCTGCTGTCACTGCGTCTCCTGCGGCACACGCTGTCACTCTCTTAAAATACTCGCATCCTACAGGAGAAGGACAGATGAGGGTTTAAATTTAGCAACAGTGGGTAGGAGGAGGGGGGATAGAGGCTCTGGGATGTGGTGGAGCTGGCTCTGTCAGAAAAGGAGTAGGAACCCCATGGGACCTGGTGAGGATTATAACCCACAAGGGTAAGGGAACCTCTATCCCAAACATCCAGTCTCCAGGACCTGACCCCAAATTTTGAAGTTCCCACCCCAACTCTACAGCCCCCCCCTCCCCCATCACATGTGGTCTTTTCTCCTCAAGCGTGTGTGGGTTGGGATTATGCTGCCCTCTTCCCATGGGCTGCAGTATGGCTGCCTCTGGGGGGTTATCAACTGGCCAAAGCAACATTTGAGAAGACCTCTGATTTTTGCTTAGGCCACTGGAGGGGGGTTAGTCTTCCTTCATTCTGCTCCACTACAGAGAGGGTAGAGTCCAAAAGGCATGAAGCAGTGAAGAGAGGGTAATGCAACTTCCACCCAACAACTAGGCAAGGGCCCAGGGCACCGAGTGCAAGGTGGGCTTGGGCTGTTCACACTACCTCGTCTCCTGCAAGTTCAGCTGTCCCCTCACAGACCACTGGGCCAATGACTTTCTAGCTCAGGACCCTATTCTTGAACTGCCATCTTGTCACTTTGAGAAAGTCCGAAAGCCCAGAGGGGCACCTCTTGCCAGGGAAGGTGGTGGGGAGGAGGGGTTGAGGTGGGCTTTGCTGTCAGGTTCCTGTGTTCGGATCCCAGCAACTTAGGGTCCAGTCTTGGTCTTTAACTTCTTTAAGCTTTTGTTCATCACCTAACAAGGGGAATTGCTTACTCAAAGGATGAGTGAGGGTTAAATAAGGTAACTCTTTCTGTAGTAACTCAGAATCAGCGTATTACATTAGCTATCATTATCATTAATTATTGGGAGATGGGCAAAACCATCCCCAGCCCCAGTGGCAATGGGGTCTTTAGAAATGCAGTCTTGGCGAAGGCAGGATCCCTGAAGTTTCTTTCATCCAAAGCCCAGCCTTGTGGTTTTGAACACATACTTTGGAGTCAGGCGCGCTTGGGGTTCCTCTCACCTTGGCAGCTTACAGAAGCTGGTTATGGCTAATCACATAGGACAGTGACTATTTTTATAGTTACCGGGCTGTTTTAAGTGGGCACAGGGTTATTTTTTAATAGGTGGGGGCTTCAGCAACAGAAACTGCTGGGATTTTAGTAGTCAAGGGTTCACAGGCTTTCAGGTGCCGACTCCTGCGGCTGACCTTGAGCCAGGTGGGTGAAGGTGACCTGGAGCTGCAGTTAAAGGAAAAACAGAGATTAGTTCACCCAGTAGATGGTCTTTTGATCTCACTTCAAAATGGGCAGAATTTTAGCTATGAAGTCTTTCTAGGCAAGGTGTTGGTAGATGGAATAACTTCTTGTTCTGGTGTGTTTTTCAGCCAGGTTTTCAGGTTGGGCCTCACACGTCACAGGAAGCAAATGACACTCCCAAGCGTGTTTGTGTGTGAACTTTGTGCAGGCGCAGATGGGCTGTGCCTGGTCAGCCTCTTACTGTCATTAGAGACTGTGTTATGCAACAAGGGGATGGGGTGTGGGGAGGCCTGGAGTTACCTCCAGTCATTTCAAGGTGGCTCTGAAATTGTATCCTTTATACTCCTTTGGTTAATTATCCAGTCCTTGGCCATGAATTTGAATCTTGTAGACCCAGACTGCAGCTTCACCTACTAAGGCTGGCGTATTTTTTTCCAATAAAGAGTTCAAAAGAAGTGGGGTTCCTTTATTATATATATGGGATATACCATTTTCTTGTTAAGGTAAATAATTGAACTGACGGCAAACCTAAAGGCTCAGGAAGGTGATTAAAAAGGTCTGTGTCTTGAGTTTTCTGGCTCTAAGAATCACGTTTGCTCAAGAAGTTGGGAAGAACTGCTTGAGAACAACACCACAATCGCTTCTCGGCCTTTTGGCTAAGATCAAGTGAAAAACAATAGCAACAACAGGAGAATTTGGTTTTACTCCTGGAACAGAAGAGGTGGAAAACTGAAAGAAAGATAGAAGGCTGGTTAAGCTGGAGGAAGGGATAGATTTCATTGGAAGAAAGGCTTATGGTCTTTGAAGACAGGCTAGACACATAGGAAAGGAGCCTGCGATCTCAGAGGTCAGGCCAGGTGGGTATGAATAGGAAAAGATCTATGTGAATTTGATACCCCTTAATTAGAAGAGAGGCCAGTGACAGGGCTAGAGCGTTGGGTAAGACAAGCAAAGCAGAGAAGGAATGGAGGACCAAATCAGCGAAGGGAAATTTGCTGAGAGCTAGGTGGGGTGCAGTAGGGGTTCATCTATCCAAGATGGGATCAGGTAGCATGCAAGAGATGCCCTGATTTGCACTGTGAATTGTGAGCTGGTCTAACTGAAAGCCCAGCCCTACGTTCCACACAGGAAGCTCTACCAGGAGAACGCGCAGTGAGCTCACTGGTGAGAATTATTCTGACAGCACGTAACCCCTTCGCCCCTGAGTGCTCCTGTCCTGCTCTTCAGTCTGATAACTAACTGTTTTATTGGCACTAATATTTTGACCTAATAACCTCGGCCTTCCTGATGTAGTCAAATTGATCTTCTGAGAAGGTATAAAATTTGGCATAGAGACAGTGAAGTAAATCATAATATTTTGATGTTAAATTTAAGGTAAGTTTAAAAATCTGTATGAATTTAAGTTAAGGTTTGCATTTTCAACTTGGAGTATCTGTTGATTCTGACTTTTAGTTGAAAGTTATAAGATAGTGCTCACGCTTATAGACAGTATTAGGACATTTAAGACAAATCTAACATCTGAACAAGGTACGTTAAGTAAGGAGATTTACAAGTTGCTTATGTATAAGAAAGATTTTGCGTGTAAGGATTTTAACCTTACGTTGTCAGGCCAGTAAAGTGAATGAGGAAAAAAAATAAAAAATCAAATGTATTAAGCATATGAATTTGGTCTAAAACAGTTATGGAAATTTTAGTAAGTTTGTGGATGGGAGTAATTGTTAAGGAAATTTGAATCCCTTCAAGTTGAGTTAAACACCAATCAAAGAACAAGTGGAAGTGATTAAATGTACCATTTGGCACATTTATAAATAGAATTTCCGGATTTGTAAGTTGAATGTAAAGATTTAAGCAAAACTAGATTTTATACTTACAATTTTAATAAATTACATATTAAAACCCAGATAACTGGAAATAGTCCCGCACACACTAGACATTATAGCTCTTCACAACGATGTGGTGTGTGTGGCGCTCATATCAGTTGTTGAATCAGAAAGAATGATGGGATCTAAAGAAATCTAAGACGTTAGAGACACGTCCCAGAGAAGACCAGAGATATCACGAGAGAGCTCCCGGCCAGGGCACAGCTGCGAGGCGGCTCCCCAAAGCTGCAGTAGAGCCCATGAAGGAACAATTCAAAATCAGAAGATTGGAAGATTGAAGATTGGAAGATTAAAACAGCTACACCGACCTGTTGATTGGCAAATCCTTTCAGTGGAGTTTAAATTCAGAGTCACTGGCATAGCCTGATACTGGTGAGCAAAAGGGTATGTAATTCACACACCATATTTGCCTTATTAAAATCCCCAAAGTTTTGAACACTAAGACACATCTGGCTCCAAGAGTTTAAGATGAGGGACTGTGGACCTGAGAAAATGTGGGTCTGGGGTGTGTATGTATTGTCCTAGATTCTGGGATATCTTGCTTGGGCTAATCAGTTTTGAATTAGAAACTCAGGCTAATACCTTCTGGTGCCTCTGCCATTTTCAACACATGATTTCCAAGGTCACTGGGCATGGACAGCTGCACCAAGCTGGAAAGAGCAAGAGTCCGAGGGTGGCACGTGGGGGGATTTCAGGCCAGACCTGGAAGGAGTGCTTATCCTTCTGCTCCGGTTCTGTGAGCTAGTGTTTAGTTACTTGGCCGCCTTAACAGCTAAGGGAGCTGGGAAATGTAGTTTGGCTGCGTGCCCATTCCTCCCATGAGGAAGAATGAGGCTTTGTAATTAGCTGGCAGTCTCTCTACGACAGTCCATCCTTCTGGTATTTTTAGCAAAATATCCATTTCATCCTCCTTCCCATATAGGGAATACACTCACCCCTTTCCCAAGGGACAGACCCAAGTCCCAACCAGGCATTTCTGGATGGTGTGTAGTATTCTCTAGGTCATTCCTCAGGGTCTGGTGACTTGAGAGCTAAAAGACAAGTTATCTGAACACTGCTATGACTGCACTGGAGTTCAACTTCTTTCTTTGCTCAGTCCTGCTTTCTTTGCTCCACCATACATATCGATCCTAGAGGCACTCCCCAATAAGCCTTGTGCATGCGAGTTTCTACATTCAGGTCAGCTTGCAAAGGAGTCCAACCTGTGACAAAAGAGGTACGGGACTTAGTCTCATAATTTTAAAAAAATTTTCCTGGTTTGTTTTTGATTATTTCTTCCTTGTCATTTCTTAATTTGTGTATTTATACTTCCCCTTTTGCCCCTTGACTAAGTTTGCTAGTAGTTTATTTTCTTAACTTTTTAAAAAACCATATTTTAAATAAATTTTTTTGCTATTTACTAATTTAAAAAATTAATAGACTTTATTTTTTAGAGGAGTTTTAAGTTTACAGAAAAAGAGCTTCAGGTTTTACAGAAAAATGAGCAAGAAGTACAGTCTACATATATCTCGTCATACCCCCCTTTCCGCTATTATTAATATTTTGCTTTAGTGTGGTTATGTTTGGTACAGTTGATGAATCAATACTGATATATTATTATCAACTAAAGTCCATAGTTTACATGAGAGTTCACTCTTTGTGTTGTACACTTTATGGGTTTTGACAATTGAACAATGTCATGTACTCGCCACTATAGTATAATACAGAATAGTTTCACCCTGTGCTCCATCTATGCATCTCTCCCTCCTCCCTGTCCCTGTTGGAAACTACTGATCTTTTGGTCTTTTCACCATCTCCAGAGTTTTGTTTTTTTCCAGAATGTTACATAGTTGGAATCATAGAGTATGTAGCCTTTTCAGATTGACTTCTTTCACTTAAGGTTTCTTCATTTCTTTTTTATGGCTTGATAGCTCTTTTTATTTTTGAGAGAGAGAGAGAAGTGCGTGCGCGCACATGTAGGGATGAGGGGCAGAGAGAGAAGGAGAAAGAGAATCCCAAGAAGGCTCCATGTTAAGCAGGCTCCATGCTCAGCGGGGCTCGGTCTCACCACCCTGAGATCATGACCTGAGCCGAAATCAAGAGTCAGATGCTTAACTGACTGAGACACCCTCATTTCTTTTTCTTTTTAAGTTTTAGCACATTTCTTTTTGTCACTGAATAATATTTCATTGTATGAATGGATACAGTTTATCCATTCATCGACTGAAGGAATCTCGGTTGCTTCCAAGTTTTGGCAATTATGGATAAAGTCACTATAAACATTCATGTACAGAGTTTTGTGTGGGCAAAAGTGTTCAGTTCATTTGGTTAAATACCAAGGATCACTACTGCTGGATTGTATGGTAAGAGTATGTTTAGTTTTGTAAGGAACTTCCAAACTGTCTTCCAAATGGCTGTACCATTTTGCATTCCCACCCAGCAAGAAATGACAGTTCCTGTTGCTCCACATCCTTGCCAGCATTTAGTGTTGTCAAAGTTTTAGATTTTGGCTATTCCAGTAGGTGTGTAGTGGTATCATTGTTATTTTAATTTGCATTTCCCTAAGGACATAAGATGTTGAACATCTTTTCATGTACTTATTTGCCATCTGTACATCTTCTTTGGTAACATGTCTGTTCAGATCTTTTGCCCATTTTTTAATGGGGGCTGTTTATCTTCTTCTTGAGTTTTAAGAGCTGTTTGTAAAATTTCGCTGCCACTTCTTTTCTTTTTTAAATCAGGTACATGTTTTGCAAATTTTTTCTCCTAGTCTGTGGCTTGTCTTCTAATTTTCTCGAAATAATACTTTTTAGAATCAATAAATGTAGATGAGGTCTCAGGGGAAGTCAGATTGGGAAGATGGGAGGGATAGAATGCTCCTACGGGCAGGGAGTGTTTGTGTGTGGTGGGGGAAGAGGGGTAGGTAAGGTTAAACCTGGGAGGGGATTTAAAGGTAATGTAAGTATCACGGTAAATGCCCAGTGTCAATAAAAAGGAATTAAGGAATTAGCACAGGGATTTGAGCTCAATACATACTTGCTGACTTAATGAATTAACTGTCTGGCTTTTATATAGGACATCTGATACTACTCACTGCATGACAGTCACAGATTTTAGAGACGGAAGCCTTTTAGAGATGTAGTGAATTCTATCCCTGCCCCGGGTGTAAATGAGAAAATGAGGTGTCCAGCCAAAGTTACTGCAACTCATAGATGGGATTCAAATCCCAGATTTCATACCTTTACCTAATGCTTATTCCAAAAAATAAAAAGTGGTATAACGATGCTTCGGCTACCAAACATATTTTAGAAAACTCAAGCATATTATATTTGTCCATATTTTTGCTTACTGTATTCTTTCTTTTATCATGATTTTGCATGTTTTTTTATTTTATTGTTTCTCTTCTGCTCAAAGAACTTTTTTTAGCCATTCATTTAGGGTAAGTCTGCTGGTGACAAATTCTCTTCCTTTTCCTCCATTGAGAATGTCTTGATTTTGCTTTCATTCCTGACGGATATTTTCACTGGGTATGATGCAGAATAATGTTCCCCAAAAGAGGTCCATGTCATAATCCCCAGACCCTGTGGTTATTTTAGGAAAAATGGGTTGTAGATGAATTAAGATTGCTAGTCAGCTGAATTTAAGATGATCTGAATGAGCCCAATATAATCACAAAGGTCCTTATGAGGACTTTTAGAAGAGGGAGGCGGAAGGGAGAGAACCAGAGGAATGGCAGGGTGACAAGAACTTGGCCCAACCTTGCTGGCTGAAGATGGAGGAAGGAAGCCATAAGCCAAAGAACGTGAGTAGCCTCTAGAATCTGGAAAGACAAGGAAACAGATTTTTCCCTACAGCCTCCAGAAGGAATACAGCTCTGCTGACACCTCAGTTTTAGCCTGATGAGACCAATTTCAGACTTCCGACCTCCAAGACTGTAAAATAATAAATCTGTGTTGTTTTAAGCCACCAGATGTGTGATGCTGTTTTACAGCATCAATAGAGAACTAGGGTTAATATATCCTAACAATACAGGATTCTGGGCCAATAGCTCTTTTCTTTGAACACTTGAAAAGCATTGTGCTGCTTCTTTCTGGCCTTCTTGGTTTCTGATGAGAAATCTGCTATTATTTGTTGTTTTTTCCGCTATGGGGAGGTTTCATTTTTCTCTGGCTGCTCTCAAGATTTTTTTTTTTTAAGATTTTATTTATTTATTCGACAGAGATAGAGACAGCCAGCGAGAGAGGGAACACAAGCAGGGGGAGTGGGAGAGGAAGAAGCAGGCTCATAGCTGAAGAGCCTGATGTGGGGCTCGATCCCACAACGCCGGGATCACACCCTGAGCCAAAGGCAGACGCCTAACCGCTGTGCCACCCAGGCACCCCTGCTCTCAAGATTTTTAATTTGTCTTTAGTTTTCAGAAATTTAATTATGATGTATCTTAGTGTATATTCCTTTGGGTTAATTCCGTTTGGGGTTTGCTCAGGTTCTTGAATCTGTAGGATTATATGTTCTGCCAAATTTGGGAAAATTTTGACTGTTATTTCTTTAAGCTCTTTTTCAGCCCTTCACCTCTTTCCTCTCTTTCTGGGACTTTGATTACACAATGTTAGATCTTTCGTTATAGTTCTACAGATTCTGATCTTTCTTTCTTTCCTTCTTTTTTTCTTCTTTTTTTCTAGTGTACTTTTTCTCTGTTGTTCAGATTGAGTAATTTCTACTGTCCTATCTTCCAGTTCACTGGTATCTCCAGCCCCACCCCTGGCCCCAACTCACCGTCCTATCCTGTCTCATGTTGAGCCCATCCACTGAGCTTTTTATTTTGGCTATGGTATTTTTCATTTCTAAAATTTCCATTTGGTTCTTTGTGATAGCTTTTATTTCTTTGCTGAGGCTCTCTCTATTTCATTTGTTCCAAGTATGTTTGTAATTGCTTGTTGAAGCATATTTATCATGGCTGCCTGAAAATAATTCCAGTATTTTCATCTTGGTGTTGGCATCTGTTGGTTGACATTTTTAAAAAAAGATTTATTTATTTATTTTAGAAAGAGAGAGAGAGCGCACAAGTTGGGGGGGGGGCAGAGGAGAAGGAGGGAGACCCTCAAGCAGACTCCATGCTGAGCGCAGAGCCCAGCTTGGGACTCAATCCCACCACCCTGAGGTCATGACTCGAGCCAAAACCAAGAGTCAGACACTCAACCGACTGCGCCACCTGGGTGACCCTAGATGACATTTTTCATTCAGTTTGAGATCTTCTTGATTCGTGATATAATGAGTGATTTTATATTGGAATCAGGACATTTTTACTTTATGTTATGGAATCTGAATCTTATTGATGACTTCTATTTTAACTGACTTTTTTTGGACACCACTCCTGCAAAGAAAGAAAGTACACCATATCACTCCTGCCATGTGGAAGTAGAAGCCCAGGTTTTCCATTTGGCCTCCACTGACATGTGAGAGGCCAAGGCCTCTCTTAACTGATGGGCTGGGTAGGGGTATTAATTCCAACTCTCCACATGGTGTCCCCTGACATTGCAGGGAATGGAGGAGAGCCTCATCGCTGGCCTGTGGGAAAGGGGTCTCTACCTGGCCTTCTTTGATACCACCCCACAGTAGGTATTGGGGTATCTTGTAGGTATCTTGATGTAGCCTCATGAGGGTGGAGATCTGGGCTTCACAACGCTTGGCCTTTGCTGGTGTGAGTGTGAGTAGAGCCATAGTTTTTATTTCATGTTTTGCTGGAGCAGAGTGGTTGTTTAGAAGATTCTGTCTTTGCAGGCTAAGCCTTTCCTGGTCTTTTGGCCGGAGAGAGCTGGGCTTTTATTGGCGCTTTTTGTTTGTTTGTTTGTGCATGTTGGTGCTAATAGGCTGCTGACCTTTCTAGCACCCAGTGTGGGATATAAGAGGCAAAAAGAAAACCCATAAAACTGACTATTATGTTGTTTCTTGGGTTTTGAGGTCCCTAGCTAGTCTGCTTTCTTTTTTCCACCTTTTGGACTCTCCTTATGTTTACTTCACATACAACGTCCAGGGTTTTTAGTTGTACTTAGTGGTAGGAATAGAGAAAAGTATGTCTACTCCATTTTTCTTTCTTTTTTTTTTTAAGATTTTATTTATTTATTTGAGAGAGAGAGAGAGAGACAGCTAGCGAGAGAGGGAACACAAGCAGAGGGAGTGGGAGAGGAAGAAGCAGGCTCCCAGAGGAAGAGCCCGACGTGGGGCTCGATCCCAGAACCCCGGGATCACGCCCTGAGCCGAAGGCAGACGCTTAACGACTGAGCCACCCAGGTGCCCCCTACTCCATTTTTCTGAGAGCAGAAGTCTTGCGTTTTCCTGAAAACAAATACATTGCTTATCTATGTAAGCTATGGATATTTGGTGAAAAATCCTGAAGAAGGAGCAAAACTCATTTGGAGAAAGAAAGACTCCCAAGTCAAAAACCTTGACTACTTTTCATTCTTCCTTCCATTCTTTGAGGGGGAGAGGATGGAAAGGTTCCCATTGGATTTTGGCAAGGGTGACATATTCTGAAACTTCTCTGGATTTCTAAAGGTGGTACAATTCTGCTACAAGCTTAGGGGTAGAGGGAACATGTACTACAGTCCTTATTGCTAGCTGGGGGGATTCCCTGCTGTGTGTCCAGGAAATGGAGTTAGGTGCTTTGCACCTAAAGTTTGGTTGGTAGTGCTGAATACACCTAGGTATATCTAGCTCTCACTATTCTTTTTTTTTTTAATTTAAGTTCAACTAATTAACATATAATGTACTATTAGCTTCAGATGTAGAGTTCAGTGATTCATCAGTCTTTTATCATATCCAGTGCTCATTACATCACATGCCCTCCTTAATGTCCATCACCCAATTACCCCATCCTCCCCCCCTCCTCCCCAGCAACCCTCAGTTTGTTTCCTATGATTTAGAGTCTCTTATGGTTTGTCTCCTTCTCTGATTCCGTCTTATTTTATTTCTCCCTCTCTTCCCCTATGATCCTCTGTTTTGTTTCTTAAATTTCACAACTGAGTGAGTACATCTCATTATTCTGAACACTTAAAGCAAACTGAGATTTTTGTCCAAGTATATTTAGATGGGCCCAACTTTGGGATTTGCTGTGTCTCACTACACATGTAGCTTTCTTCCTCTGCCCGAGTTATCTCTGCCAGTGATGGTACTGAGGCTGAAAGGCTGGTAAATCATAACCAATAATCTCTGCCAAACGTACAGGTATAAAGACTGGATATATTTCCAATTTCCAGAGCATGGACAGTTCCATAACACTACATCTTATGTCATTAAAAAACCAAAGAATCAAACCAGAGGAGGTGGTTCCCCATTTCCAACTCCCCCCCCAACAAAAAGAAATACAGAAGTCAACACTTCTACAATAGTTCGTTTGCTCCAGTGAAGTTGAGTAAAGCAATTGGTTGCACCTAAATGAGACAATAAAAGCTAGGGAAAATGGAAAACTGTGAGTCAGGTATCATATTAGCTGAAGGAAATGGCCTCAGGGACTATGATACAGCAGACGGAACTCATCTCTAAAATTTGGCTGAGAGTGTTCACTTATTATTCAGACAGCACTGTCTTGGGAATAGGTAGCTCCCAAGTCTTGTGTGTTGGTCTCAAATCTCTGGCTTTTAAGGACCTTTACTCCGGTTCCAAATTTGGCCTAGTAATCTTGACCTACCCGAGCCAGTAAATTTACTTTCCAGAGGTATAAGTGACTTTATGAATTAGAATATTTGATGTTTAAGCGAATCCGATGTATTAGCCTTCAATTTGGGAAGTAAAATTTTAGACTTGAGATTTTAAAAGGACTAAGGGAATCAGATAAATATTTATAAGTTTGATTTATTAGATGTACAGGGTTGAATAAATCTAGAAAGGTTTTGCCTGATAAGAGTTGGTGGCCCTGTCAGGCATTCAAAATGCTTAAAATATATGTATATTAAATGCCACGTAGTTAAAAATATTTAAGGAAATGTAATTTTTATTTTTAAAAAGGGGAAGTCTAGCATAAGGTTTAAGAGCATGGCCTCTGGAACCAGATTATGTAGGCCTGCTGCCTATTTCTGTAAAGTCTGCAAGCTAAGGATGGTTTTGACGTTTTTAAATGGTAAAAAAAAGATCAAAAGAATTCTTTTGTGATGTGTGAAAATTATATAAAACTCAAATTTCAGTGTCCATAAAAAATGTTATTGGAACATGACCATGCTCATTCGTTTGTGTATTATCTTTGGCTGTTTTCATGCTAAGAGAGCAGAGCTGAGTGTTTGTGACAGAGACTGCGTGACCTGAAAAGATAATATTTACTGTTTGGCTCTTTACAGATAAAGTTGGATGACCCTGGCATAGGTTACAATCACAGCTTCGCTACTTATTAGTATGAGCTTGGGCCAGTCATTTAACCTCCCTGTGCCTCGGTTTTCTCTTCTGCAAAATGGGGAGAATTATAGTTTCTATTATGAACTTATTGTGAGGGACACCTGGGTGGCTCAGTTGTTAAGAGTCCGCCTTTGGCTCAGGTCATGATCCCAGGGTACTGGGATAGAGCCCCACATCAGGCTCCTTGCTCAGCAGGGAGACCGCTTCTCCCCCTGCTTGTGCTCACTCTCTGTCTCTGACAAATAATTAAATAAAATCTCTGAAGTTATTGTGAGGATGAAATAAACTGATACTTGAAAAATGCTTAGAACAATGCCTGGAACACAGCAAATATAGTCTATGTCTACAAATTGGAAAACTTTAACCCGTTAAACCTGAGTTAATCAACCAGTAGTCAAAAGAATAAGAATCTGGGGCTCCTGGGCAGCTCAGTTGGCTAAGCGTCTGCCTTTGGCTCGGGTCATGACCTCAGCGTCCTGGGATGGAGCCCACGTCTGGATCCCTGCTCAGCGGGGAGTCTGCTTTTCCCTCTCCCTCTTCCCCTCTCTCCACGTATCTCTCTTTATCTGTCTCTCTCTACTTCAAATAAATAAAATCTTAAAAAAAATAAGTAGAGGGGCGCCTGGGTGGCACAGCGGTTAAGCGTCTGCCTTTGGCTCAGGGCGTGATCCCGGCGTTATGGGATCGAGCCCCACATCAGGCTCCTCTGCTGGGAGGCTGCTTCTTCCTCTCCCACTCCCCCTGCTTGTGTTCCCTCTCTCGCTGGCTGTCTCTATCTCTATCAAATAAATAAATAAAATCTTTAAAAAAAAATAAGTAGAATTAAACATTGAAGTATGAAATGCAATTTTCATTTAAAAAAACTTATTACTTTTATGAATCGAATAATAATTTAAAGTTGAACCTAGTATTTTAAATCTAGAACTTCAATAAATTGAATGTTAGACACCCAACTACCTTTATTAGTCCTTTCTTAGCCCCCGAATCCCTCTTGGACTTGTAAGCCAGGTTCTGTGCAGAATTCTGTGGCCTGGGAGACAAAGCTCTCTGGAACTTATAAATAGGGCTTTTCTGAGATTGGGAGGCCATGTTTCATAATGGGTAGGTATTTGGAGTTATGTCTGGATTGAATTTTGACTTTCTAGCTGTGTGATTTTGGGTAAGTCTCATCTGCAAAGTGGGTTGGCAATACCTATTTCATAGGGGGTATTATGAAGAATAAAAGCAGTACAGCCCATAAAGTGTTTAGTGCAATGCCTGGGTTTTAGCAAGCATCAAATAAACCTCAGTTATGATCATTATTATCATCTCCTCGGAGGCGGGCACATAATGAGTTATAGATAATCAGTTACTAAACTCCTAGCAGAGCAGGTGGCTATGTGTGTGGTATGGTTTGAGTGGTACTGGGAAGTCCTTTCTGGCTGCCTTGATTTTCTAAAATTCTACCATATCATATGGTTTCAATTAAATGTTTATTCCCCTCTCCAGGGATCCTTTACATCTTACAGAGCGTCCCTTCCTCCTCGACATGGTTTAGTTTATTAGGTACTAGTTATTTTCTTTACAGTGGCAGCTGAGAACAGTGAACATGCACTGGGATGGCTGGGATTTGTGTTCTCTAGGGAAAAGGAGCAGGGTAGGGGGTGCAGGGGTTCTGGAAGATGGTGAAAAAGTAAGGAAAAGGAGAAATTCTGCACAATCTCCAGGTTTGCCCTGCCATTCTGTTCCCTTGAGGTGTCAGAGCAGCTTCTTTCCTTTGCCAGGAAAGTTTACAGAGCCAAGCCCCTCTGATCCCCTGGGGCGTCCACCTTTGAAATCTGCTGGGCAACCAGGAAACAAGCCTGGCCCAGGGCACCATCTGCTGTCTACCTGTCTCCTCTCCTGCACTCTGGGCTAGGATGGTGCTTCTGTCCTTTTGGTACTAACCCATCCTTGCTCAATTACTAGCAGCCCTGAGCCCCTTCTGCCCTTCTTTGTGGCACCAGGACTCCCTTAGTCTTGGAGCCAGGTGAGATATAAGGGTTTATTTCCTGGTGACCTTGAAGTTTGACATCAGAGCCAATGTTGCGGCAGATGGTGGGGCCTGAGGCTTATTCCGTGATTGAAAATCATTTCTTGGATCATGTCTGTGCTTTCCCAGTCTGGAGCAGTGGGAATACGGCAACCATGGTGACCTTGACCATGGGTGAAGGAGGAAGGAGGGGAGAAGAGTGATTCACTGTGCACCTTCCCTGTATGTTACCAGCTTGAGGACTCAGAATGCGTTGGACCCTATTTTAGTCTCCGGAATTTGTCATCATCCAGTGATATTTTCCCTACTACGCAGAAGTGGCAGAGGGATTGGGGGCAGGCTTCTGTCTCCAAGGAGACTGTGACGATGTCCCTCTAGGGGCAATTTGGAAGTGGACATCCTTAGAGGGCTGGGGAAGGCCTCGGATTTGACCCCTGCAACTCCCGTGTTAGGGCCTTTCTCTTACCTGCTTTGGGGCTTAGGAAGACTAGTCAGCCCCTTTTTAGAAGGGGAAACTGAGGCCCAGAAAGGGGAGGAAATCCCATTGGGTCACAATGTGCCGCCAGGGAAGAGTCAGGATGGGCTGAATCCAGGATTACGCTCCCTCGGCTTTCCCTCAAAGCTCAGGAAGCCCCTCCTAGCTCCATTCTTCTTTGAGCTTTCCATCCAACCAGTCCTAGAGCCGGTGATCCTTTTAAACGTTCTAAGCGTCGCCGCTCCAAGACTTCCCCTTTAAAAGACTTCCCCTTTAAAACGGTCTTCCCCTTTAAGATTCACAGCTCCTTCCGTCACGCTGCGTCGCAGCCTTAAGGCCCCGCCCCTACAAGCAGCTTTCCGCAGGGCAGAGAAGGCTGCGCGGTCGCCACGGCCCCTTTAAGCCCGAGCCCCGCCCCTGGCCTCCCACCCCCTCCTCTCCCCTCCCTCTTCAGCCCGCACCAGGTGCCCCGGCCGGTCTTGTGGCGCGGCGCGCTACGGTGAGCGCAGGGTCCCGAGGGGCCGCGCGGAAGCGTTCCGGTCTTCCCTAGTCCTCGCGGGTCCCGGGGGCGGAGCTGGAGCTGCGACTGGGGCGGGGGAAATGGGTGGTCCGGAGCGCAGGAGGGGTGGGCCGGGACCCGCCGAATGGGGGGAGGGGCTCAGGTGACTTGGGAAGGAATGGCTCCCCGCGGAGCTCGCCGGACGACAGGGGGTTTGGGGGGACAGGGCTTACGCTCTGGCGGGGTTCCCACTCTTTCTTGCCCGTCCAGTGCCCCGGTAAAGCCCAACTGCGGAATTGTCCCCCTTAGTCCCTTGGGGCCCAGGCCCCTTTGTGGGGGGCGGCTGCCGGCCGGTGCCGCCGCCTGCGACCGCAGTCGTGGAGGCCTCTGGAGAGGCCCAGGCTGAAAGCTGTGGCCTTTGAGGGGGGCGGCAGGAGAGCATCGGCCCCCTCTCGGACTCCTGGCAGAGGTGGGGGCCATAGCAAAAGGTACAGGGGTGGAGGGTGGCGAGTGGCTAACAACCTGGGACAGAAGTCCGCCCGCCTCCCCCCAGATTTGGGCAGAGTTGTGGAGTGGGAAAGGATCTGGCAACGGGAGCTCAGTTCCAAACCTTCACTACCCATCAGTGAGCTGGCGGTCACCATGGCAATGCGGGAGCTGGTGGAGGCCGAATGCGGGGGTGCCAACCCGCTCATGAAGCTGGCCGGGCACTTCACCCAGGACAAGGCCCTTCGGCAGGAGGGGTTGAGGCCTGGCCCTTGGCCCCCAGGAACCCCAGCGTCTGAGGCGGTGAGTGTTCTTGAGGTAGAAAACTGGAGTGGTGGCCTGGGATGGAGGGGCCAGATGAACACTTTGGGATAACTGCTTTTTCTGTTGTGTTGCAGGTTAATAGTAGTTATTACTTAATGAGTGTTTACTTAACACTGTACTGAGCATTGTACATCTTTATACAGCTGAAGGCAGTCATTTTGTAGGTGAAGAAACGGGCTCAGTGAAGTTTTGTGACTTGCCAAACAAAGGTCACTCTAAATGCTAGAGCTGGAATTTTAACTCCTGTTTAACTGAGTTGCTTGTGTGGATTTCATTACTGTACCATATTGCTTCCCTTTCTTTTCTGTCTTAGGTCTCTAAGCCTTTGGGAGTAGCTTCTGAAGATGAGGTAAACATACCAGTCTCTTCTGCCCCATTTTTTTTTTTTGCCCATTGTGTTTTTACTTTAAATGTGGCTCATTGATATTTCACTCTTTGGAGCTTCCTGACCAAATGAGATTTGCCTTATTTCTTCTCCTGCTTGTTTTTAAAAATGTATTCTTTGAGATTTCCAAATCTGTAGTTTCTGTGTTTCCCTTTCCTTGTATTTGATGTTAGTGTCTCCTGGTCATTGGGCCGTGAGTTCATCATCTTTTTCCCGGCAGCTGGTGGCTGAATTTCTCCAGGACCAGAATGCACCACTTGTATCCCGTGCCCCTCAGACCTTCAAAATGGATGACCTCCTGGCAGAAATGCAGGAGATTGAACAGTCAAACTTCCGCCAGGCACCCCAGAGAGGTGGGTCTAGAGTCTGGTGGGAGGGCAGATCACCATTTTCTGTGCAGGCAGGACCAAGGGGGTTCCATATTTGGATGCTGCAGGCACTGGGGAACTGAGATGCAGAAGGAGACAAAAGGGACAAAGTGTTTTCATGTGCGCTCAGGGTTCCTGAGGCATGATAGAATGATATGCATTTCTTTTCTTTCTTTTTTTTTTTTCTTCTTAGTTCTCTCTCTTTCTTTTAAGCTCCTGGTGTGGCAGACTTGGCCTTGTCTGAGAACTGGGCCCAGGAGTTTCTTGCAGCTGGAGATGCTGTAGATGTAACTCAGGATTATAATGAGACCGACTGGTCCCAAGAATTCATCTCTGAAGTTACAGGTGAGGTTTGTCATGGGTAAACCTAAAGTGGTTCATATGGGGCAAAGTTCTGTTCCCCCAGCTCAATCTTAGGATATAGAGCGATTTCTTCTATGGCTTTTCTGGACTCTTGACTCATTTCTCTAGGGCACTGAATCTAATTTCCCTTAGGTGATAATAGGGAGTTATTGAAACTTACATGAAAGAGGGGATTGGGTCTGAACTGGATAAGAGATTTTGGAGATGATATTTATGTATCTCTTTATATCTTTATATAAAGACAGAATGGGAGAGAGGATGAGGAGAACCCGAGGAGTTAGGTACTTCTTTGTTATCTGGAACTTTATTGTAGTTTGGTGGTGAGGATTCACAGATTAGATGGATGGCAATGTCGCCCAGGAAGAAATACTAAGCATAGCCAGTGGGATTCTGGTATTAAGCCCTCTTGAACAGAGTTGGGGCCTTGGAAAATGGAATTGTGTTCAAGGGCCTGAAGTATGAGGTCTTAGAGGGCAAAGACCATATCCTGATGATAATAATAAATACTCATAATAATAGCCAGTGTGTACTTACCATGTTCGAGGCTTTGTTTTAAGTGCTTTCAGTGTATTATCTGTTTAATCCCCACGAGAATTCTTGAGGTAGCTACTGTTTTTATTCCCAGCACATAGATAAGAAAACAGGCTTTGAGATTAAGTGATTTGCCCAAGGTGATACAGTTTTATAAGTGGTGGAGTTGGGGGATTTCACTCTGGGATTGAATGATTCCAGACCCTGTGTGGGCTGAACCATGGTGCTCTACTGCCAGGCCTGCACCCGAAGCTCTTCAGGGTCCCAGCCTAGTTCTCCGTCTTTGAGAATGTCCGTGCTCATCCTGTCCTTTGGGATTGATTCTTCTCCTCCAAACCTGTCTGATTAGGGGCATGCGGGAATGGCATTCTCTTTAACTTTCTTCTTCCTCATTGCTTTCAAAGAGAAGCCTTTGTTAGCCTTTTTCCAGTTTAAGAAATTAAGAATAACAAGAGCTACAAATGGAGAAATTTACAAAGATTCTAAACTCTCAGGGCATTCCCATCGCCATAGATCTTGAACATTCCTGAGATCATTAATGGCACCTAATTGTTTTCTTCCGCCATCATTTTTATTCTCTAAAATAGGGCTTTCTGTTTCTAGGGTAGAACCCCAAATCTAACAACTAAAACTCATCTTTAATAAAAGATGTTGATCTCTTTTATCATGACTCCCTTTCCCACCCTTAAGTTGGAGTTTAAGGTAGAACAATAGATATTCTTTGTTTCATTAATAGTACTTTGCACTTTATAATCTTCAATTCATTTGGTCTTCACAGTTATATTTACCTTGTAGGTATTCCTTCCCCATTTTATAGATAAGGAGACTGAGATTTGGAAAGGTTAAGTACTTTGTTCAAAGTCACTCAGTAACAGAGAGGACATTCAGACTCCTGTCTTTCTGACTCGAGGCTTCATACTTAGAGCCATTATGCTATCATTGAGAATCTTCTTCGGGGAGCCTGCCTCAAGTGAAAATCTGAGTTGTAACAAACACCCTCCACCAGACAAACTCAGTTTTTCATACAAACCATAGACTTAAATGCCATCTCTTAATTGTAGAGAGACTTCTTTTGTAATGTGTGGGCATCTGTCATTTTTGGTAACTCAGGGAAGAAAAAGTCATTGCTACTATAAGCATTGAGATTGATGAGATTTTTGTTATAATTACTGAAATTGCTTGCAATCAGTGAACTCTTCCTTAACCTTTAGGTGGAAAACAACTTTAGAAAAATCTGTTGGACGTCTCTTACTTGTAAAGTCGTCTTTGGGAGATTTCTTCTGTTTCATACATTCTTTCGGGACGGTGCCTGCTTCGTGGAGGTGGGGAGATGGAGAGCTGGAAAGGGAACTTGAGCTATTTGGGGTCTGCCTTTACAAAAATGCCAAATGTAGTAGTATATTGCTTTATATGTACTGGACCTTCAGTATTTATTGAGCAAATGAATTGAGATTTGGGAGAAAGCTAAAGGAAATTAATTTTCCAGTAATTCATTTTTTATTATCCTCATAGTGTTTGTGGCTGCTAGTGTTAATTGATGATATAGGTTACCTATTACTTTATGGATAAGTAGACTTCAAAATGAAAGGAGGTTATATTTAAATCCTTATTATCTTCAAATCACTGTTGTTAAGTTTCTAGACTCAAGTTTAAAAGGAGCCTTGACAGTTCATTTTTTTTGTTTTTTGTTTTAATGTTTTATTTGGAAGTAATGATAGTTTCGCTGGAAGTTGCCAAAAAGTGTAGAGGAAAGTTCTGTGTATCTTTCTCGCTGTTTTCCCCAGTGGTAATATTTTGCATAACTGTTAGTAATGTACAGTAGCAAAGTCAGGCAAGTCCATTGGTATAGTCCACAGAGTTTATTAAATTGCACCAGTTTTACATGCCTCTGTGTGTGTGTTTATGGTTTCATGCCGTTTTATCGTGTGTGTAGATTTGTGTAACTACCACCACAATCGAGTTACAGAATTATTCCGTCACTACATGAAGCTCATTTTTGAGTCTGCCATATTTCTTGATGCAATCCATTCCCCCACCTCTGCCCCTAAATCTCCTGGGCCAAATAATTCTCCATCTTGTGACTCAGCTGTAGGGATGAAATACGTTTTTAAGGGGTTTGAGTGTAGACAGCCTCAGCTAACGTGGTGTGTGCGAGGTTCCAGCGGTAATCATGAGAGAGAAGCCTGCGCGTTCCTAGGAGAAGTGGTAGGCAGCAGTAGCAAATGAGGAGTGGCAGTATTTCTCCCCTGATGGCCGCAGAGAAGGCTGTGGAAGAAAAGGAGTAACAATCTCGTTGCGATGTTTTCTACTTTCGGTACAGGTTTGCTGTGAGCAGACAGTCATGATAATAATAACTAACACTTGTTACTCCGTGCTTGCTTTCTATATGCATCATCTCACTTGGTCTTTACAACAGTCCCTATGAGGTAGCTATTATTATCTCTGTTTTATAGATAAGGAAAGGGAAACTTAAGGGTTAAGTGCCTTGCACAGTGAATAAATGGTGGTGTTGGTATTCGAGTGCCCAGTAGGCTGATCTGGAACCTACATTCTTTACCATTGGGTTATTTAGCAAATAGTTCTGAGTTTTTGATTTTGGAGCTTGGGCTAGATGTGCCAAGGAACACAATGAGAAACTAAGTAAGAGAACATTGTGCATTGGATATTTGGAATCTAGATTGTTGGTTCTAATTCTACTAATTTATGTGACCTGGGGTAGTCCCTTCCAGTCTGTAGGTCTTTATTGTTTCAATTTCAGGTATCCAAGTGGATCTGATTTTCTGTGAGAATTTTTTGAAAAATAGCATGAAGACCAAAGAGAATTCTTTTCATCATTTCATTTTGACTCCTTCTGACAGGTTCCCAATGCCAGAAAATTCTGAGGTTTGTGGTTAGTGTGGCCAAATACCAGGTTACGGCTGTTTGAGGATGATTTTTCTCACCTCTGGGGTTTTTTTTTCTAATCTGCCTCATGTCTCTTTTAAAGTCCACATGGCTTTGTATTTTTTCCATTGCTTCTTGTCCTTGAAAGGAGCATTTCACAGAAACAGTATGCTCTATAATTTGAGGAGCACTGCGGCCAGAGTATGTTTCTGCAAAATCCTCTAGTTGAGAGGAAGGATTGACTGGAGAGTAAGGAGAAAGGGTGTCTAGTTTTAACAGAATGGGACAAAGGGACCAGGAGGCATTGTAAGGTTTACTTAAGTATCAAGTATTTCCTTACTAGGTCTCCACTCTTGAGCCAACAGTCTAGTTGGGGCAAAGGAAAGAGAAATGTTGTCTGTAAGAACTAGTGAGGGCATCTGGATAAAAACGTTGAGCGTCCTTGAAGTTAAGAGATCGTATGATCAAAAAAAAGTTGTCAGCCACATCTTTTATTATATTAGTAATATTTATTATTTATAATTAGGTATATTTTGAGAGTCTGGATCTTTTTTTTTTTCTTCAGATTTTGACATTACTTTCTCAGATTTGTGTTGACTTTGTTGAAATTGTTCAGGCAAAGTCTCGGTAAATAGGATAGACAGTTCTGTTATATATTTAATATCGAGGAGATGAATCTGCCTTGTCAGTGTTAAAAGCACTGACAGATCTTTAAACTGGGGACAGAGACAGGATGGGCACTTCAGTGTTGATGTGGAAAGGTATGAATGCAGAGCAGAGGGAAAACGGCACGTCCTGCCTTCTCTGTGTTTTACTCATTCTTTTGGGCACTTTTGAACAATGTCTTAATGCTTTTGTTTTGTTTTAGTTTGGGTTTTTTTTTCCTGCCCCAGAATAGTACAGGACAAAGTCAAAGGTGGAGAAAGAGTTTAGCGCCCTCATTCGATCTGTCACCTTGGTATGTTTATTATGATGTTGTGGTGGCACCCTTTGTCACTAGAGCTTCTGAGACAATTTCTAGTATTACACTTAAAAACATAGCCCTCAAAATGAATGGAAAGTGACAAGTCAGACTAGTGTTTCTTCCTGGGGGAGAGGCAGTCTGAGGGAGCCTGTCAACCTGTGTCTTGATCTGGGTGGTGGTGATTGAGTGTATTCGCGGGTAGGAGTAAATAAAGCGGCAGACTTACGTTTGGTACACTGCACGTACTTTCATGTTTGCATGTTACATCTCAGTGAAAAAACTGAACAGACATCCAATGGGAGGAGTGGACCAATGTATTTTTAAATTCTAGCCCAGCATTCTGCTTCTCAGATTCTCTAGGTAGTTATATTAAGATAAAATATAATTGCAATTGTTTTCTTGGGAGAGGGTGAACTCTGTTGATGGAGAACGGACCAGAGGTTTGGTTAAGAGGCAGGGGCTCTTCTGTTCTCCCTTAGCTCCTTACCAGTTGCCTGCAGTACCTTTGAGGAAGGTGGAGGCCCTGAGTGCCTGCTGTTTCTTATTGAAGTCTCTGGCACTTCAAGCAGAAGGGTTTGGTCCATACTCCTTCCCTGCGTCTCCTCATTTGTTTTCTTGTTTCCAGCTCCGTAAACTTCCACCCCAGGCCCCTTGGGAGTGGGTTGCATATTGAGAATTCGGTAGTGTTTTCTTTTGACCAGGAGTCTCTGAGGGATTCAGTAGGATCTCATCTGCTTTGGCTTGGATAAGAGGGTCAGTTGTACTCTCCCTTTCCCTGATCCTCACTGAGCCCTGTGTGATTTCTCCACCTCTGCTCCTTGCAGATCCTTTGTCTGTGTCCCCTGCCCGCTGGGCTGAGGAATATCTGGAACAGTCAGAGGAGAAGCTGTGGCTGGGAGAGCCTGAGGGAACAGCAACCACGGATCGCTGGTGAGTCTAGCTACTTCTTTCTGGATGGATCCCTGTGAAAGGAGTACTAGATAGTTTTCCCAGCCTCCCTCACTTTCTCCATCCACATTCTCAAACTGACTTGCAGCCCCCTCATTTTCTGTGGTAAGGTTCTCGCTTATGTTATTACCCCTAGAAATTTGTCTCAGATATAATTGAGTTAAGGATTCTAAATGTCCTAACCGGAAGTTCGTAACTTTACCTTATGCACCCTGTTCCCTCTTTACTTTGGAGGCTGCTACTGTATTCCTTCTCTCTATAAACAGAGGTTTGGGAATGGGAAAGATAAAAGAATGTAATTAGTGCTTTGCCACTTCCGTGCAAGTGTCCTTTTTTAATGTGAATTGGAATTTGTAGGTCCTCAGTGAGAGAGCAGAGTCTTTCCCTCCTCCCCTTTCCCCCCTCCCCCAGGTACTGTGATTGCCATGGGCTGGGAGTATGGAATAGTGTGGGGAAGGTGGTGGTAGACTAGTGTGTGGAACGAGTGTGTCCTTCCCTGTTCCTTCCAGGTACGATGAATATCATCCTGAGGAGGACCTGCAGCACACAGCCAGTGACTTTGTGGCCAAGGTGGATGACCCCAAATTGGCCAACTCCGAGGTGAGCCACATCCCACTGCTGCTTTGCCCAGCAGAGCTGGTCTTGGAAGTCAAGAATCTAGCTTCTCTTACCCCAGTTTAAAGAGAAGGAAATAAGATCTGAAGTCTGTTCCTTCCTGTCTGGAGAACAGAGACTTAGGTTCCTGCTTCTTCCTTCCAATATTCTTTCCCTCATTTCCTTGCATACTAACCCTTTCGCTTTTCTGTGTCTTCACAAATCTTTAAGGCCAGAAATCCCTTTCTTTTTGCTCTTGACATTTTTCAGGGTCTTTAGCAAATCTCGTCTGCAGCTAGAGATGGTCAGGGGGAGGGGTAAGTGCAGGCTTCTCTTGGGCATGGTTGAGAGTGCACACCTGAAAGTCCTCTCCCAAGTGGCCTATGTGTGTCTCTGTGCCCCAGTTCCTGAAATTCGTGCGGCAGATTGGCGAGGGGCAGGTGTCCCTGGAGTCCGGTGCAGGGTCGGGCCGAGCTCAGGCAGAACAGTGGGCAGCAGAGTTTATACAGCAGCAGGTAGGACGTCGTCACTTCCTAGTCCCACTTCAGAGCCGGCTGGTGCCCCAGGCCTTGGGTTCAGTGTTCAGTGGTCCCGGACGGGGAAGGGATTTTATTGCCAGCTTGTCTTGGTAGCATCCAGGTCCTGAGTGGGTGGGAAAGAGATTCTGAGAATGTTCTCAGAAGTGTCCAGGTTGCTGGTGCTGAGTGGGTGTCACCAGAAAGTTGGTGGTGGTATGATCATCCTTCTTTGTCACAGGGTACATCTGAGGCTTGGGTTGACCAGTTCACAAGACCAGTAAACACAGCTGCCCTTGATATGGAGTTTGAACGAGCCAAGTCTGCTATAGAGGTGAGAGCAGATAGCACAGGAGCAGACACCTCAAGGGAACCCACTCCACTGGAGAGTTGGTGTTTTAATATCACAGATGATGAACATTGTATGCCATAGTGTTCTTGGACCCGCTGTGTCAGAACTGCTGGGGGCAGGGTGGGTAACTGTCAAAAATGCAGATCCCAGGGCATCACCTCCCACCGCAGAATCAGAATCTGGGGGTAGCATCTAGGGATCTGCATTTAAAAAAACTCTTCAGAGGCTCTTGGACGCTTTGAAAGTTAAGATTTACTGCCTTAGGGAATCCATCCTAGTGACGCTGAGGGTGGGGTGGGGCGAACATGATGGATCTCCTTTTCTACCTGCCTTCCCTTCCTTACAGTCTGATGTCGATTTCTGGGACAAGTTACAGGCAGAGTTGGAGGAGATGGCGAAACGGGACGCTGAGGCTCACCCCTGGCTTTCTGACTATGATGACCTCACGTCTGCTTCCTACGATAAGGTAAGAACTCGGTTCTCAGATTGCAGGGTTTCCTTGTTGTGTTGTTTCTCCTCTAATCCTGAATTTGAAGGGTACTTACTTTCAAGTAATTACTTCCTTGGGCCCCTTTCTATGAAAGGAAGTCTGAATCATTCCCTTGTCCCACTCTTCTTCAGTAATTGAGGGTAATGCTTTATTCCTAGGACATACAGATTAATAATAATAGACTGTCCTTGTCAAATAACGATAAGACGGTGACATAATACCTGTGACAGATTTGCACACGATGCATTCAGAACACAGATGAAGGAGCGCTGCTTTGGAGGTTGATTGAGAACATTTTTGAGGAGATCGGTAACTCCTTTGGTAGAGAGTGGTAATTGGTAGACTGTCTCTCTGTCTCTACACCTTAATACCTATTTACTTTTTTTAACTCACAAATTTATCTTAAGTTTGGATCTGTTCCTCTAAGTACTGACCACTTGTGCCAATTTAGAGTGTTTGCAAAGAATTATATTAAATAAAATGTTAGGAAAATTTCCCAGTAAGTCATTGGTCAAAGATGATCTAATTTTGTATATAGCATAGACTTAGACTTAGAAGCATATGCTAATTGAGAGGTGTCACTGTAGGAAAAAAAATCTACTTTGAGGTTGTAGGGTATTTAGGGATGTGATTAATAATTGAGCTTCTGAGTTGAAGCATGAGGGGGAAGGGAGAGAATTGTTGGGTTTTGAAAGAAGCAAAACAGGAACTGAGGAGGTGAGTAGCGATACCTCTTCTCAGCTCACATGTGGTTGGGAAAGGATTCTGGGACTAAAACCAGGGCCTGAGATGTAAAGCAGGATGCTCTAGGTAGATCTTGACATCAGGGAGCTGTGTGTGTAAAGATAGGGAAGAGTGAAGTTCAAGATAACTTTGGAAAGGCTAGCATTTGAAAGCCAATGAAAAACTTAGTACTGGGAAAAATAGGATTTTGTTTACTATTGCAGCGTGATTTTTTATGAGCTATCCTGTTATATATAATAGAAAACAGCTTTCTTCTTTGATCCTGCCCTGTGTTTTGCCATAATAAGAGTTTCTTCTATAGAATTCTGAGGAGGAAGAACTCAAGGAAATACGTGGAGATAATACATTTATTAACTTGTATTAGCAACTTGGTAAGTTGCATAGGTTCTATCAACTTACAAATGGCAAATTATAAATTTTAGGTGACAATTTCTGTGCTTTTGATAAATATAGACATAGCACTGATTTTGTATGCATTTTTTACTCATGTTAATGACTTGCTAGGTGGAATAAAAATTTTTTTGAATAAAGCTTTTTTTTTTAAAGATTTTATTTATTTATTCAACAGAGATAGAAACAGCCAGCGAGAGAGGGAACACAAGCAGGGGGAGTGGGAGAGGAAGAAGCAGGCTCATAGCAGAGGAGCCCGACGTGGGGCTCGATCCCATAACGCCGGGATCACGCCCTGAGCCGAAGGCAGACGCTTAACCGCTGTGCCACCCAGGCGCCCCTTGAATAAAGTTTTTAATTCAAAACTTGAAAGTAATGTTTTTAGATTCTTGAACCCTATTTGATATCATTGATACCTTGAGATATTGCAGATTTAGGACTAGAAATATTTGCATTAATGTTCCACAGAAATGTGCTATACTTTGTTATTCACCAGTAATGAACAGTTCAGGTTTTATCTGGCTTTATGCTAACTGTTACTGAATTATATGTCAGTAGTGCTTTTTTCTTTGTTTTTAAATGTGACTCTGACCCTGATTGTCCTATAAATTCATGGGTCTCTGAAAATACTATTTTTTACTGGATGGTCCTTAAATTTTCAAGACAGCTTAACATCTGTAGCTCAAGCAGATAGTGTATCCTTTTAGCATAAAGGAGAAGTTTCTGTGATGGGACAGACTCTTAGTAGTGATCCTGTTTCTGCCGCATGATCCTGTGAGATTTCGAAGTAGACCACACAGTGGATCAGACCTAATGACTGGCTCAGATTAGACTTTTCGGTTGCAACAGCGATCATAAGCTCATGCTGCATTCTTTGGTGGGCTGTTGAAGCTTCTTCCAGCATATTCTTGTTCCCATTTCTGCAAATATTCTAAATGTGAAAATTCCTCTCTGATCAGCAATTGATAAAATGGCAAGGAGGCTAGACAGCACAGACGAGAGGGCACGTAAAGAACCCTGTGGTTGCAGCCTGATGGCCTTGACGTATTACATTGTCTTTCCAGGATAATACCTATTTTATGAATAGTATTTTATGTTTTTTGATAGTAAGACCTGGGCGAATATTCTCATTTGATGCTCTCAATAGCTCTGAGAGGCAGGCATTAATTTCATTAAGAAATTGTGTTATAGATGACAGTGATCTCTGTTTCCCTCAGGGTGGCTTAAAACGTGGATCGATGATAGATAGGAGTTGAAGTTGAATGCGGGGGGCGGGGGCGGGTTGGTGATTTATTTAGTGGAAACCTGTAGTCTAGGGTAGGGGTCAGCAGACTGTGGCCCGCAGGTAAATCTGGCCTGCCACCTGTTTTTGCCTGGCCGGTGAGCTGATAGTGGTTTTAACATTTTTAAATGGTTAAAAAAAAAATGAAAAGTACTATTTTGTGACATGTGGAGATTAAATAAAATTCAAGTTTTGGTGTCTATAAATCAAGTTTTATTGGAACACAGTCATACTTGTTTGCTTACCTGTCTGTGGCTCCTTTCTCTCTCCAAAGGTGGAGTTGAGTAGTTGTGACAAAATATTTATTTTCTGGCCCTTTACAGAAAAGGCTTGCTGATTCCTGGTCTAGGGTCATTTTCTACCTTCAAAGTTTTCGTATTGTACAGAGATATCCCAGGCACATTACCTATTCTCAATGTGAATATACTTTTAATACAATTATTTGTAATCCATCTCCTATAACATGTCTTGTTTTTTAGACTTCCATTGTAATTATGTAATTTCTGTTCGTTATAAATAATTTACATCTGATGACTTATCATGGTTTAGAACTTGACTACGAAGATTTAAGTGTTTCCAGTTCTTTAGCAGTTCCACAGTAATAGTGAAAAAGGGCCTCTCTCATGTCCGTATTATGTATGGTTTCACTTGTATGTGTCCTTAGCTACATTGAGAAGGGCTCTGCCTGATATTTTGCGTCTTGTTTTCATTCTGGTGTGGTGTTTGTGTTGGTAACCATTTACTCCCCCAAAAGGACATTTTATTTGCTTGTCTCAAGTCATGCAGCTTACTGGTGACTCCCATTTTACCTTGTTACCTCTTCGCCTAACATGAAATACCAGCAGACAGGGCTTTGCATGTAGCATCATAATTCTTTCCTCAAATGAGAAATCCTCAGTGAGAAGAGAACAGTATCTTTCTGAAGCATTTTCTGCCGTCGGGATTTTGGGATTTAGCTTTCATTTACTATCAGGTAGAGATTAATATTAGTGAGTTTTAAGAGTGAAATTAGCGAACAACTAAAATTTTCAAAGCGCCTGAACATCCAGTCAATGCACACGGTGACTCTGTGAGCTAGGTGAGAGTGGCATCTGAGTGGTCGGGCCTCTGACTCCACATTGCATTTCCATTATTCATTTTCACACTGTTGCCGGAAAATAAGAAGTGCCCTTTGAATAGCTAAGGAGAGCTTATCTTATAAGATCTCATAAGATCTGCTTATCTTCAGCAGATCCTGTAAGAAATGTGTTCTGTCCAGTGGTGAGAATCAAGGATGTGGAAATACAGGCCTTTAAGGGCTTCCTAAAATTAGCTTATTCCCAACATAGAGCAGAGTTTGTAGACTTGCTTAGCTTTTCAGGAGCTAGCGGCATGAGCAGGATACTGAGTGGATTGACTGTAGTCGTAGATGATCTCCTTTCTAATATGGAAAATTTGCCGGCATTCAATTGAGATACCTTTCTGGAGGCCTTCAACTTCTCCACGTCTGTCTTGGTTGTCATCTCCCATTCCTGCTGCTTTGACTGTGATGGCTCTTTGTTAGGTTTTCACTTGGCTTCCTTTCCCTCCAGGGCTACCAGTTTGAGGAGGAGAACCCCCTGCGTGACCACCCCCAGCCTTTTGAGGAGGGGCTGCGGCGACTTCAGGAGGGGGACCTGCCAAATGCCGTGCTGCTCTTTGAGGCGGCCGTGCAGCAGGATCCCAAGCACATGGAAGTGAGTGACTCATTACTCGGACCTCATAGGAAAGACTGCTTCCATCAGTTTTGAGGGAAGCCCCCCAGAGTAGTGCAGATGGATTAGGGCCTGGGTGATGGCCTGGGGTGGGTAGTAAGAGTGAGACGCTGAGTGGGGGAAGCCAGAGGAAGGGAGGTTGGAAAGGTGAATGTAGGAGTAATGGAATCTGGCACCTTCTCTCTAGGCTTGGCAGTATCTGGGTACCACCCAGGCGGAGAATGAACAAGAACTGTTAGCCATCAGTGCACTGCGGAAGTGAGTACCTGAAAGGTGGGGTGAGGTGGTTCTCGGGCTCTATAAATAGCTTAGAATGATAGGGTTCCAGCCCGAGATCCTTGTCTTCTTTTTGGTCACTAGCAAGAGTGTTTTCTTGTGTGAAACTCTTCAGGTTTGGAGTGAATTGGAGATATCTGGTTCCATTCCTTCATCAGCTTTTAATTTTATATGTGGGACCCTCACTGGTTCCTTGGTTGCTAAGACATTCCCCTTCTCATATCTGTAATTTTTTTTTCAATAACTCCCATGTAGAGCGTTCCTCCGTATCTTTAATCTGAGGGAGCTGGCGGGCGAGGCCATCATGACTGCATTCCATGACTACATTTCAGTGTCACTGTGGATACCAGCTCTGCCCACCTCTGTCCAAACAGGTGTCTGGAGCTAAAGCCTGATAACCGGACAGCACTGATGGCACTGGCTGTGAGCTTCACCAACGAGTCCTTGCAGCGACAGGCCTGTGAAACTCTGCGAGACTGGCTGCGCTACACGCCGGCCTACACCCACCTGGTCGTGCGTGGTGAAGAAGGGGCTGGGGGGCCAGGGCAGGGCCCCAGCAAGCGCATCCTGGGGTCTCTGTTGTCAGAGTGAGTGAAGGATTCATGGGGTGACAGATGGTAACCTTTTGGAAGCTGGGATGGATCGAGACTCAGGGACCTCAGAGTGGGATGGAAAACCCAGGATGCACTTGAAGGAGGTCTGCATTCTGTGGTGCAGTGCTGGGATGAAATAGAAAAACATGTTACTAAAGTGAAATTTGAGAGTAGGAGGATGACTGATAGGTTGATGAATCTTGGGATATGAGTGACTAATTAAGGAATTATTTTGGAAGGGTAGGAATATAGACACATTCATCCACCTATTTTTGTATTTTTTTTTTTCTTTCCTATTTATCCAGCTCCCTGTTTCTTGAAGTGAAAGAGCTCTTCCTGGCTGCTGTGCGCCTGGACCCTACATCCATTGACCCGGATGTGCAGTGTGGCTTGGGAGTCCTTTTCAACCTGAGTGGGGAGTATGACAAGGCGGTGGACTGTTTCACAGCTGCCCTCAGCGTTCGTCCCAATGTGAGCCTCAGGGGAGGAATAGAAATAGGACATGATTGCGTCTTATTGAAGGATCCTTTGTTGGGACCTTCGGAGTCACGGGAGCTTCTGTTCCATATACTGATTGTCTGGGGAGAATTGGGCAAAGAAGGCTGGGAGTGTAGGGTCATCTGGACTAGACGTCAGGGAGTCTGCGTGAGACGAGAGCAGTTACAGTGTGTCACGCAATGAACAGTTGAGGAGAAAGGAAGGGATAGTAACATGCGTTAGCTAAACAGAATTGTGACCCGGGGAGAAATGGGCAGAATTGGATCTGAGCCTGGCTCTTGTGTCTAACCCTTCTCCATCCCTGTTCTAGGACTATTTGCTGTGGAATAAGCTAGGGGCCACCCTGGCCAACGGAAACCAGAGTGAAGAAGCGGTAGCTGCGTACCGTCGGGCCCTTGAGCTACAGCCTGGCTATATACGGTCCCGTTACAACTTGGGCATCAGCTGCATCAACCTCGGAGCTCACCGGTGAGAACATCTATTGAGTAATTAACGAATGAGCCCTTTTCCCTGCCTTTGACCCTAGCTCCTCATCTCTGATCCTCTGACTCACCAGCCCCAGCTTTCTCCCCATGCCAGCTGACCTGCCTCCTTCCAGTAATGTTTTGCTCACCAGCTCTCATTCTTCTTCCCGACAGGGAGGCTGTGGAACACTTTTTGGAGGCCCTGAACATGCAGAGGAAAAGCCGGGGCCCTCGGGGTGAAGGGGGCGCCATGTCGGAGAATATCTGGAGCACCCTGCGTTTGGCATTGTCTATGTTAGGCCAGAGTGATGCCTATGGGGCGGCTGATGCCCGGGATCTGCCCACCCTCCTAGCTATGTTTGGCCTGCCCCAGTGACAGTGGGATGGGCTGCCCTGTGAGTGTCTGCTTGGAGGGTCCCTGCTCTGGATGTAACTCCCTCTCCCCAAATGGGCCTATTAAGGGGGTGGGCTGATGACCGCAAGCGGCGTGGCCTCTCAGGAGCTGCCTCAATGTAGGGGTGGGTAGTCTGTGTGCTTCCTACATCGCTGTAGGCAGGTGAGCTGTGTTGTCTCTGAGTCCCTTGGTAATTCAGGGGTTGTACATCCAGCCACAGATCTCTCTGCTCATCATGGCCTTTCTTGGTGCTGCTTTTTGGGTAGGACCCAAAGATATAGGGTAACTTGTCATCAGCTGCCATTTCTGATAGGGTCTACCACAGTTATGATGTCTGTCCTTCCCTGCACTTACCGGGAGCTGATGACAGTACAGCTTCTTGGGCAGCTGTGTGTGGCAGTTTCTTCTACTGTGCACCTCTGTGACGACCGTATCTGGGGTGGGATGTTAGGAGTTGGCCTGTTGGGTTGAAATTTTGCTTTGGCTCAGCAGAGCTGAGTTTTGATAGAGGTGCTCATAGTTCCGTTGCTCCTGGACCTCTCCTGGCCGTAGTTCAGCTTCTCTGGGTACAGTGCTGCATGCGGTACTGCTGGCATCATCACTGAGGGGTCCTTAGGAGTTGCCGGGGTCAGTTGTACAGAGAGTGTTTGTGTGTGTGGCAGGGAGATGGCGTATTTGTGGAATGAGCCTAGAAGCGACCAGATGGGGTCACATCAAGGGCTCTGTTTTGGGGTCTTTGGTGGGAGGACAGAGCAGGTGGGCTGGGGGTGTGGTGAGTGCAGCCAGCCCTCCTCTTAGAGAGGCCTGCGAGTAGGAATTGAGCTAACTCTTCTAGAAAGTTGGTTCAGAAATGACAGCCTTGCCAAATTCCTAGCAAAGAGGCAGTTAAGTGTTACCATAAGCCTTTTGTTTTACTTCTTGAAATGTTTCTAGGGGAAACCATTGAAAAATCCCTTTCCCCCATATTACCTCCACAAGGTGAAGATTGAGGGAGCAGCTTGGATTCTTCTCAACTGTCCCCTGCATGGGAGATACACTAACCCCCAGAAATGACTGCTAAGCCTCTTGCCTTGTCTTCAGTAGCTAATGATCAGAGAGATTTTTTTTAAACTACCATGGTCCCAAGGTTCCATCCTGAAATTTATTTTTCTTTGTATGAATATGTGTAAATGATTTAAAAATAAAACTGTATGAATAAAATTTGTATGAAGAATAAATGGAACTGACATGGGTGTGAGTTCTGTTGCCAGGCTTCATGAAGTTGGGGTATGGGAGGTGGGTTGGTGTTTGGAGGATTGGTATTTAACGGTTTTCCTCTTCTCTCTTTGTCTCTCAAATTCTCATTGGTGTATTGATTATCCATCCATCCATCCATCCATCCATCCATCCATCCATCCATCCAGTAATATTGAGCACCTAATATATGCCTGGTACTGTGAATAAGATGGACAAGATCCTTGCATTCACGGAACTTAAAGTTTAGCAGGAGAGACCACTGGTTAACAATCATGCATTTTTCCTACTTGTGATAATACTCTAAAGGGAAATATGGGCTGTGATAAAATTGGTATTGTTTTCATTCTGAATTACATGGGAGGATTATGGTAGTTTTTCCAGTGCTTATGCTTTCCAAAGGTTTTTATCTGGCTCTCCCAGGTTTTATTAGGAACTATATCAAGAGCCATATAAAGATGGGTACTGATCCTGGGGAATTTTTTTTCTTTATTTGAGAGCGAGAGAGTGCACGAGCAGGAGGGAGGGGTGGAAGGAGAGGGAGAGAGAGAATTTTTTTTTTTTTTAAAGACTTTATTTATTTATTTGACAGAGATAGATACAGCCAGCGAGAGAGGGAACACAAGCAGGGGGAGTGGGAGAGGAAGAAGCAGGCTCATAGTGGAGGAGCCTGACGTGGGGCTCGATCCCGTAATGCCGGGATCACGCCCTGAGCCAAAGGCAGACGCTTAACCGCTGTGCCACCCAGGCGCCCCGGAGAGAGAGAATCTTAAGCAGGCTCCACACTCAGCACGGAGCCCAACATGAGGCTTGATTTCACAACCCTGAGATCGTGACCTGAACTGAAATCAAGAGTCAGATGCTTAGTCCACTGAGCCACTGGGTGCCCCTATCCTGGGGAAAAATTTTAAAATAGAAACAAGTACTTATATTTGGAGATAAAGGTCCATACTCATGTTAGAATTGAACAACAACAAAAATGTCTAAAAGAGAATTGGTTCAGTAAATTATCCAGACAGCGAAGTATTTAGCTATTTAATTCTATTTATGGAACAATTTCCAATGACAATAAATGCTAACATAATGAGAAAGAAAAGGTTAGCAAACTATTTCTAGGCTATCTGAAGAAAACCATGCATTAAAAAGAGACTAGGGAAATATCCCATTATGCTAAAAATGTGATCATGAGTGATTTTTCTCCTGCTTTGTCATACTTCTCTGTAATTTTCAATTTTTCTTAGTGCATGGGTAATACTTTCATAGAAAAACCCAACAAAACACGTGGGGGGAAGAGAAGGGCATCTGTTGTCACCACCTGGGTGATCTTGGGACAGCTGTGTCCTGGGCTCTGAAGGGCAGGCAGGCAAAGCCACAGGCCTGGCTGTGGGCTGGGCAGGCTGAGGCAGCAGTTTCTACAATGTGTAGATACAAGGAGAAACTCCTGGCTGGAGAGTCGAGCTAACTTCTGGTTTCATTGAAGTCTCCAGGTTTACCTGCTCTGCCTGCCTTTGGTGGCACGAAGGTGTCCAAGAGGATGCTTTTCTTGCATGGCCAGGGCTGGGCAGCTCTTGAACGCAAATCAAATCCAGGTGATGGTTATTGAGCCCCTAGCATGTGCCAGGTGCTGTTCGGGCACCAGGGATGCCATTCTCAAGGCAGACAAGGGCTCTGTTCTCATGGCTTACATATGGGTTGACAGAGAGAATATACCTTGCATGGCCAGGGCTGGGCAGCTCTTGAACGCAAATCAAATCCAGGTGATGGTTATTGAGCCCCTAGCATGTGCCAGGTGCTGTTCGGGCACCAGGGATGCCATTCTCAAGGCAGACAAGGGCTCTCTGTTCTCATGGCTTACATATGGGTTGACAGAATATACAAGTTAAAAAGAAAATGCCAGTTAGTTTTACGTTCTGTGAAGAAATCAAAATGGCACATTGCACTAGAGAGTAAAGGGGAGGGCTTGCGGGGCAACACTGTGTGTTCAGGAAAGGCCTTTCTCCTGAGGTGAGCTGAGTGTCCGGGAGGAGCCAGCGCCGCGGAGGCTCCGGTGGAAGCTTGGCCCAGGTCCCAGGGGGCAAATATGAAGGCTGGGATCCGAGGGTAAAAGAGCTCTCTCTGTGCACCCTAACGGAAGAAGGCTGCAGTGTAGAGGAGAGGAGCAGTGGTAGGACAGAGGGTAGAGGGGTGGGCAGGAGCCTGGCAGGAAGGCTCTTTTCAATTACGGTGAAGAGTCTAAATTTTAAGTTCCCAGGAAATCACTGGAGAGTTAAAACAGAAAAGTGATGTGATTACGTGTTAAAAGACCATTCTGGCTGCAGGGTAAAGAATGGATCAGGGTAGAGGAGGCTGGGGTGGGTTGGCGCTGAAGCAGGTGGACCAGTTAGGCAGTAAGGCCACTGAGAGACGTTGGTGGCTTAGTTAGGGTGGAGAGGGAGTGCAGGGGAGGGCTGGATGGATAGAATGCAGAAGGAGGAAGTTGCGCAAATCCAGTATATATTTTGTAGGTACAACTGTAGGACTTGCCGCTGGGTTGGATGGGGGCGAGGGAAAGAGATGAAAGATGACTTCTAGGCTTTTGGCCTGAGCAATTCCAAGAACGGTGGTGCCCTTAACTGAGAAGGGGAAACAGTGGGCAGAGCAGGTTTGGAAAGGCAAATATGAAGCTCCATACTGAACACATTAGATTGGAGGTCGAGATCTCTCCAAAAATAGATACCAAGTAGATATAGCGGATATATAAGTCTCAGGGGGAGAAGTCAGGGCTACATGCTTAAATTTCAGTCTTGTTTACAGAGATGGCGTTTAAAGCCCTGGGACTGGGGCGCCTGGGTGGCTCAATCATTAAGTCTGCCTTCAGCTCAGGGCATGATCCCGGAGTCCTGAGATCAAGACCCGCATCAGGCTCCTCCGCTGGGAGCCTGCTTCTTCCTCTCCCACTCCCCCTGCTTGTGTTCCCTCTCTCGCTGGCTGTCTGTCTCTCTGTCAAATAAATAAATAAAATCTTAAAAAAAAAAAAAAAAAAAGCCCTGGGACTGGGCAGGTTTGCCTAAAGGGAGAATGTAAATAAAGGAGGTGGAAGGCTCCAGGAGACACTGAGACACTGATTACCAGGCACGCAGGATCCCTTGAAGCAGCTGTTTGCCCTGTAGGATACAAATCTGTTAAGGGTGACCTTGTTAAAACACAAAAACAAAAAATGACTTGGAGGTCTGCAACTTTAAAGAAACAACTTAACTTTTAACCCAAGGTTTTCTTTTTCCGGGAAGATGTGTAACTGGCCTAGGATCTGTGTGTTCATTTCAGGAAGACCAGGGCATTCTCCCTCTATAGGCAGTCTGATAGGAGCTGAATGGTTAAAGCCTTCTTGGTCGGTGAGGGAAATTGAGTTCATGGCCCCAGAGCCTTGCGGCTGATGGGCCAACTCCACAATCCTATCAACCGAGTGGACAAGCAGGCAAAGCACGCCAGGCAGCCTCTTCTCCAACTGCAGCTTGCACGGGCCCTGAGGGCCTCCTCGACGTTCCTCTACATTTTCTTTGTTTTTTTAATTAAAAAAATTACTTTTTTTTAATTTAAATTGCATTAAAAAAATTTTAAAGCAGTTTTAGGTTTACAACAGAACTGATAGGAAGGTGCAGAGATTTCCCACGTGCGCTCTGCTCCCTCACTGGCACGGCCCGCCCCATAACAACATCGCCTACCAGAGGAGGACTTTTTTTTTTTTTTGTTACCAAGGATGAACCTATGTTGACACATCATAATCATCCAAAGTCCATAGTTTACTTTAGGGTTCACTCTTGGTGTTGTGCACTCTATGGGTTTAGGGAAACGCATAAGGACTATATCCATCATTGTATCACACTGAGTACTTTCGCTGCCCTGAAAATCCTCTGTGCTCTGCTCTTTTGTGTCTCCCCCACCCCCAAGTCTGACCTTTTAATTGTCTCCATAGTTTCGCCTTTTCCTGAATGCTGTAGAGTTGGAATCATACCGTATGCAGTCTTTTCAGATTGACTTCTTTCACTTAGCAATATGCATTCAAGGTTCCTCCATGTCTTTTCATGGCTCGATAGGGGTTTTGTTTTGTTTTGTTTTGTTTTGTTTGTTTTAGCACTGAATAATGTTCCATTGTCTGGATGTATCTCAGTTTGTTTATCCAGTCATGCTGAAGGGCATCTTGGTTGCTCCCAAGTTTTGGCAATTATGAATAAAGCTGCTATAAACATTCATGTGCAGGGTTTTGTTTGGACAAAAGTTTTCATGTCCTTTGGGTAAATACCAAGTAGCATGATTGCTGAATCGTATGGTAAGAGTATGTTTCTTTCTTCTTTTTTTTCTTTATTTTTATTTTTTTTAAAAAGATTTTATTTATTTATGTGACAGAGCCAGCCAGTGAGAGAGAGAGCACAAGCAGGGGGAGTGGGAGAGGAAGAAGCAGGCTCCCACCAGAGGAGCCCGATGTGGGACTCGCAGGATCACGCCCTGAGCCAAAGGCAGACGCTTAACGACTGCGCTACCCAGGCGCCCCTCTTTTTTTTCTTTAAAGATTTTATTTATCTGACAGAGAGGGAGTGAGCACAAGCAGGGGGAGGGGCAAAGGGAGACGGAGAAGCAGACTCCCTGCTCAGCAGGGAGTCTGACACAGGGTTCGATCCCAGAACCCTGGGATCATGCCCTGAGCCAAAGGCAGACGCTGAACGACTGAGCCACCCAGGGGCCCCTAGACTTTTTTATTTCTAAGTGATCTCTACACCCAGGGTGGGGCTCGAACTCACAATCCCAAGATCAAGAGTTGCACACTCTACTGACTGAGCCAGCCGGGTGCTCCTAGACCCTTTCTTTAAAACCTTGAACTGGGTTTAGGTTATTCTTTTTGCACAGGAGCTATTAAATACCCTCTTTGTACTCAGAGGCCGTACTTGGCAACTTTCTACGTGGCAACTCCCTCTCTTTTCGCTCCGCAGAGACCCTGCAAGGTCATCAGGAAAACGCTGTATAAATGTTCTCACCTGCCCCCTACGAGTTTATCTCTGCTTGTGTCCTTTGGGTCCTTCCTCCTTTCCTGCTGCGTTTCGGGGGAACAACTACCGTCTGCCTCTTCAAGAATAATCCCTTATTCTGGTTTTTAACTTTCGGTCTTAGCAGAATTGCTTATCTAGACTTTATCTTTAATTTCTCCCTCCCTACCGGCCCTTTTTTTTCATCCAGTAACCCTGCTCAACTCTTTCCCATCCTAAACCAAGTAAAAACCTAACTGATCCGCTGACCGATCAACCAAACAAAACAACCCTTTCTTGGCCACAAACCCGCCCCCAGTAGTGTCTTCCTCCTTCCTCATGGCCAAGTTTCTCCCGGGCGTTGGTCACGCTTACTGCCTCCGGGTCCATTCCATTCATTCTCTCTCTGCACTCTTTGCTGCCCTCGCCCCACCACTGAAACGCTTTGCCCAGGTCACCATGACTTCCATTCATCATCAAAGCCAACGGGCATTTCTGATCTTACTTGACCAAAGTGTGGCGTTTCATCCTAAGGCAGTTCTGCCACACCTGCTTGTGCAGACGGTACACTGTGTATCTTGGGGGTGCCATCAATGTAGTCCATGTGAATGATGCTAGCCGGCGTTGTGCAGTGTGCAGTCTATATGGCTGTACTCATTGGCCTGCATTGATGATGACTCTTTCTTTTAAATCCTCTCCCCTGTTTCTCTTTTTTTTTTTTTTTTCTCTTCTAAGATTCTGTCTTATTATTCTCCTTTATGTGCCTCTGTGTCTATCTGCTCCTTAAATGTTCTTTACCTGCTTACCTGGCTTTATAGGACTCTTTGTTGGCTTCATTTACCCCAGTGGCTGTAACTACCATTTAAATGTCGATGACAATTTAACCTAAATCTCATCCTGGGCCTTACCTACGTTGCTCAGTTATGTTCCATCTCTTCCATTTGGATGTCCCCAGCTACCTTAAACTCAACACATTCAGAGAAGGAATTTCCTTCTAAAATTGCTCCTCGTATTGTATATTCTTGGTGACATCATGGGAGAAAACAGTGAATGGATCTGGATGACTCCTTATTGTCCTGTAATACTTCTTCAGTCACCAAGTCCCACAGGGTCTCCCTCCTCAATATAGCTCACAAGCGTCCTCTGGTCTCTTTATTTTTGCTATTACTTTTGTTTAGGGCCATATCATGTCTCTTGGATTATTGCGATAGCTTCATGTTTGTGCATGTCCTTCGTTTGCAGCCCCTTGTCACTGAAACAAATGTTCTATCATCTATCTATCTATCTATCTATCTATCTATCTATCTATCTATCATCTATCATCTATCTATCTATCATCTATCTATCGCAAGTGAGGGTGGGAGGGGCAGAGGCAGAGGGAGAGGGAGAGAATCCCAAGCAGGCTCCACGCCCAGCACAGAGCCCCACACAGAGCATGACATGGAGCTTGACCTCACCACCCTAGTATCATGACCTGAGCTGAAATCAAGAATTGGACGCTCAGGGGCGTCTGGGTGGCACAGCGGTTAAGTGCCTGTCTTCGGCTCAGGGCGTGATCCCGGCGTTCTGGGATCGAGCCCCACATCAGGCTCCTCCGCTATGAGCCTGCTTCTTCCTCTCCCACTCCCCCTGCTTGTGTTCCCTCTCTCGCTGGCTGTCTCTATCTCTGTCAAATAAATAAATAAAATCTTAAAAAAAAAAAAAAAAGAATTGGACGCTCAACCCACTGAGCCACTAAGGCACCCCTTTAGGAGAGACTCTGAAGAGTGTACTCTCTTTCAGAACAAAACTATGGAGGGAGTGAGTCAGAGACCTTGTTCGGCTGCCTTTCCTACGGAAGGGAGAACAGCTCCTGCAGAGGGACCTCTGCGAGGGATGGGCTGTATGTCCTTCAAAGAGACTCTTTGGTGCCGGGGCTCGGTGTCAGCAGCTATGCGGTGTGGGGAAGAGCTCTTTGCAAGCTGCGGCTTGGCAGCACAGCTTACCAGTAATCAGTGAGGGGCTCCTGGTGCTTTGTGCCAGAAGAGAACAGCACCATAGAGACAGTGATGGTGGCAGGGTACCGCGCTATGACTGAGCAGTGATTGCCTTGACCACCAGTGGCATGGCAGGGGACACTGTATCTGGATGAAGTGCTTTCTGGTGCCTGGCGTGGGGCACCTGTGACGGTCCTGCTTTCGTTTACACAGGGTGGGGACGAGGAAAGTATTGGGGTAGAACTCAACCATAGCCCATGGCCAAATGATGAGAGAATCAGAAGAGAACCTCAGTGACAACACACACCACACACACACACACACACACACACACACACACACACAGGAATTCTCAAGAAAATGCCAATAGAGTACAAAAGGATTCCTAGAACCAGTAGATGTGATTTTCTAAGTAAAAATGCAACAGGGAAACAGAAACAGAGGATGATCACCACTGAGGACTAAATTAATGGTCTGAAAATACAAAAATTATGGATACCTATAAAAACATAGAAATAAAAATTAAAAAATTTAAAAAATTTAAAAACCCCATAGAAATGAAAATGAGGGAAAGATGGGATTAGGAGGACAGATCTAGGAAATCTAATATACAGAATTCAGACGACTTCCAAAAGAAGAATAAATTCAATCAATAAATGAATAATAGAAAATGGTCCCTGGGCTCAAGACTTGATTGAAAAGCTATACTGAGTCCTGTATAAGACTTGGTTTCCTAGGGGCGCCTGGGTGGCGCAGTCGTTAAGCGTCTGCCTTCGGCTCAGGGCGTGATCCCGGAGTTCTGGGATCAAGCCCCACATCAGACTCCTCTGCTGGGAGACTGCTTCTTCCTCTCCCACTCCCCCTGCCTGTGTTCCCTCTCTCGCTGGCTGTCTCTCTCTGCCTAATAAATAAATAAATACACACATACATACATAAATCTTAAAAAAAAAAAAAAGACTTGGTTTCCTAGTATCAGTAGAACAATAGGATTCTAGAACAGCAGAGGCTGTAGGGAAGCACTTAAGCATGAGAGGAAGGTGGGCATAATTACCACAGTAGATGGTGAAGTTGGGTGGGAATCAGGGGATTCCCTTAACTCCTAGGAAACTATGGTGAAGGTTAATAGCATATGGTGTTCCTAAGAGTAAGAGGTGGGTAGCCAGTGGAAGTACTGCAGAGGACTCACGTCAGCTATGACAATGGAAAATCATGATCCCTTCCTCAGGTTCCAGATCTGTGTCAGTTATTAATTGAAAGAGAGGATAGTTCCCTTTAAAAAGGAACCTTGCAATGCCACCACAAGTATATTCAATAAATATTCCCCAGATCCTCTCTCAAGGGACCTACGGCCATATACCAGGGTGATCGTATACTAGGGAAAGGAGAATACTCAGATTTTCAGGGGACTTAAATGCTGTTATGACCCTGGTTGGTATACTGGGGAGTGAATGAAAGCCAGACACAAATGGAGTCTTAGTCCAAGTCCTTCTCATAAAGGGTCTAATGTGATGTTTTTCTTTTTCAACATTTAGCTTTTCCTGACTAATACAATTAGTTATTATGAAAACCATCACCTCCCTTCAGTTCCCCAGACTGGAAACCTTAGTTCCCAACTCCCCCTCACTCCCACATCCCATCAGTTACTAAGTTGTAACTGAAACTTTCTTGTTCATTGTTTAAAATCATTTATTATATAACATTCGATACAAAGAACACATTTAACATGTAATTTACAAAGCACAATAATGAAATTCATTCCCTTCAATATCACAACCAGAATGTTATCAGTAACATTGAAACTCTGTGCTTCTCCTCTGTTTTCTCTCCTTGACTTTGCCTCAGAAGGAACCACTATCCTTTTTATAAAAATACTTTTTAGCACTCATGCATGCTTCCCTAAACAATAGTGTGATTATTTTCAAGTTTTCTAAAAATGGTATGAGTCTGTTGTAATTTCCTGGGATCTGCTTTTATTCATTTAACATTGTATTTCACATTCATTCATATTTCAGCAAACAGCTGCAGTTTACAAGTATACCACAAATTATTTGTTCAAACTTTTGTTGATTAACACTTTAGTTGTTTCTACTTTTGGCTATAAGCAACAAATCATTGCTCAAGTATTCTTGTAGCTGTCTCCTCGTGCATATGTGCAAGCGATTTTTGGGTATATGCCAAGGAGTAGAATTGTTGAGTGTTTAATTTATAAGGTAATGCTGAATTGTTTCAAAAGTGAGTGTGCCAATTTCCATTCCATCATATACACCTGTCCGTGTGTATAAGAATTCCTGTTGATCTATATCACTCCCACACTTAGTACTGTTGGATTCCAACTTGTTCTCTCACTCGGTATTGTTAGACTTTAATTTTTACATTACAGTGATTTTGAAATGGTATTGCACTGTGATTTTAATTTGCATTTCTCTGATTAATAAAGAAATTGAGCATCCTTCCATGTTTATTGGCCATTCACATTTCCCCTTCTGTGAATTGCCTAATTTATGTTTATTGCACAATTTCCCATTGGCTTATCTTTTTTATTTCTGATTTTAAAGAAGATCTTTGTATATTCTGGAGACTACTCCACATGTATTACGAAAAACTTCTCCCCTGTCTGTGGCTTGTCTTTTCACTAACTTTCTGGTATTTTTTGATTAACAGAAGTTCTTAACTTTAGTGTAGTTGAATTTCTCACTCTTAGAAAGATGAGTAGTGCTTTCTGTGTGTAAATAAAAAAAGTCCTTGCCTACCTCAACGTCTAGAAATATCCTATATATTATTCCGTAAATGTTAATGCTTTGATTTTCACATTTAAAACTTTAACCCATCTCAAATTGATTTTTTCACATATTGTGTGAGGTAAAGACCCAATTAATTTTTTTTCCCATTTGGAAAATTAATTACTGTAGCACTCCAGAACCATGCATTGAACAATTTCTTTTTTCTGGTGATTTATAATGCTTCCTCTAGTCATCTCTCCAGAGCCCACATACATATGGATCTATTTCTGCCTTTCTATTCAGTTTCATTTATCTTTTTATTTATCCCTATGCCAAAACTGCTTGTCTTCGTTATCTAACTTCGTCATAGTCTTTGTTTCTTTCAGAGAAAGTCTCTTCTCTCAGTTTGTTCATTTTAAGTTTTTAAAAACAAAGTCTTGAGACTTTGCTCATATATATTTATTTTATATGTATTTATTATATATATTATATTTTATTTATTTATATATTATATATATATTATATATATTATTTATATATTATATAACATTACATATAACATTTATTTATTTATTTATTTATTTATTTTTAAAGATTTTATTTATTTATTTGACAGAGATAGAGACAGCCAGCGAGAGAGGGAACACAAGCAGGGGGAGTGGGAGAGGAAGAAGCAGGCTCATAGTGGAAGAGCCTGATGTGGGGCTCGATCCCAGATCGCCGGGATCACGCCCTGAGCCGAAGGCAGACGCTTAACCACTGTGCCACCCAGGCGCCCCTACATATAACATTTATATGTAAGAGTTAAGAGTTTATAAAGTTCCACAAAAAAGCCTATTGAGATTTTAATTGGGATTGCATTTAATTTGTAGACGAATTTTGGGAGAGCTGAGATCTTTACAATGATTCTTCTGTAAAACTTACAGAACTAAAACTTTCAGTTTTACGTAGATCTTTGTTATTGTTTTAATGTAAGGTTTTAGAATTGTTAGATTCGTTTCTAGGTACTTGTGTTTATTATGGCTATTGTTATTGTCTTTATTAAATTATGCATTAAAATTGTTTATTTCTGGTGTATGAAAATGCAGTTGATTTTTTTTGTATAGTGAACTTATATCCAGTTATCAAATTTTCTTATGAAATCAATACGTTTAATTAATCTGACAGTATATTCTTTTAGATCATACCGGATCATATCATAGAAAACCAGTGACCTTTTTATTTCTTCCTCTTCAATCCTTGTGATTACCTTCTTATCATACTGTACTACCTAGAGCCTCCAGTAGAATATTAAATAAAAGAGTTCATTCTTGGGGCGCCTGGCTGGCTCAGTCAGTAGATCATGTGACTCTTGATTTGGGGGTTGTAAGTTCAAGCCCCACATTGGGTTAGAGTTTACTTAAAAATAAAATCCTAAAGGGGTGCCTGGGTGGCTCAGTCAGTTAAGTGTCTGCCTTCAGCTCAGGTCATGATGCCAGGGTCCTGGGACTGAGCCCTGAGTCCCCCCCCCTGCTCAGCAGGGAGTAGCGGGGAGTCTGCTTCTCCCTCTCCCTCTGCCCCCCCACCCCTCCTCCGCTGCTTGTGCACCCTCTCTCTCGCTCAAATACATTTATAAAATCTTTAAAAAATAAAATCTTAAAAAAAGTCTTGGGAGGAGGACTAGATAGTCTGGTGGGACGATCCTTCATCCCCTCAGCAGTGCCTTCAACCTTTGCCCCCTCACCTACTCCTGCTGTGATCAGCAGTGGTCTGAATGACCTGTGTGAACTCTCCACGGGAATAGCCATGGCACCTGGTGGATATGTGGCTCCCAAGGCTGTCTGGCTGCCTGCAGTAAAAGTAAAGGCTTGGAGATTTCTGGAACATTTACTCACCACCAAGGGCACATTTATATGGGCATGAACTTCACCAACAAAACTCTGCAGCACGTGACACATTTTGCAATCCGGTTTAACAAGAATAGCTTCGGGGTCATCCCCAGCACTCCTCTGGCCATCCATGCACCGCTGATGCCAAACCAGAGCATAGATGGCTCCCTGCCTCTCAACACTTTGGGCCCAGTCATGAAGACGGAACCTCTGTATAACCTGCAGGTGCCTGTGAAAAACAATATCTATGTCTTCTACTTCAGCTGCCTCATCCCACTCAATGCGCTTTTTGTAGAAGACGGCAAAATGAAGCACCGGGTCTTCCTTGCCACATGGAAGGATATTCCCAGTGAAAATGAACTTCAGTTGCAGATTAAGGAATGTCATTTAAATGCTGACACTGTTCCCAGCAAATTGCAATACAACAATGTTTATATGATTGCCAAGAGGAACGTGGAAGGGCAGGATGCGCTGTACCAATCCCTGAAGCTCACTGATGGTATTTGGATTTTGGCTGAGTTACGTATCCAGCCAGGAAACTCAAATTATATGCTATCGCTGAAGTGTAGAGCTGCTGAAGTCTCTCAGGACATCTATCAGGTCTACGACAGCATTTCGAAAAACTCATAGACTTGTGTGGGGCCCTCCAAGCACCCTGTGATTGCTGCAAGCCAAGAACTCTTAACTGGAAGAAATTGTATTGCCGTATGAAATCTGAACCCAAACACACTGAGGCCACCCACCAAGGTAGTGACTAGTCTAACCTGTGCTAACATTAAGGCATGACCCGTTGGATAGGTCCAGCTTCCTATGAACATTTCTAACCACTGCTTGGATCACTTCCCACCTCTTGCCACCTGACGCTGCTATCTGTCCTTTCTTGTGAGCTTCTCCGCGGTGTGCCAGTGGCTGGCAGTTTTGAGTGTAGCTTGATATTTCGTAATTGAGAACTCATTTCAAAAGCAGAAAAAGAAAAAATTTTAAAGCAAGAAAAAGTGTCACTGAAAAAAAATGTGTTCTTGCTTGTACATTCAATGCTTCCTATTTTTCACAAGAATGATTTTGCTGTAATTTTTTTTTTTTGGTAAAAACAATTTTATCAATTTACAGAGGCTTCACTTGCTAAGAGATTTTTTAAAAAATTGTGATTGTTGCATTTAAAAAAAAACATGAATAGGTATTGAATTTAATGACTTTAGAAATCTTTAAATAAATATAGATTCTTCACTAATTATTACCATATTGTATTATTCCAAAGTTCTAAAGTCATTTTGGGATTTTAGAAATGGTATCGAAGCTAGCTTCAGTGAACAATATAATTACCGTTGATAATGAATTTATCAGAGAAATGTGGCAACTTAAAATTTTACTCAGATTGTGGATGTAAAGGTAACTTTGCAGTCTACATAATTTGTACTAATGACTAAGATTAAGAAAACCCTTATATAAAGATACTAATTATCTCAATTATTACATTTAAATAGTAATTACATAGAAGTATTTAAACATTCATTTGCATATATATATACACGCACATTTACATACTGTTAAATAATGGCAGAGGTAACGACTTTATCTCTAAGGCAAGTGGACATAATTTAGTAGGTTTCATTTAATCTAGCCTTTTAGAAAGCAAAATCCAGTCTTACATAAACTATAATGCCACATTTGCTGTTTTATTTCATACTGTGGGGAAAATTGGAGGAATGTATATAGAAACCTTGTTTATCTGAAATTCATACACCAGTTTCTTTAATCCAAGGGAACTTGTATTAAAATTTAGTTCTTATATTTATTTTTGCCATCATAACTTCTAGTTTTGGGTTTTAAGATCTTAGGATCCCAACAAGAAGGTTTTCAAAAAATATCTTTCAATTTGTAATAATGTATTTGAAGGGAATTTAGCCCTGGAATCTCCAAAGTTTCTTCTGGCTGGTTTTATTCAATTTACCTATTTCTTTTCTCCAAAAATATACAGCAGACACTGCTTCTGAATCAAAGGCTGGCATTCCCTTGGGGTCCTGAAATTGTCTTGGGCTCTTTACTCACCATCTTTCAGTTTTCTTGGGCATTCATATGGGAAAGCAAACCTTCACTTGTTCAAATGAAAGATGACAATTACTGAAGTTTGGTCACTAGATATTCATGATAGCCTTGTATTTCAAAGAAAGGAAAAGAAAAGACATAATTGAATCAGGGGGAAAACCCCATCCCCAATCTCAGAATGAAACACCTTAAACGGCTTGTTCTAGGGTTTCCAGCAAATCACACATTTATTCTATCCTCTAAGGTAGTAGGTCCCTTGTCTGGATGAAGGGCTGCCACTGGGGCCCTATCTTTTTGTTTCTCCTCTAAGCTCTACTCTAGCCAAACTTTTCTGGTAGCCTGGGAACTCTTGTCCCCTGATCCCTGCTGGATGGCTTAATCTCAAATGTCACAAAGAAAGAACGTGTTTGTCTCCAGTTGGGTTAATATCTATCTAAGTCGATAAAATTTTCAAATAATTGCCAAAATTTCCAAGAGGACAGAGTTTAAAGGTTTATTTATTTATTAGAGAGGGGGGCGGGGTAGACAGAGAGAAAGGGAGAAAGAATCTCCAGCAGACTCCCCACTGAGTGTGGAGCCTGTTGTAGGACTCGATCTCATGACCCTGAAACCATGACCTGAAGGAAACCAAGAACCAGACACTTAACCGACCGAGCCACCCAGGTGCCTCCAAGAGGACAGAGTTTAAACCACTTTTCCTTTAAGTTGGACTACACAGGCTTTATCAGCTAAAAAATTCCTGTGCTGACTCCACTAACAACATCTGGCAGCCACTACTATGTAGCAACAACGACTACTACCACCATTACATATTTGAAATTCTTTTACGTTCTGCTGGTTCTCAGCTCAAGTTACCCTGCGTTGTTTGGATCACGTTAGAAGAAAGCACAAGTCACACCCAAGATACAAAGGGAGGTGAACTCATCCTTGGGTCCTCATTCTCTGCCTTTTGCTTCTTCTCAGTTTAAACAGCTAGTTCAAGGCAACACTTTTTTGTTTGTTTGTTTGTTTAAAAAAGAACCAAATAATCTCAATCTCTTTGGTTGAATAAATGACCCAACAGAAGAAGAAAACATCATATGCAGATGTTTCCGTAAGAAGAAGAAAAAACGTCAGCTATCTAGGGAATCCAAACCATTTGGTATTGCCAACCCTGGACCAACAGCAGGGGGTGCCAAAGGACTTTCCATGATCTTAACCATCTCATTCAGGGATCTTCCTTCTTTCTCCTTTGAGGACTACAACTGGGTTTAAAAAATGTATGTTGTTTGATGTGAGCATTTTGACAGGCTTTCTCCTCTACTACTTCTAATCTCTACCTTATATCAATAAACAGTATCACAGAACCTTTTTAGTAGTACTCTTCTTCCTGTGATATTCCTGTGTGGTTTTACTTGAAAAACAACCGAATGATAAATACATATGTAAATACCCTGTCTCTTCCGTGGTGTCTGATTAAGATGTAATAAGTTTCCACCTGTTAGTATGTTGTGGTTTGTCCTATGTATCTTTGGAGACAGAGAGACTGACAGCATTTGTTGCTAATGATACATTCGTGGGTGATAAGCTGCTTCTGTTCTTGAAAAGAATTCGTTAATGGCTGAAACTTATGCCCTTGAAGCTAAAACATCAATTACCTAAGTAATATTCTCAAAAATAGCTCTTTTGACACAAGATCATTTCTCTTAAGTGTCCAGCATACTGTTATTTATTCAATAAACATTAGTTAAGCATCTAGTAAGTTATAGACATTGGAAATACAGAGCCACTCCCCTCCAAATCTAGTTTAGAAGAGTAAGTGGCACATAAATAAATGAGTTAAAAATTTCAGGCACTCTGGTAGCAGTAGCTGGGAGGCAAAATAGGGAATATAGGCTTTACCCCAACCTTTGGGTCTGCAGGACCTCAGTAGCTGTCTGTAGCCTGCAGGGGTCTTAGTTAGCATGCCCAGATGGGGAAGGATTCAAAGATAAAGGAAAGAGAATCTGTTTGCAGACTTTTTAGATGTGAAAAGGAAGAAGCAATGTGGCTGTATTTTCAGTGTTTCCAAGCAGGTCTGCGGTCAGGACTTTAAGCTGCACCAAAGCTCCGTGTGCAACTGAGCACCCATGTGGGAGCATGTAGCTTTGAGGTCTGCGTGCCGGCCACAGACGGCTCAGATGCTCAGATTCTGCTCTTCTTTATTTGGTTTTGAACTGACTTCTGGGTTGGAGAGCAAACTGTGCTAGCACTAACCTTGGATTTAAGGGGCTCAGGAATCACCACCCACAAGAACTCAGATTGCTCTGGACTGGTTAATTACCGGGGCTCTGGCCAGAGATGGATTAGTCACGACGCTAATAAAGCCGAACTTCCTGGCCTCCCACTGTATGGGCCCTTCCCAGGCCCTGGGAGGGGCCCCAGCGCTGTGCTCACAAGGGCATATATTTTGAATGTGCCATTTTTCTCGGGTTGAGGAAAAGAAGCAATTTGGGGAAGTTATTTCTTTTCTTTTTTAAAGATTTTATTTATTTATTTATTTGACAGAGAGAGAGAGAGACAGCCAGCGAGAGAGGGAACACAAGCAGGGGGAGTGGGAGAGGAAGAAGCAGGCTCCCAGCAGAGGAGCCTGATGTGGGGCTCGATCCCAGAACACCAGGATCACGCTCTGAGCCTAAGGCAGACGCTTCACGACTGCGCCACCCAGGCGCCCCAAGGGGGAAGTTATTTCTTACCCAAAGGCCACGAAGGTAATTAAAGCCTGAGCATGGAACACTACACCCAGGAGTCAGGTTCGCTCAGGAAACCAAGAAGCAGTGGAAGAGGTTTAAAGCACACCCCGCCTTTTCCTTAGTAGGGGAATGTGGATGGATGAAAATAAAGTCAAAGGTGATGGACTGACTAACCTGGAGGAAAGGAGAGATGGTTACGGATTAAGGTCAAGATGGTGAGAGGTGAAAGCAGGGAAATGGGAGTGTGACTGTGAGCACAGACTGAGGTAAAAGGAGAAAGGAGATGCAGCCAGGTCCACTTGCTCTTAAAAGGGGGGTTTTGATCTGGTTGTCAGGGAATCAGAAGCGGTAACTGGGAACCAGCAGAGTCCCGCAGAGGAACACACTGAGATCTGAGAGAGCAGCTTGGAAGGAATACCCAGGACGAGGCCTGGACGCAGGAAACTATGAAGAAACATCTTCTCTATGTGGCAGATTCCATCTTCTTTCCAAGTCTTCTTTCTCCTTGACATCAGTCAGAATAGACTACACACTATGCCGTGCAACAAGTTAACACAGCAATCTCCGTAGTTCACATACACACACACAGATTTATTTATCACCATGCTACAGATTTGTGGTCAGTGGAGGGCTCTGCTCTCCTTAGTAACTCTGGGACCCAGGCCGACTGAGGCTCTGCCATCTTGTCGATGTCCCATCTGGAACATGCAGTTCCTGGGGCAAGAAAGTGAGAGACTAGAGAGTTATCCTTGGGCTTCTCACTGCCTCCACTGGGAAGGGGCACATGTGATACCTAGCTGCATTTCATTGGCCAGAACTAGTCATTAGCGCCTAGGAAAGGGAATATTTGATGGGTATGTTGCTGCCTATGCCACACCCTTCAATCAAACTTTTGATAGCAATGCTGTCAGTCTTTTCTTGGAGAAGCTTGTGAGGTACAGCTCTGTGCAGAAATCAAACACATTTGAACTTCCCCCTGAGTGGGTGTTGAAGATATTTTATATCTGATTCCACTTTAGTCTGTGCTGAATGTGATTAGTCAGATTTTTGTCTTCTCTGTTTCCTAGCTTCCATGAACCCCAGGAGTTATGAACTGCAGGGTTTTTTTCATCCTTTGTTCATGCATCCATTTCTTTCTTTCTTTCTTTCTTTCTTTCTTTCTTTCTTTCTTTCTTTCTTTCTTCTTCTTCCTTTTTTTAAAGGATTTTATTATTTGTTTATTTGATAGAGAGAGAGAGAGAGAGAGCGCGAGTGCACAAGCAGGGGGAGGGGCAGAAGGAGAAGGAGAAGCAGACTTCCCTCTGAGCAGGGAGCCAAATGTGGGGCTCCATCCGAGGACCCTGGGATCATGACCTGAGCCAAAGGCAGACACTTAATTGAGTCCCCAGGTGCCACTCCGTTTCTTTATCCAATATTTATTAAGCTCTTACCATGCACCTTTACTTGGCCCTAAAGAGACATTGAAGAATAAGACACAGTCCCTGCTTTCAGGAAGTTTCCGATGTGGAGACAGTAAGCACATTTGTACAGATTAAGTAGACACAGCAGTGATTTCTGGCTGGAAGGATCAGAAAATGCTTCACAGAGATGATAGCTCAGAACATTTATAAATTCAGGAAAGACCTAAATGTGAGACCTGAAACCATAAAAATCCTTGAAGAGAGCACAGGCAGTAATCTCTCTGACATCAGCCATAGCAATATTTTTCTACATATGTCTCCTGAGTCAAGGGAAATAAAAGCAAAAACAAACTGTTGCGACTATATCAAAGCACAAAGTTTCTGCACAGCAAAAGAAACAATCAACAAAAATGAAAGGCAACATACTGAAGGGGAGAAGATATTTGTAAATGACGTATCAGATAAAGGATTAGTATCCAAAATATGTAAAGAACTGTTACAACTCAATAACCTGAAAACAAATAATCCAATTAAAAACGGGCAGGAGACATGAACAGAAATTTCTCCAAAGAAGATATAAAGATGGCCGGCAGACATTGAAAAGATGCTCAATATGACTCGTCATCAGGGAAATGCAAATCACGACTACAGTGAGAGGGGCACGTGGCTGGCTCAGTGGGTAGGTACATCACGCGACTCTTGATGTGGAGGTTGTGAGTTCAAGACCCACGTTCGGTATAGAGCTTACTTAAAGGAAAAAAAGAAAAAAAGAAAGAAAAAAGAAAGAAGAAAAAAAGAAAAAAGAAAAGAAAAAAGAAAAAAAAAGAAGAAAAAAAACCCCAACAAAACAAAAGCTACAGTGAGATATCACCTCCCACCTGTCAGAATGGCAAATATCGAAAACACAAGAAACAAGAAGTGTTGGTGAGGATGTGGAGAAAAAGGAGCCCTCATGCACTGTTGGTGGAAATGCAGACTGGTGCAGCCACTCTGGAAAACAGGATGGAGGTTCCTCAAAAAATTATAAATAGAACTAGCCTATGATCCAGGAATCACAGTACTGGGTATTTACCCAAAAAATACAAAAACAGTAATTCAAAGGGATGCATGCACCCCTATGTTGATAGCAGCGTTATTTACAATAGTCCAATTATGGAAGCGGCTCAAGTGTCCACAGATAGAAGAATGGATAAAGAAGGTGTGGCATGTATACACAGTGGAATATTACTCAGCCATAAAAACAATGAAATCTTGCCATTTGCAACAACTAGAGAATATATTGCTGTGTGAAATGCGTCAGTCAGAAAACTCCAGGCGAATAACATATGCTCTCACTCATATGCGGAATTTCAGGAACAAAACAAGTGAGCCAAGGAGGAAAAAAAGAGAGAGACAAACCAAGAAACAGACTCTTAACCACAGAGAACACACTGCTGGTTATCAGAGGGGAGGTGTGTGCTCTGGGGAAGTAGGGGGTGGGGATCAAAGAGTACACCTATCATGATGAAAAAAAATAAGATAAAAAAAACTTGGGAAGATTTGGGAATTACCTCTCTTTAGTGGACTAGAGAACGTCCTCTAGAGCTCAAATAAGCACAAATGTAGTGTTTTCTATTTTTGTAACTGATTTTATCTTGCTCACAGGCAAGGGGTGTTTGTGTGGATTACAAATTTCCATAAAGTTAACTCTCTTATTTAAAATGTGTTGTTTAAGTTTGCTCGGGTTCAGTGCAATAAATTGTCAATTCTAGATTGAGACTCTGGGTTGGAGTTTCTTTTTTTCAGGGATGAATTTCCTCTCTTTCTCCTTCCAAAGGTGGTGTCTGGACCAGGGGGCTTCTTATTACCCTAATGGCAGTGGAGAAAGCGTCCTCGTTCTCCACTTAGTCTCTGCTTGTCTTGATTTAATAGGTTGATCTGATCTGGTTTCTGGGCATCATGCGCTGGATTTGTGGAGACGTGAATGAGGCCTCTTCAGTGCGAAGCTCTTTGCTAGGCGTTGCTAGCCATAGACTGCAACAGGCTGCACAAGCATGGGCTGGCCCTGAGCACACTCATGCCTCTGGTCCCTTGAAACGAAATGGGCTTTGCTAAAGGAGCCTTTCCTAACCCTGGCACCATCCATATGGAGAACACAGATTGGTGAGGTGGATCTCCAATGCTTGGGTAAAAAAAGTTAATTAATAATTTTTTTTAATGTTGCATAGATCTTTTTTAATTCATAAGGGATATTTTATTTTATTTTTTCATAAGGAATATTTTATATCTTAGTGGGAATATTTTGCATCTTGGTCACTCTATTTCTGATAGCTTTTGACGAACTCTCCCTCATGTAAGAATGTTTAATATTAACTTTCTAGAAAAGATACTACTTAACCTCTTAAGCCATTTTCTCATGGGCCAACTGGGAATGATAACACAATACTGTTGTAACATGTTGCATTGTTTTACAATCCATAAGGCCAATCAAACCGGTATCCTAGGTAAAAAAAATTCTTTCTGCTCCTTACCTCTATATTTTGTATTCAACATAGAAGATGCTGAATTAATATTTTTTATAACCAAATTTTCTTCCTGTTACAGTCGTGTGTGGTTTTAATTGGAAATGTGTCAAATGATAAATAGGTAACATCCTGCCGACTTAGCCCTATCTGATTGAAACTAGAGTAAGAGGCTTCATGGTCTTCACCTGTCAATGTGCTGCCGTTTGTCTTCTGTATCTTGGGGGTACAGAGAGGAACCCGTAGCATCTGTTTTTTGCAACTGGCGGTCTCATCACTGCTGTGCGAATGGGGATGCATTGGTTTCTGGAACTTGGAATTGACTGTATTCATTGCAGAAGCATTGTGTTGTTTTGAACCCTTGCTCATACCATTTAATGGTATTGTATGAAATATATTAATAGAATAGCCTTTACGGCTACTGGATGATCATTCTCTCAAGTGATGTAATTTGCATTGTGATGTGAAGCTCTCATGACATTGAGGTGAATGATATTCTTGAAACAGTTCTTTTTAGTTGAGATGGTTTGTATAAAACACCTTCCTGAGTGCCACTGAAATAGGTATAATTTGGGATTGTTTAATAACCAGGCATTGAGGAGATAGAGGTGAATTAGATGCAGAGCTAACACCCAGAACATTGGAAGATAGGAGATAAAATGAATAGGTAAATAAAGAGTTAATGAAAAAGTTGTAGATGCAGGGCTCCTGGGTGGCTCAGTCAGTCTGCTTTCTGCTCAGGTCATGATCCCGGGATGCTGGGATCGAGCCCTGCACTGGGCTCCCCGCTCAGCGGGGAGGCTGTTTCTCCCTCTCCCTCTGCCCCGCACTTGTACTTGCTCTCTCTCTCTCTCAAATAACTAAATAAAATCTTTTTAAAAAAAGAGAAAGGGTTGTAGATACTAAGATACAATTTCATGATCAGTAGAATGGGAGCACAGAAGAGAGGGGTGAACTGCAGAGCCGCACGAATGGGGGCACCACCAGTTCTCAGTATGCCATCGAGCCACCAATGCATGTGGTTCCATGATGGATTTTTGACAGGCTGGGGGTAAAAGAATTTAATTGCACATTCTAAAGTTCTGTGATTCCTGGGGAGGGGGGGATGCCCTGATACTACTTCTCCACTACTCCCATGTACTACTGATGAGGGAATGGAAGCAAGCTGAAGACAAAGCAGAAGCTGACACCCTACAGTCCCCCCTCCCCCACTGCCATGTATGCAACACTCCTCAGCACTCCTGGCTGCCCTAAAACTAAGGAAAGGACCTGCAACTCATTGATAAGGACACAGTGATAGTGTGGACAGCCTTGGCTTGATGGTGGTGGGGCCTCCAATATCCTGCAAGTCTTCTTTGACATATGAAGATATCTGCAGCTCATTGATAAGGACACAGTGATGGTGGACAGCCTTGGCTTGACCATGGCAGGGCCTCCAGTGTCCTGCAAGTCTTCTTTGACATATGAAAGTGCTTTCTCAGCCTCCCTTTTTCCTCACCTCCCCCAACCCCATGGTATATAATCAGCCACCTCTCACAACCTGGGGCAGCAGCTCTTTCTGCCCACGGGTCCTGTCCCCGTGCTTTAATAAACCACCAATTTTGCACCAAAGACGTCTCAAGAATTCTTTCTTGGTCATCAGCCCTGGACTCCACCCCACTGAACCTCACCTATATTCCACAACCTCATCATATGGTGCCCAAATGTGGGGCTTTGAGTCTTCACATCCGGACTTTGAGCTCTGGTGCAAACTTGGTATTTTCTCTACTCTTCCTTTACTCTCACTTCAGGGGCTCTTCAAGGAGTACGGTCTTATTGGAACACTTTCACGTCAACTGCTCAGGCTGTAATCCTCTAGCTCATGGCTACTCTATGGGGAGGAGAAAGCTTGCCTTTTGGCTGGAAGTTAGTACCCTGGCCAGGATGGTAGTAAGACCCAGAAACCTGATGCCCTCTCTTTATTGCTGTCCTTATACAAAGTCATCTGTCTTGGGCACGGGACAGCCACCTAAGTGACTAGCACGGCTGCCAATCTTAAGACTCCCGTGTGAGGTTTCCTCCTGATTGATCTAATGTGATCCCCTCCTCATCCCTGGTCTAGCCGCTTCTGGCTGCGGGACCTCCACTCGGAGCTGGCCGAAACCAGTACCCAATTGAACTAAAACCCAACCAGGGACCGTTTCCTAGGGAAGTTGGCTGTAAGGACCACCTGTGTTGGAATGTCACTTAGACCATGATGGATTTCTATCTTTACTGTTTTCCATCAATGTACTCTACTAATTACTTAGGCTACAAAATTTGGTAATTCTCCCTTGTTAAACTTTTCTAGTTTTCCCCATGGGTTAAAAACAGCTGGTTCTTCAAGGCAAGGTAAAATACTTTCAAGGCAAGACAAAATAAGGCATGACCTTAACGGCACGGCCTTCAAGGCATGGTAGTTTCAATCCATTCACCAGGCACCCATCAGCAGCCTAGGATGCGATGGGGTAGGGGAGGGACGCCCTCCTACGGGCCTTTTATGGAAGCAATGCCTTCACTGGAAGGCAGGATTGTGATCAATAGCAATGTCTTGTTTGAGGGACGCCTCCAGTCGCTTTTGATACAAGGGAACCTCTGACATATCCTGCGTGGGATGCCACCCAGTAGTCGGGATTTGGCAATGGACCTTCTTTACTTTTCTGAGTGTGGCCTCTGTACGCTGCTTCTTCGGGTCCCAAAGGATTCTCCCTTGGGATGCCTTTTAACCCATTGGAAACAATTTGGACTGCAAAATTTAGGAAAGGACTGAGCTCCTGTGACACTGCATGGCTTCAGTGGGAGCTATTGGTTAGCTCTCTTCTGTAAGGAACAGAGCAAATGGACCTAGGGTACCTTCATTGCTCGTACCTAGGCCTTCACTGCTCTACACAAGGACCCCGACCTAAGGGCCTCTTGCAGAACGTGTTTGCCTGAATGGGTCAGCTAGTAAACTCTCTCCTGACATATTGGATGATAATTATCTAAGTAGGCCTCCTCCGAGTAAGCCCAGGTTGCTGGAGGAAACACAGGCCATCCCCAAAGGGGACTCTTGACTCTCTTCTCTCACTGTTTCTTCTAACAGATGTGGGGGCATCTCCCTCACTCATTTCCTGGGTTGATGACTATAACTGGAGCCAACTGTGGTTAGTCTATCTTGGGATGGGGACTTTAAGGAATATTCCCAAACAACTGCTGAAACTCCCTTTGTTTCGGGGAAATTCCCTGTCTTCTCTGGCCTGACATGGACTACCTGTTCCCCCTTGTTGGCAGGAAAACATGGCCTCTGCTCCTGTTGGAGCTGATGAGCTCTAACACTGGGAACCCTTTCTCTGCCTTCTGGCAGCACTCTGCCTCTACTGTCCCCCCTCCCCCTTCTTCCTGCACCACCTGGGGTGCGGCCTGCATAACTGGCTTCTGTACCATCCTGGGTGCCTCTGGCACCATGGCTCCTCCTCCTCCCCTCACCATCAAGGAGTGAAGAAGAGCACCCCCTGGACCTAATGTTACCCACTCCAGATTTCCCCACCAGTGTCTCAGGCAAAAACTGAAACTGGGGTGGGCCCAGGTGGAACATAATTCAGTGTTTAAACTAAGTCAAGTTTGTTGGTTTAATTAAGATAGACCTGTCTTTAAAGTTATCAGCACTAAATGTAAAACTTATTCTATCGAGGTTTACTAAAGGTCAGACAAACTTGTGTTACCTCTGTTGTGAGTTGTTAGTAAAAAGAGGACTAAAATAATGGTTAACTGTCTCAAAGTTTTCATTGGGTAATTGTTAAAATAGCTTTCAAAGTCTTTGGTAGCTTGAATCTTTAAAGTTTCCTTGGATGAATTCGTTGGACATCTAGGTCTTTTCCAAATAGCGTCAAGTACTAAGTCATTGATTCCTGGATGTAGGTTTGTGCTTTTGACTTCTTATTGCAAAGAAACTAAAGATATTTAAATCTGTTGGTAGACATGTTTTGTGCTTAATTGATTCATAAATTTACCATCTAAACATTTTGGTGTAACAGTTTACAGTTGGTTACTACTTAATTCTCACTGGAGACTAAGGTTTCTAAGAAAACTCTACTAAATGTAATGAAGGCTGATGGAAATTAGGGAAGCAACTCTATATGTAGAAAAGTAGGAGAATATGGAATGCATTTTTTGTTGAAGGTAATATTGTCCTAAATAAGATGGTTGTTTGGTAAGATAGCATAGGATAAAATCTGAATGCAAAGAAAGCTGTAGAAGGAAAATCCTTGGAAAGGAACTTTAGGTGGGGTCAGGACTGACTAAGTGTGAAATGAATTTTTAAAGTACAGTGGTATAATAAGATATGTGTCTGCTTTCTCTCTGTTCAAAAGACAAAGGTTTCTTGAATTGTTCATTTGCTCTGGATAGGAAAATGTAAACAGTTTTCTTTTTGCCCAGAAACCAAAGTTTCTATGTTTTGTCATTAACAGGTCTTCCATCACTTAGTTAAAACTTCTCAATATTAAAGGAGCTAAGTTGTGCTATAAGTTTAAGGTTTTAACAAACTTTACCAACATTTAAATTGTAAATGAAGCCTCTTTAACTCAATAGGCCTTTTTCTATGCTCAGTTACTCTGGAAGCACTGTTAAACAAATGATAAGCCTTAGGTTACATTTGTACAAATGTATATTTTGTATACTATTTCTAGAGATAATCTACAATTCCTAAAGTTTTAATATAAGGTCATCGTCACTCTATTCTGGCTATTGGAGTGTTATGTGTCACAGAAATAACCTGACCTCCTTGCCAGCTATGTTGTAAACTCATCAGACTCTAACCATGTCCATTCTGTGTTTTTGTCATTTATAATTGTTCTTATTGTCTTGCAAAATGAGTTTCATCTTCAAGGAAGTTCATATGAAGGACTTTTAGGATGGATACAGGTATTCAATATCTTTATAGAATCCTAAAACTGAAACGGGTAGGAATTTCCAGAACTAACTAAAGCTGCATTCAAACTAAACAAGAATTAGTAACATGGGACTAAATAAACCGAAAGATTATAGTGTTGTGACTCTTGTTTAAAACATTACTGGTTCTCTAATGTTTACTCTTCCAGATAGAGGAAACTTTCTCTTAAGACATCAGCGATATACAGAAATAATAATAAAGCAAATTAAAGCATTTAACTCTTCTCTCTACCTGAACCCTCTGAAATTAAAAAGGTCTCAGTAAGTATTCTTTCTTCCATGACAATCATAATCATTTGCATAAGTTCAATAAGTATTGTTCTCCTTGTAACAGGACACCATTGGAAACATTGGTTATTTTACCAAGGCTTTGACTGGAATGTCATATTTGAGAGACATACGTAGACTCAGATATAACCAAATGGCTTTAAGGAACTATGGTTGATTTTATGAAACCTGGAGCCATAAAGCCCCCTGGAAATGGCCTGATACCTTGCTTACAGAGTTCCCAGCAGCCTTACCAGGTGAGTAAAGAATGTCACTTCCTGGCAGGTGCAGGAACCTCAGGCTACTTTGGGGACCTCGTGGAGAGGAATCTGCCCAAATCTACAAGTATCACAGACATGTCCTATGTCAAGTACTTGGCTTGGCTTCTGGCCTGGAAAGGCTACTAGAAGTTCAACCTGGAGATTCCTTATAAAAGTTCCAGCAAAGCAGATTCTAAAAGTTCTATATGATCAGTCACTATTCTTGCTGAGCTTATGTAAATAATTATGCCAAGCTTGTTAAAATTGGACTTGTTTTGCAAATAAATTAGTCCTGATTTGGCTATCTCTGGAAATGAGGGTTATTTTAGAGAGAAAAACTATGTTTAACTAACACACCTTTGTGGATGTTAAATTCTAGATCTGATTGTCCTTAAATGTTTGCTTAAGTTTGACAACTTGAGGTAAACTTAAGAGAAATTGCTTTTTCTATTTCTATACAATAGCTCATGTATAGATAATCTTCATGCTTTTTATTCTGTGGGGCTAATAACAGGACCCCATGGGCATATGTTTAATTATTTGAACAACCGGGAAATGGGATAGATTCCCCAACGATTGTATAAATATCACCTTGACCAATTCTTTGTGGATGGGATTGATGAGGTTGTGGAATATAGGTGAGGTTCAGTGGGGTGGAGTCCGGAGCCGACGACCAAGAAAGAATTCTTGAGGCGTCTTTGGTGCAAAATTGGTGGTTTAGTAAAGCACGGGGACAGGATCTGTGGGCAGGAAGAGCTGCTGCCCCAGGTTGTGAGAGGTGGCTGATTATATACCATGGGGTTGGGGGAGGTGAGGAAAAAGGGAGGCTGAGAAAACACTTTCATATGTCAAAGAAGACTTGCAGGACCCTGGAGGCCCCACCATTGTCAAGCCAAGGCTGTCCACACTATCACTGTGTCCTTATCAATGAGCTGCAGGTCCTTTCCTTAGTTTTAGGGCAGTTTTGGTGCCAAGGAATGCTGCATACATGATGTGGGGGGGCAGTTGCAGGGTGTCAGCTTCTGCTTTGTCTTCAGCCAGCCTTCTGTTCCCTCATAAGGATGATGAAATCACTCCCTAAGAGCCAGAGCATACCCCACTTCATAGGCTTGTGGAGATAATGGATGACCCCACTTTCCTTGTGATTGGACTGGAAAAACATTACCAACTCAGCCAACCTTCCAAAATTTAAAACCATGGTGGACATGTTCTGTATCTCATTGGTATGACCACCTAGCATCTATCTTTGTTACCTCTTTGAAACTGGAAAATGTTGTTTGGCACATGGAAACTCTTAAGTACACGGTCAAAGCCCTAAACGACACTCAGGATAACATTTATCTATTAAATTCTGAAGTAATACAAATACATGAAGCAGTTTTACAAAGCGGAATGGCATTAAATTCCACAAGGTGAAACTTGTGCTAACATAAAAGCAATGGTATGTATACAGTCCAAATTACCGCCAAAATATTTCTGGGTTTCTACCCGACAAATCGATACTCAAATTGGTGCTTTAAATGATCTCTTTCCTTTAGTGATTGTTTTAAACTCCTGGACTGGAGGAAAATTGTCAAAGGTCAACTATCAAAGATCTTTTATTGAGATCTCTCTTTCTTTTTCAATGTTAACCTTATTTTGTCATTTCTGGTGTCTCCCTTCCTGGTGCCAAGACTCCTTCACTGCCCTAACTTCCAGCTAACAGATGATCCCTTCTACTCAAGGAGGTTCATCTACGTTATCCTGTGATTCAGCTGCCTCCCCTTTTGTAACTCCCCTATACATTCCTCACTGACCAATATTGACCCATAGGTAGGGACATCTCTACGCCCCTATCCAGCAGGAAGAAGTTACAGAAGATGAGACCTTCCACCTTCAACAACCTTAAAGATTTAAGGGTCAAAATTGTTCAGGGCGGAAATGATGAGGGAACGGAAGGCAAGCTAAAGACAAAGCAGAAGCTGACACCCTGCAACTCCCCCTCTCCCATGTATGCAACATTCCTCAGCACTCCTGGCTGCCCTAAAACTAAATTCACTGAAGAATGAATTGGCTTTGTTAGATGATTCATGAATTGGGCAGCGTCCCACCTAGCAAGAAGAGAGGAGCTCTGAGGAGTTGTACAAAATAGAGGGTTTTCATAGGAAGGAGGGTGGGGTAAGAAAGTTACTAGCAAAAGGAGAGGGTTGCTCCAGGCAAGGTAGCTTTCCCATAGGGGGCCGAGCAGGGGGCTTTATGCAGATTTTCACATCTTCCTTTCAGGGCTGGAGAGGGTGTGCAATCACAATGGCAGACTCATTGGCTCTGATCAGAAAAGTCCTGACTGATCGGTTAAGACTGCATTTCCGGGGGGAGGTTGAGACTGCAATTAGAGTAGCTGTTAAGCCCCAGTTTGGGGACTTGGCCTAAGGGATGCCATTTTGGGTGTGTGGTTGTTTCTTTTCTTTTCTTTTCTTTTCTTTTCTTTTCTTTTCTTTTCTTTCTTTCTTTCTTTCTTCTTTCTTCTTTCTTCTTTTCTTTTTTTAAGATTTTATTTGTTTGAGAAGAGAGAGCAGAGCGAGAGTGAGCGAGCAAGAGAGCTGGGGGGAGAGGGAGGGGGAGAAGCAGACTCCCTGCTGAGCAGGGAGCCTGACTCCTGGCTTGATCCCAGAACCCTGGGATCTTCACCTGAGCAGAAGGCAGATGCTTAACCAACTGAACCACCCAGCACCCCGCTGTGGTTTTCTTTCCTCTTTTTTTTTTTTTTTTTAAGACTTTATTTATTGCATGGAGCCCTGGGTGTTATACGCAAATAATGAATCATGGAACACTAAATCAAAAACTAAGGATGTACTGTATGGTGACTAACATTACATAATAAAAAATTTTTATTAAAAAAAAAGACTTTATTTATTTATTTGACAAAGAGAGAGAAAGAGAAGCCAGAGAGAGAGGGAACACAAGTAGGGGGAGTGGGAGAGGAAGAAGCAGGCTCCCAGCAGGGCAGGGAGTCTGATGTGGGGCTCGATCTCAGGACTCTGGGATCACTCCCTAAGCTGAAGGCAGACGCTTAACGACTGAGCCACCCAGGCACCCCTGTGGTTTTCTTTTAAACAAAGGTCACACAGAGCATGTGGCAGAGCAGTGAGTGAAGGTCTGCTGGTCTGGTTCTGGAGTCTGTTCCCTTGACCACTGCGTTGTACTCTGCCAGGTTCATTGTGGGACGCAGCTGGATTGGTAGCCTCTCAAATTTTCCTCCCCTTCATCCTTGATGAGACTGTACACTGATATTTCCTCATGTGTCAAAGATCTTATCAGAGGACAAGTAGGCTCATGTCGACCTGTACCCTAAGCTCTGGAGTACAGCGTGCTACGTGGAGACGGCCCGCCAGCCCTGAGTTGAGCTCCTCCTTTCCAGTCTGTCATTCCCTGGAACAGGGTCTGGAGCCCAGAATGGTGCCTTCTCTATGAGATCTCAGTGCTGAGGGAAGTGAGACCCTATGAAACTGGTTACACTAAATGCATGCCTATGCCATCCTGTGGGAAGGGATGTTGGACTCCAGCAAGTATATCCTGTGTTTCAGGTGTCTGGGTGAATGGTTTCTGGTGAGGATGTAAAGTCTCCAAATGGGGAAGGGATGGCAAATCCTGGCACCAGACGGAGGACAGCTTTGACTCTGAGTAAGAGTCATCCTAGCTGTGGCACCTGAGTGACAGTCATCATTGCCTCATCCTAGCTATGGCACCTGAGATCAAACCCCATTTCAGAGATTTATAATCAGTTATTATCATGACGGTGTTAAGATGACAGGCATAGGAGAACACAGGGCTTACGTATAGCCATGGGAGTTAGGAGTGGCAGAAAGAGATGATAAGTTAGTGATGCTTGGGAAATTAATAAGTAACTATTAGAATATTTAGGGGAGAAGTGCATGTGTTCAATTGTTTTCTTCTCCCTTTAATTTACCTAAGTCTCAAGGACAAAGAATGGGCATGGCAGGGACAGAGAACCTATATTTGCTGACCTGGATGAGATGGGTCCTTCTAGTGGAGAATGTGACAAGGCTGTGGACTGACTCACAGCTGCCCTCAGTGTTTGTCCCACTGAGAACTTCCTGTGCAGGATGGGGAGGAGGAGGAAGCTGTCTCTGAGCTGGGGGCTAGGGGACTCTGGGGCTGGGGATGTTACAAAATGCTTCCTTCCATATCTGTGTGCTTAAATGTTGAGGGCCAGGGCGCGAGGGCCGCAGGGTGGGTTTGTGTGTACTGCCAGGGTGCATTGTGGGAACCCTGAGCTTGAGGGGTTGTGAAGAATGGGAGGGTAGTGTGTGTTACCAGAGTTGAATTTTGAGGTGGGAGACTGTATCTTGCATTTCCTAACTGCCCTTCTCACTCTATACCTACCCTAGGGCTACTCTCTTGGGGAACATCTGGGAACATGTCTGATCAATGGGAACCAGAGTAAGGCAGCAATGGCTAAATTGGGCACATGCCCCATCTGCTTTTGGCTTTCTCCTCAACCCATCTGGGCTTTCATTCTTGCCCTCACCTTTCCTCTTGGCCTTAGGTCTAAGGAGGCAGGGGGTCACTGGTGCTTTCAGGCAGCATCTGCCTCCTTCTCTTTTCTGTTTCACATGCTTCTCCTTTGACCCTTACCCTTTGCAGCCACCCCCAGCAAAGGACTGTCTCTTTTCCCTTTCTGTCTGCAGTGGTTCTCTTAAATTATATTTTGTCTTCTTTAGCTGTGGTTTATAATACAGCTGTGTTCTGAGTCCTACCAAACCAACCTGTTAATACACAAAAGGGAAACATTTGAAGTTTAGAAAAACACAGTCTTTCAAAACTATTTATTTTCTTTTTGGGACCTAAAAATCTTATTTTGGAGGGCAGAGTTGAAGATTGACTCCTTTCTCTATGTGCTGTAATAACAGTCTCTTTCTTACCCGAAGATCATTTGATGACTAGCTGAAAGGGAGAGTTCATGTAAAATGAAATGCAATAAAAGAAAAGGATAGCATAGTTAAAAAGCCCCTTATGTCTAGATATTGTATCCATCTGGTTATCTATCATCTGTCTATGTATGTATGTATGTATGTATGTATGTATGTATATGTATGTATCTATTTATCTCTCTTTCTATTATCATCTATTATCTATCTATCTATCTATCTATCTATCTATCTATCTATCTATGATCTATCTATCTATCTATCTATCATCTATCATCTATCTCTCATCATCTATCTATCACCGTTACCAGCATCATCAATCATACCATATATCTAATCCATTTCTTTACTTTAGTTTCTATGTTTCTATCTTCATTAATTTCTTTCAGAGTTCAAACAATGGAACTTTGAGATCTTAGTTGATAGACCATTCTAGGACATTTGAATATGAAATAGATATTGTGATCTTTTTGAAAAACAAGTAATTACTTTGGACTTGGCTCCCTGTTTCCAGGAACTTGTCATTCCCAGCTCTGCCATCTTGTGGCGATCCTGAAACCGGCCCACTTGCAACCAGGAACCTCGGCACCCCAGTAGAAGCTGATGTTCTCACACGTTGGACAAGTACACTGATACAGGGAGTGGATTACATTTTGACTTCAACATGTCTTTGTAAAAATTAATCATTTAAGTGTTTGCAACTCAGAAGCCCAGAACCCAGCAAAGGCATGTAAAGATTGCATGTCTAGGTGAAAGGACAGTGGCTAGTGTACCTTGGGCGTTGGGGGGCGGTCACTGACAGATCTCCTGTCCCTGGGATACTTCCCATTCCAGCCACTCTTAGAAGAGATAATGACTTAGATGAGGAGTGGAATGAAGGTGATAAATTTATTTTTTGCTTTTTCCTCCTTCAGGAATGTTCGGTGATTCAGAGAAGAATGGAAGGATTTCTAGGTACTTCAACAGCAGTATGGTAAGAAACAATATTTTTGTCATTTAACTAATAGTAAATTGCTCTTCTACAAATATCATAAAAATAATAATATTCCCTTTCTGGACGTTATTACACATAAATAATCTGAGATGTGGACAAATCTATGTGAAAAGATTTTTTTTTTTAAAGATTTTATTTATTTACTTGACAGAGAGAGAGACAGCCAGCGAGAGAGGGAACACAAGCAGGGGGAGTGGGAGAGGAAGAAGCAGGCTCATAGCAGAGGAGCCTGATGTGGGGCTCGATCCCATAACGCCGGGATCACGCCCTGAGCCGAAGGCAGACGCTTAACCGCTGTGCCACCCAGGCGCCCCTATGTGAAAAGATTTTTATGATAACATTAATTAGATGAAAATGAATATGTGGAATTTTCTTTTTCATCTTCCTCCTTATCCTCATTCTTTTCTTCTTTTTCCTCGTTGATAATTACTCATACATAAATTATTACCATTAAGAGAGCTAACTGTTAATGTGTCTTTATTTTCAAGAAGATGTGTGTACTGACTGCAACTTTTCAGAAAACAATTTAAAATTTAAATCAGAATACCATTTTTATTAATTTACACTGGGAAATGCAACTTGTCAGATTGGCCGGATGTTACCAGAATATGACAAAAGCATCTTCTACCTGTAACCTTCGGGGTGGGAGAGGGGTTGGCATGAGATGATTGAAAAACCTAGTTCATGAACAGGGGAAGCTGGATATTTAGTTGGAAGGTTTAATGGCCTCAAGCTCTGCAAGCCGACAAATCTATCTTTCCAACAAAGATGGGTGGCACTTCCATTCCAACAAGACAATGTCAGATGAGTTTCAGGAGACCAGACCATCATATTGGCCAATAAGGGCATCCTCTGGCTTCAATGAGCTCTGCATAGGCATAGCCACTGTTTGTTTTTGATAGCCCTCTTATGCTTCTGGAGTAGAATGTTAAAACTGGAATTGCCACCGAGACATCAAAATGTAATAGATCTGAAATTCTGAAGCCAGACATCTAAATACAGAATTTGCAAAGGTGATATATTAGATTTGGTTCCATGGCACTTGGCCCCATTAAGCAGATTACGGATATGAAAGAGATCCTAGTGTCAAGGCAGAAAGATTTTCTGAAGAAGGATTTGGACATTTTTGGTGCCTCAGTGCTGTAGCCAGATATTTTTCCTCAGTCCAGGGCAGGCATCCTTTGCCCAAAAGGTCCTGGGGTCTCCTATCCCCTCAGAGAAACCTGAGGCCTGAAAGCTAGGTTTAGAACATGGCCTTGTGGCGAGAGCCAGACTGAGGCTTGTCCTGCTCTTCTAATTCCCACATATCCACACAGCAAGGGGCCTGGCCTGTGAGCAAGTATGTTCAGTCCAGCTTATATGTCCTTGCTCCATATAACCCGGGGCTTCTCAAATCTTGATGTGCATGAGAATAACCTGGAAAGTTTGTGACAACCAGATTCTGATTTAGTAGGTCTGGGTGTGGCCTGAGAATTTTCATTTCTAGCCAGTGAGCACGTGATGCTGATATAGCCTGTGGGTGATCCATACTTTGAGGAGTCCTGGTCTAAACTGTGCCCCTACTTCCATAGCAAACACTAGGGCTTCTCAGGGCCAGAGTTGCTTACTCGTTGTTCACTCTTAGGAGGATGTGTGGGGAAGAGGTTGATGCAGGTCTAGGAGCAGGCTGGGCTCCATTTGGGCAAGGAATTCCTGGTTCTGAGAACCCAGAGGTGGTCTAGTAGGGGATGGCAATGACTCTGTCTTGGTGAGGATATTCACTTAGCCCATGGACTCTCTTCCCAGCAGAAAGGGGCTGGCTAGGGGACCGCCAGAGTAGTGTCCTATAAAGTGCAAGATCCTCCGGACTGAGTCTAAGGGGAGTTCTGTCTAGATACGGTCTTATTACTGCACTGATCTTAAAGTGGCTTAAAGTGACCTTGGACTGTCCATTATTTAGTAGTGAGAAGTCCTGGGACCTGCCATGGGGGCAGGGAAAACTTTTCCTCTGAATTAATTTTAAGAAATGAGTAAAGTAAAAAAATATTTTCATTTCTTCATCAGTTGTGTTTGCTCAGTATTCCACTTATCTTCCATGGCTGACTAATCTTCTTTCTTAATGACATGGTCTTTACCAGGATTCATTCAACTTTTCCATTAGGTAACCATGATAATCTGATTTATAAGAAATATATATTTCTTCATTCAGATGACCAAATATATATTTTTGATATATATTTGTTTTTCATCTACAGTTTCAGGCTCATAGCTCCCACAACCCTTGGGATAAGTGATATAAAGTGATAAAGGCATATTTCATTATGTTAATGAGGCAGCTTTGGGTAAGCACTTAAGGATGGTGCTGGTTTCCAGGGGAGACAACCATTATGTTTAGAGGGTTGGAACTTTCAGTTCCATCCCCTGACATCTGGGGAGAGGAGAGGAGCTGGAGGTTGAATCAATCACCAATGGCCAATGATATAATCAATCATGACTATGTAATGACGTCTTCATAAAACCTGTTATCCTTAAAGAAACAAAATTGCCAGTTATTTTACTAGCAAAAGATGGTTTATTCAGGAATAACAGAAAATCATACTCTGGGACAAGGAACCTTTGCAAAACCATAGGCAAGCCTGCCATAGGAGAGGAATGCTCTTTTACAGAGGAAGATGTGAAGTTGCGAGGGTGTTATTAACAAAAGGTCCTTTGGAGTAAACTGGGGATTCTTAGTATAGTGGATTTTCATTGGCTGGGTTGTGACTGTCTCTCATTGGCTGGGTTGCTAGGGGAGGAGGAAGCCTTCCTTTTTCTGTTGGGGTAATAAAGTAATATCCAAGTGCAAGGTCTGTTCTTCTTATTGGGTCTGCAGTTGACTCCTAGTGGTAGGGCATGAAAGCTCCCCCTGCTGAACCTCCCAACTCCATTTTAGTGAGGTTTTCCTATATTAGTTTTACGAACCTAAAAGAACTGGGTTCAGAGAACTTCTGGGCTGGTGAACACATGGAGGTGCAAGGAGAGTGGCTTGTCCGGAGAAGGCATGGAAGCTCTGCATCCCTTCCCCCATCCCTTGCCCCATGCACCTCTTCCACCTGGCTGTTCCTGAGTTGTATCCTTTTGTAATAAACTGGTGATCTAGTAAGTAAAATGTTCCTCTGAGTTCTGTGAGCTGCTCTAGCAAATTAAACCAACCTGGTGAGGAGTTCGTGTAAATCTCCATCTGTAGCTGGTCTGTCAGGAGTACAGGTAACAACCTGGGCTTGGGACTGGCACCTGAGTGTGTATGTGTGTGTGTGTGTGGGGGGGGCGGTGACAGTCTTGTAGGGCTGAACCCTTAACCTAAGGAATCTGATGCTCTCTCTGGGTAGATAGTGTCAGAATTGAGTGGAATTCTTCTTCTTCTTCTTCTTCTTTTTTTAATCCATTTGACAGAGAGGAGAGAGAGAACATAGCAAGGGGAGCAGGAGAAAGAGGGAGAGGGAGAAGGAGTTTCCCCGCCAAGCAGCGAGATCGATCCGGGGCTTGAACCTAGGACCCTGGGATCATAACTTGCTGAAGGCAGACACTTAAAGGACTGAGCCACCCAGGCACCCCTTGAGTTGAATTCTTAGACACCCTGCTAATGTTGCAGAATTGCTTGGTGTTATGGGGGAAGCCCTTCCCTCTACCGCCCCCTGTTAGAATTGAGTCCAAGAACCCAAAAGAGGAACTTTGGCATTTTATTGTACACAGCATGCCCCTATCCATCCCCTTGTCTTTTCTTACCCCTCTTAACTTTTGGAAATGCACTCCAAAGCCTGAGCACCTGATGCAGGCTGAGCCAGAGAGAGTAGCTCATCCTTCTGAGCCCAGCTCCTGGTCTAGGGATGGGCATAAGACTTAAGCTAGGCCATCCAGTGTCCTCGTCTGGGTTTGTCAAACTGCAGCTAGAAGGAGAGACCCCTTTGCCTCTTGAGGTAAGAATGGGATAGAGCTAGTCTGCAGTAGAAAAGAATGCAAGCAGACAAGAACAGGACAGGTCAATGCGGAGACTCCTGGCAGTGGTTGTTCTCAGCTTCCATCCCCAGAGACTCTTCCGTTGGTTCAATGGCTCAATGAACTGCTTCGGGCCTTTTCAATAAATTTTGTACTTGTTTTGTCAACAGGTGGGTTTCTGGGTTTCTAACTCTGGAAGCTCAGTGTTCTATCAGATAAATGAAATAATGCAATTTGAATAATAATAATGCAATTCTCATCAGGTGCAATTGCAAACTTGCTTCCCTCTCTAAACATTTTACTAACCACTTCCTTCCTTCCTGTAGTTTTGTCTTCTATTTCACTGAGAGAAGTAATCAGACCACGATATAATACATTATTATTATTATTATTATACATTGTCTTCTCCCTTTGCTCATCCTTGGTGGTAGCACCAATGCTTAGTCGGATGACTCTTGTCCCTTGTCTCCAAGACCAGAGTCATTTCCTTTCAGGTCAAGGCCTGTCTCTCTGCTCCTGTTCTAGATCTCAATCCCTTAAAGAACCAAATGAGGACATGTGCCTAACCCAGTGCTTTCTACTCCACAGCAGTAGGTAAGGACCAGAATGTTCTGAGGGCCGTGTGGACCGTCTGTATCCCATCTAAGATGTGAACTAACCCTGAACAGGAATATTTATCATGTCCTGAGAAGTTTCACGTTTACCACTAAAGCTGATGTCGTAGCCTTACTATATTCCTCTCCTGACTGTGTAGAGGAAATGGCTGCCAAGGAAAAATGGCTGAACATGGAAGTGAGTAATTGGGACTTTCTATGCTCGATGGGAGTGAAGGTGTTAGGGCCTACCCTACCTCTGTGGGCCAGTGGGGGAGAAAGGCTAGGACTGCTGCCTGACTGCCCGTGAGTCTTTCTGCCTTTGATTCAGGCTTGACCATGAACCCCTGCAGGCCTGGCTCAGTGGCTTTAGAAGCTTCTGGATTAATAGCAGTTCATACCAGTTAGTAAAGATTGAGAGGCAGCTGTGGGGAGCAGTGGAGTGTTGAGGAGGGGTCCAGCTAGAACTGGTGGTGCAGGAAGTAACTGTTTAATCCTGGAGGATGTAGGCTGACCTCTGTGTTCACTGCCAGATACTGGTGCATGAAAGAACCAGCAATGGGCTCAAGGTTCAGAGCTGCTTGTATAGGGGGTACTGAGATGATGAACCTTGGGTCTGAAGTTAAGAGGACTCTTTGAACAGAGGGGGTACAGTATTAGGGTGCCACTCATACTCTGTGGGTGACAGGGAGGACAAAATAATCAATGGAGTGTGAGCTGGAGCAAGAGGGTAGAGTTGTCAACCTGTTGGCTGGGGTGCAAAAATTCTGTATGATTTCGAAATAGCATCATATAATGCTGAAGGGAAGAGAAGCAGTGAATTTGAAACCCTGCTTGATAGGAAGCTTCCTTTTCTTTTGTCTTGATGCCTGCCAGATAGATGAAGGCATAGCTTCTCTTAATAGTGGTATCTACTGATAATGAGTAATACCAGTGGATCAGTTTGAGTTCATTCTGCTGTGAATCTGCAAGTTGTAGGGGGTAGTTTGCAGTTCTTCCATCAGATGGATTTCCATTGGTTATCTATTTTTTTAATTCTAGACAGACTGTTCAGATTTTATAGCTGTCTTTGTCCTCTGTAGTAGTTTCTGCCTCAGCCTGAGAGTTTCATGTGTTTTCTCCCAAACTTTGGCTCCTACTGGCTGGAGCTTCCTGAAACTCCACTCCTGTGACTGCACAAAAACATGGCTCTACGGGAAGTCATGTTTCACCATAAAACATGAACATAGTAGGGCCAGTTAAGTAGCATTGCTCTTTGTGGCATGTTACACATTTGAAGAAAATGGTAGTGTCGCTGTCCTTCTTGCTCTTGTTCACTGTTCCTCACAAATCCATAATATCAGCTTAGTTCTTTCAAACTCTGAACCCCCTGGGGCCTGGCTCTACATCTTTATGCCCCAGTCAACTGAAATACGCCTCTTGGTGATCTAATCTTTAATTCTTTCTCCAACTCTTAGTCCATTCTATCTCAAGTAGGGCAAGAGATTCAAGGGAGGAGAGGGGTTGAGGTGAAGGACAGGTGTGGTTGAAATAAAAGCAAGATCTAGAAGAACAGAATTTCAGTATGTAAACATTCTGAATCTGGAAGGGAGTGGTTACCAGCCATGGGAGATTCTAGAGAGGGGCCACGAGGCTTGAGTTGAGGGACTTGACTTTCCTGGCAAACTCCAACTCCTTCATTTGTGTCAGCTGAAATATCCCTTCCAAAGAGAAGCTTCCTCTGGGGAGAGTTGGCTTCCCCACAACCTCCATGTTGTAACCCTCATCACGCATGGGATTTTTTCATTATACATTTTTCACATCTGTTGTGAAACAATTTCATATATGCTTAGTCTGTATAACATCTTTGACCACCAGCTAGACTGTGAGCTCCGTGAGTGCAGGGACAGTGTCTGTCTGTTCATTGTCTTATTCTGAGCCTGTGGCACAGTGTTTACACGTGATGGTGTGGAGAGGATGTTAGTAAATGCTAGCTGATGGTGTGGTATGCACGATGCCAGTAACTCACAAATTTTACCTCAGTAGCACTCATATCTTCTGAGTGCTTGTTGGTTCTGTCTCCCCTTGTTTCTTTCCCTGGTGTGACTAACAGTAAAACCATTAAAAATGAAAAGAGAGTGAATAAGTGTATTAGGGATAGCAAGGATATGATGGGGTTCATCTTCACACTACACCAAACTAGGGTTTTAGAGAGATTCCAGAAAGGTGTGTGTGCATCCGGGGGTGGATGCAGGAAGAAAAATGGTACAAGTGGATCAGTCATTTGGCTGGAGCAGACAGGAAAGTGAGGGATGCCCAAGGATGGTTCTGGAATGAAGAAGGGGTGGCGGGGACAGAGAGGCCATGGACTTTGAGCCCTTAGCACCAGCCCGGCTTTCTAGCAGACCAGGTTTTTAAATACCCTGTAGATTATAGCCCCTCCTCATCTTGGTAAAGGAGAATTTAGCCCTGGGGGGCAGGTGTAGGCAGGACACCGTGGTTTTAAAGGCTAAGAAAGATCCCTGAAGGAGAAAAGTTAGATTCTGTGAAAGCCCCTTGTTATTATGAGCTCCTCTGTGCTCCAGGTCGCCAGTCTCCAGACTGTTCTGAGAAGGGAAGAAAGACCAATAATCACATTTCCTCCACTTGATTCCCACCTCACCCCTCCCCATTCACCTGTGAATTCCTATGCTGCTGGTCCTCATTTTCTGCTGGCTTATTTGATAATTATTCTTGTACTTCACTTCCTTGTGGTTCTCTGTTTCAGCCATGAGCTAAGTCACAGAGAAGAACAATGCTTGATTGCACCAAAAACTTCCACTTCAGGGCCAAATGGTAACTGATCGCGGCACTCTGACCCTCAAAGATTTCAGCCTGCCACCAGCAGCCAGGACCCTCAGGGGAGAGAAAGCCACTCCTGCTTTTTGATGTAACTTTTCTACTTCAGCCCCCATCATGCAGGCCTGGTTCTCAGAGACCTAAGGAAGCATGATGTCAAAAGGCCATGTTGTTCATATAAGGAGATTTTGGAGATTCAGAATCTAATTGGTGTTTGAGCTTCAGAAAGTGGTAGATGAAGTCTCCGATCGCATCTTACATGGTAAAGTCAGTCTCTATTGGCTCTCAGTAGGGAGGATGTCAGAGGATGTGTTTATCTTCTCCCCTCCCATTACTGTAGACCTTTGTTGGTGTCCTGATACCTCCTTGCAGCGTTATTTTGCAGCTGGGACTGTGACCTTGATGACATGGGGGTCGGGATGGCTTTGAATCTCTCTCTTCAGGGACTCTGTTTCCTCCTCAGCACCATGGTGGCTGCTCAAAGTGAGTTTCCTGGGATCAACAGTAAGGGGTGAAGAGAAAGGTTTCTGGCGTCAGGGAGCCAAAGCCTCAGTGTAAACCAGTGTTTTTGACCAAAAAGGAACCGCATTGACTGCGAATATTGGGTCTTCGCCTAGGGGGTGTCAACTGATCATAGTGGCAGATTTTGTAGAGAAATGATATCGAACCCAGACTGAGATGAGTCAGTGTCAGTCAGCTTCCATGTCTCCCTTGTTTTCAGGGAGTGTTTGGTTAGTCCCGGTAGCTCCCTGTGTATGGGAAGGACCAGAGACTGACCTCAGCTGTGTCTCTGGGGTCCTTGCATACTGCATTTGTCCACTTTGCAGAGGATTACCCCATCAGGGTTTCCATGTTTGATATGTTTATGTGACTGTAAGCGATGTGCTTGTGTGTCTGTCTGTAGAGTGGGTGTGAGGGGGGTATGGGGAGCATGTGAGGGCTGTCTGTGCGGGAGGAACAGGGCTGCTGAGAAGTGACTGAGTCGGTTGCTCTGTGAAGCACACAGTGCCCACACTGTCGGGAGTGCCATGTCCCGTATGTAACCAGATCATAGATAATCTCACACCTGCCTCTCCTCTCTGGTTCCTTGCCTTCAGTCCCACCGCCTTCTCTCTGCTTGACTGTGGTGTTGGCCCCTCAATGGATTCTGTGAGAGTCTTTTCCTCCTGGCCTCACCTATTCCTACCAAGTGTCTGTCGTAGAGCAGAGCAACCTGCAGCCATGATGAGAGGCCTCTTGTTAACAGAGGTCAACTGATGTGCAGCACAGTTCTTTTAAGTCTCCTGAGTCCCTGGCCCAGTGTTCATGGCTCATTTCCTGACTTACTGGGATCCTGGACTGGTCCGTTCTGAATTCTGGAGGGTGCATTTTGTCTCTCCTGCATTCTTCTATCCCCCTCTGCAAGCTGGTTTCCACTGAGCCTTGGACTCAGAGGACGGCAGGCATCGAGGATGGGGCTGCGAAAACCCTAGCCTTCTGCCGGGAGGAAGCAGTCTTTCAGATCTGGGTGCCGGTCCGGGGTGAGACTGCTTACAGCTCTGACTGCTCTCAGTGCTCATTGTCTTCCTTCTGGAGCTCAGTCTCTCAGCCCCTCCCTGATTCTCCTCAAGGAATCCCCACCCCTCCACGTTTCTGCTCCATGAGTGTTGGCCAGATGATAATGAAGATTCTTCTCTTGATGACTCCGAGGTGTAGATGAAGGTTTTGATCCCACGAGAGTGAGAGACAATGAGTGTTCTCATATAAGGCCCCCTCTTCTTACTAGAAAAACTATAGGAAATTTCTTCAGTAGTAACTTAAGTTGCAAGAACATTTCACCAAAGCAAGCATTCTTTTTATTTTCCCAGAACCAATACCATTCAGCGTATCCTACTAAAAATTTATTCTGTTTCATACAACATTGGGCCTTGCTCTTTGTAAAACAATAGTCCTGGCCTTTTGGAGCATTTGATAATTTCTGAGTTGGGCACATATTACAGGAGTCTCCACTGCGAAATCCATGATGGGCATTGGCAAAAGATTATCCTTTGAAACACAGTTTATGCCACTACACAGAAACATAGACCCTCAAAGATTGGACAATTCAGTATTTATTATTTTATAAACTGTTTTTAAAAATTAACAATATATTCTGGACACCTTGTTATTCTTCTTTTACACAGTAAGAACGTTTTATGGTAGTATTAAAAAATGTGGTCTGTTACAGGGCTATTATGGAAAATTTTAATTGTTTCCAATTATTTCATCATATGACCAAAACGCAATATACTCGCCTAATCACCCGCTTTGATCAGTTAGTTGTTTTCAGTGTTTCGGCTTTTATGAAACATGTTCTGAACTTCCTTGTTTTTAAATGTAAATCACTTCATGATCGTTTTTCTTCATAACATTCTAAAAGTGGAATTGCTGCTTTATGGGCCGTGAATACTTTCAGAGCTTTTGTACATGAAGAGCCATTGCCCACCAGAATGTTTGCACTAAATTTTATTCCCACCAACATTGTATGAGAGAGTTTCCAGCTCCTCACCAACATTGGCTTTTTACCAGGTTTTAGAAACTGGGCCAGTTTCATAAGCAAAAACTGGTATATATTAGCTAATTTAACCCTTCATTTGTGAATTTCTTGCTAATGACGTCTGTCCTTTTAAACTTGGGATGTTTGTCCTTTTGTCATGATTTATGTTGGAGCTCTTTATACTATTACTACCACGATGGCTGTGACTAAGATTACCAGCCACTTCTGTGAACTCAACGAATGCACCACAACCCTACAAGGCAAACGATATTTTTATCTCAAAAAACAGATCAGAAAACTGAGGCGAAGCAAAGTTCAATCACTTGTGAGACAGGTGTAAGTAGTAGAGGCAGGATTTGAACCCAGACAACTTGGGTCCACAATTGTCCCTATTGAATTTTTCCATTTACAGGCTGCAAATCTTTTCCCCGGTTTATTTTCATTTTATTGTTCCTATGCTTTGAGATGCATGGAAAGGTCTAATGTTGATAGTCAAATCTGTAAAAATTTCCTTTTCCCCCCCTACTTTCAGAGCCTTGTTAAGAAAGCTCTTCTCCGCTTCAATTTTAAATAAATTATTTCATCTTTATTCTAATAATTTTGTGAATATAGTTAAATAGATGTCAATGCTAGAGGGGTGTTTGGGTGGTTCAGTCAGTTGAGCGTCTGCCTCTTGATTTTGGCTCAGGTCATGATCTCGGGGTCCTGGGATTGAGCCCCAAGTCAGGCTCTGCACTCAGCACTGAGTCTGCTTGAAATTCTCTCTCTTCCTCTCTCTCTGCCTCTCTCCCTGCTTGCCTGGTCTCTCTCTCTCTCTAAATAAACAAATCTTTTAAAAAGTCTGAAAAAATATATGTCAATACTGGATAAATGCGTAAGTTATTTTACTGAATGATATGATATCTAACATTGTTTTATTTTTCCAGTATTATTTCCTGAATTCTGTTTTTGTCTTTTGTCACTGATTTGAATGCCACTTAAAAACATGCTAAATCACACGATGGCCTTTCCATTCTATCCTTTTTGGATTTATTTAGACTTTAATTTCACAAATGTCTACTGGGTTTACGGTGGGCTGGTGGGGTTTTAAGTCGATGTTCTTTAGGTGCAGAGGCCCTAGCGGGGACGAAGGAGGTGTTCCCCGGCCCCTGAAGCGAACAGTCCAGTGTGGCTGGGCACCAAAACAAGAATTTATAATTTATAACAAACTCTGTTTTCCATAGTGGCTGCACCAATTTACATTCCCACCAACAGTGCACAAGGGTTCCCCTTTCTCTATATTCTCGCCAACATTCATTATCTCCTGTCTTTTTGATAATAGCTATTCTAATACGTGTGAGGTTGTGGTTTTCTCATTATGGTTTTATTTGCATTTCCCTGATGATTAGTAATGTTGAGCACCTTTTCATGTACTTGTTGGCCCTTTGTATGTCTCTTTGGAAAAAAGTCTATTCAAGTTCTTTTCCCATTTTTTAAATACTTAAAATACTTTTTTACGGCGCCTGGGTGACTTAGATGGTTAAGCGTCTGCCTTGGCTCGGGTCGTGATCCAGGGGTCCTGGGATTGATCTCCGCATCAGGATCCCTGCTCAACGGGGAACCTGTTTCTCCTTCTCCCTCTGTCCCTTGCTGTTCCCCTGCTTGCGCTCTCTCGCTCTCTGCCAAATAAATAAATAACATTAAAAAAATTTTTTTTTCAAAGTTAAATTCTTGTTAGCTAACATACAGTGTAATATTGGTTTCAGGAGTAGAATTTAGTGATTCATCACTTAGGTACAGCACCCAGTGCTCATCACAAGTGCCCTCCTTAGTGCCCATTTAGCCCATCCCCCACTCACCTCCCTCCAGCAACCCTAAGTTTGTTCTCTATAGTTAAGAGTCTCTTTTGGTTTAATTAAATTAGGTTATTTTCTTCCTTCCTTCCTTCCTGCCTTCCTTCCTTCCTTCCTTTCTCTCTCCCTCCCTCCCTTCTTCCTTCCTTTCCTTTCCTTTCCTTTCCTTTCCTTTCCTTTCCTTTCCTTTCCTTTTCCCTTCCCCCTTCTTCTTTCCTTTCCTTTCCTTTCCTTTCCTTTCCTTTCCTTTCCTTTCCTTTCCTTTCCTTTCCTTTCCTTTCCTTTCCTTTTTTTTTCTTTCTTTCTTTCTTTCTTTCTTTCTTTTTCTTTCCTATTGATTTGTATGAGTTCCTTATATATTTTGGATATTAACCCCTTATCAGATAGATGGCTTGCAAATATTTCCTCACATTCCATATGTTGCCTTTCTATTTTGGTGATCATTTCTTTTGCTCTACAGAAGCTTTTTAGTTGAGCATAGTCCTACTTGTTTCTTTTTGCTTTTTTTGCTTGTGCTTTTGGTGTCATAGCCATAAAATCTTTGTCAAGACCAATGTCAAGATTTCCCCTTATATTTTCTTCCAGGAGTTTTATAGTGGCAGTTATTAGCTTTAAGTTTTTAGTTCATTCTGAGTTAATTTTTGTGTGTGGTGTAAGATAGTGGTCCAATTTCATTCTATGCATGTAAACATTCAGTCTTCCCAACACTATTTATTGAAGATACTGTCCTTTCCCCTTTGAGTGTTCTTGACTTTCTTGTCAAGTATTAGTTGACCACATTGCATGTGCTTATTTCTAGGCTCTTGATGCTTTTCCATTGGTTTTTGTGTCTATTTTCATGCCAGTATCATACCGTAGTTTTGTAGTATAGTTTGAAAGTGATACTTTCAGCTTTGTTTATTTTTCTCAAGATTGCTTTGGCTGCTTAGTGTCTTTGTGGTTCCATACAGATTTAAGATGTTTTTTTCTATTTCTGTGAAAAATATGATTGGAATTGATAGGAATTGCATTGAATCTATAGATGATTATGGGTAGCATGGATATTTTAACAACATTAATTCTTCCGAACATGAACAAAGTATATCTTTACATTTATTTGTGTCTTCTTCAATTTTTTTAAAAAGATTTTATTTATTTATTTGACAGAGATAGAGACAGCCAGCGAGAGAGGGAACACAAGCAGGGGGAGTGGGAGAGGAAGAAGCAGGCTCATAGCAGAGGAGCCTGATGTGGGGCTCGATCCCATAACGCCAGGATCACGCCCTGAGCCGAAGGCAGACGCTTAACCGCTGTGCCACCCAGGCGCCCCTTCTTCAATTTTTTAAAATCAAAGTCTTTTAGTTTTCAATGTCCAGAACTTTCAACTCCTTGGTTAAGTTTATTCCTAAGAGTTTTCTTCTTTTGATGCTATTATAAATGAAGTGGGTTTTTAAAATTTCTTTTTTAGATATTTCCTTGTTTTTGTATAGACACACCACTGATTTCTACATGTTGATTTTGTATCCGGCGACTTTACTGAACTCTTTGATTAGATATGCTTTTTGGTTGAGTCTTTAGGATTTTCCATATGTAGAGCCATCTGCAAATGGTGACAGTATTACTTCTTCCTTTGTGCTTTGGATGTTTTACTTCTTTTTCTTGCCTGATTGCTCTGGTTGGGACTTGCTGTACTATGTGGAATAGAAGTGGTGAGAGTGGACACCCTTACTTGTTCTCGATCTTAGAGGAAAAGCTTTCAAACTTTCGCCATTGAGTATGATATTAAGTGGGCTTCTTATATATGGCTTATATTATGTGGAGGTGTGTTTCTTCTATATTGAATTTTCGGAGAGATTTGATCATTTAAGGATGTTGAATTTTGTCACCTTTTCGACATCTATTGAGATGACCATATGATTTTTATCTTTCATCCTCTACATGTGGTGTATTATATTTGTTGATTTGATGCGTTGAACCATTCTTGGATCTCAGTAACAAATCCCACTTCATCATGGTATATGATCCTTTCAACGTACTGTTCAATTTGGTTTGTTAATATTTTCTTGAGAATTTTTATATTTATGTTCATTGGAGACGTTGGCCTACACCTTTCTTTTTTTGTAGCGTCCTTATGTAGCTTCAGTGTCATGTTTATGCTGACAATGTAAAATGATTTGGGGAGTGTTCTTTCCTCCTCAACTTTTTAAAAAGATTTTATTCATTTATTTGAGAGAGAGAGAGAGGGAGAGAGAGAGAGAGAGGAAGGATATGGGCAGAGGGGAAGGGAGAGGGAGAAAGAATCTGAAGCAGACTCCACACTGAGCGTGGAGCCTGATTCAGGGCTTAATTCCCCCAACTGTGAGATCATGACCTGATCTGAAACCAAGAGTTGGATGTTCAACTGACTGAGCCACCCTTTCCTCTTCTAGTTCATGGAAGAGATTAAGAAGGATTAATGTTAATTTTTCTTTAAATGTTTGGTAGAATTCATCAGTGAAGCCATCTGTTCCTGGCCTTTATTGTTGTTGTTGTTTTGGGGAAGTTTTAAAATACCGATTCAATCTTCTTACTCATTATTGATCTGTTGAGATTTTTTATTTCCTCATGATTTAGTCTTGGTAGCTTGAATGGTTTTAGAAATTTATCCATTTCTTTTGGGTTATCCAATTTGTTGGCATATAATTGTTCATACAGTCTCTTACGATCTGTTGTAATGACCCTTCTTTCATTTATAATTTTGTCTCTTCTCTTTCTTTTTCTTGATTAATCTAGCTAAGGTTTTGTCATTTAAAAAATAATTTCAAAGAATCATCTCTTAGTTTTATTAACCTTTTGTATTGATTTCTTATTCTTGATTTCATTAATTTCTGCTCTAATCTTTTTTGTTTTTTGCCCTTTGCTATCTTTAGGCTTAAATTGTTCTTTATTTCAGGGTCTTGAAAGTGTAACGATAGGTTGTTTATTTGAGATTTTTTTTTCTTAATATATGCATTCATCACTATGAATTTCCTTTCTAGAAATGCTTTGCTGTATCCCATAAGTGTTGGTATGTGTATTTCCACTTTTGTTTGTCCCAAGACATTTTTTTCATATTTGATCCATTGGTTGTTCAGGAGTGTGTTGTTTAATTCCCACATATTTGTGAATTTTCCAGCTTTCTTTCTCTTGTTGATTTCTAGTTTCATACCACTGTGTTCAGAAATAATATTTGATATTATCTCTGTATTCTTGAATTTGTTGAGACTTGTTTTGTGGCCTAACATATGATCTATCCTAGAAAATGTTCTGTGTGCACTTAAGAATGTGTCATCTGCTGCTCTTGGGTGGAATATTCTGTACATATCTGTTAGTCCATTTAGTTTATAGTGTTGTTCAAATTTGCTTTTTCCTTCTTGATCTTCCCATTATTCTTTGTATGATGTACACATTGTTGGAAGTGGCATATTATAGTAGCCAACTATTATTATATTGGTGTTTCCTTCTTTTTAGTACTCTTAGTTTTTGCTCCATATATTTAGATGCTTTGATTGTGGGTGGATAAATATTTACAATTGTTATATCTCTATGAATTGACCCATTTATCATCATTTAACACCTTTTGTTTGAATCTTTCAACCATTTTAAACTTAAAGTCTCTTTTGTCTAAGTATAGCTACCCCTGCTCTCTTCTGGTTAGCATTTGCCAGAAATATCTTTTTCCATCTCCACACCCTCAGTCTATTTGTGTTCTTAAAGCTAAAGCGAATCTCTTGTAGGCAGCATCTCACTGGATCTTGCTTTAAAAAGAAATCCATTCAGCCATTCTATGTCTTTTGATTGGAGAATTTAATTCATTTATGTTTAGAGTAATTATTGATAAGTAAAGGGCTTACTACTGCCATCATGTTATTTTCTGTTTTGTAGATCATTTTGTTCTTTGCTTTCTCATCTTTCTTGGTGATTTGGTGAGTGTTTATGGCAGTATACTCTGACTCCTTTATCATAATCTTTTGTGTATCTATTATAGGTTTTTCCTTTGTGATTAAAATGAAGTTTACATAAAATATCTTATAGTTATAACATTCTATTTTATGCTGATAATAACTTAACTTCAATAGTATACAGCAACTTTTTTTTTTTAAAGATTTTATTATTTTATTTATTCAACAGGATAGAGACAGCCAGCGAGAGAGGGAACACAAGCAGGGGGAGTGGGAGAGGAAGAAGCAGGCTCATAGCGGAGGAGCCTGACGTGGGGCTCGATCCCATAATGCTGGGATCACACCCTGAGCCGAAGGCAGACGCCTAACTGCTGTGCCACCCAGGCGCCCCTACAGCAACTTTTTTACTTGTGCTTTTCTTCCCTTCAAATTCTAGTTTATTCATGTTACAACTTATATCTTTTTCATATTGTGTATTCAATAACAAACTTAATATGTTGTTTTTAAACTTCTAAACTAAAATTACAAGTGATTTACACACCATCTTTACAATATTGGAGAATCTGACTTTGATTATTTACCTTTAATGGTGGTTTTACACATTCACAACTTTTTACAACATTAATTAGCATCCATTTATTTCAGCTTGAAGAACACCCTTTAGTATTTCTTATAAGGCAGTTCTTAGTGGCAGTGAACTTGCTCAGCTTTTGTTTGGGGAAGTATCTGTTCTTTACTTATGAAGGACATCTTTGTTAGGTATAGTATTTTTGGTTGACATTTTTTTCTTTCAATATGTTGAATAGATTATGCCACTCCCTGGGCTGCAAAGTTTTTGCTGAGAAATCTTCTTTTAGTGTTATGGGGGCTCCCTTGTATGTGATGAGTCAGTTTTCTCTTGCTGCTCTCAAAATTCTCTTTGTCTTTGAGAATTTAATTATAATGCGTCTTGTTGTAGCCCTTTTTGGTGTCCTTTGGACGTCCTCAGTCTGGATGTCCATTTCTCTAGTCATGTTTGGGATGTTTTCCGCCATTATCACTTTAAATAGACTTTCTCTCTCCTTCTATTCTCCTTCTGGGATTCCCATAATTCCTACATTGTTGTTGTTGTTATTGTTTGGTGGTGTCCTATGAGTCAAAGGCTTCCTTCACTCTTTTTTATTCTTTTTTCTTTTTTGCTCCCCCGACTGGATAATTTCAAATGATATATCTTCAAGTTCATGTATTCTTTCTTTTGTATGGTCAAGTCTGCTGTTGAAGCTATTGAATTCTTCAGTCCAGTCATCGTAGTCTTCAGTTCTAGGGCTTCTGTTTGGTTTTTATTCATGATTTCTATTTCTTTGTTGAACTTCTCATTTGTCATGTACTGTTTTTGTGATTTTACTTAGTTGGCTGTCTGTGTGATCTTGTAGTTCACTGAACTTCTTTAAGAGAATTATTCATAATTCTTTGTAAGATAGTTCCTGTTGAGTATGATGTTGACTGTGGGTTTGTCATATATAGCCTTTATTATGTTTTTATGTTCTTTCATATGTTCCCAAATTTTTTATTGTTTTTCTTACCATGAAAGGATGTTGTATTTTGTGAAGTGCTTTTTCTGCATCTACTGAGATGATCAAGTGATTTTTTTTTTAAGATTTTTTAATTTATTTATTTGACAGAGATAGAGACAGCCAGCGAGAGAGGGAACACAAGCAGGGGGAGTGGGAGAGGAAGAAGCAGGCTCATAGCGGAGGAGCCTGA
>NW_024425119.1:8063031-8083450 GCF_017311325.1 Ursus maritimus
GATAGAGACAGCCAGCGAGAGAGGGAACACAAGCAGGGGGAGTGGGAGAGGAAGAAGCAGGCTCATAGCGGAGGAGCCTGACGTGGGGCTCGATCCCATAATGCTGGGATCACACCCTGAGCCGAAGGCAGACGCCTAACTGCTGTGCCACCCAGGCGCCCCTACAGCAACTTTTTTACTTGTGCTTTTCTTCCCTTCAAATTCTAGTTTATTCATGTTACAACTTATATCTTTTTCATATTGTGTATTCAATAACAAACTTAATATGTTGTTTTTAAACTTCTAAACTAAAATTACAAGTGATTTACACACCATCTTTACAATATTGGAGAATCTGACTTTGATTATTTACCTTTAATGGTGGTTTTACACATTCACAACTTTTTACAACATTAATTAGCATCCATTTATTTCAGCTTGAAGAACACCCTTTAGTATTTCTTATAAGGCAGTTCTTAGTGGCAGTGAACTTGCTCAGCTTTTGTTTGGGGAAGTATCTGTTCTTTACTTATGAAGGACATCTTTGTTAGGTATAGTATTTTTGGTTGACATTTTTTTCTTTCAATATGTTGAATAGATTATGCCACTCCCTGGGCTGCAAAGTTTTTGCTGAGAAATCTTCTTTTAGTGTTATGGGGGCTCCCTTGTATGTGATGAGTCAGTTTTCTCTTGCTGCTCTCAAAATTCTCTTTGTCTTTGAGAATTTAATTATAATGCGTCTTGTTGTAGCCCTTTTTGGTGTCCTTTGGACGTCCTCAGTCTGGATGTCCATTTCTCTAGTCATGTTTGGGATGTTTTCCGCCATTATCACTTTAAATAGACTTTCTCTCTCCTTCTATTCTCCTTCTGGGATTCCCATAATTCCTACATTGTTGTTGTTGTTATTGTTTGGTGGTGTCCTATGAGTCAAAGGCTTCCTTCACTCTTTTTTATTCTTTTTTCTTTTTTGCTCCCCCGACTGGATAATTTCAAATGATATATCTTCAAGTTCATGTATTCTTTCTTTTGTATGGTCAAGTCTGCTGTTGAAGCTATTGAATTCTTCAGTCCAGTCATCGTAGTCTTCAGTTCTAGGGCTTCTGTTTGGTTTTTATTCATGATTTCTATTTCTTTGTTGAACTTCTCATTTGTCATGTACTGTTTTTGTGATTTTACTTAGTTGGCTGTCTGTGTGATCTTGTAGTTCACTGAACTTCTTTAAGAGAATTATTCATAATTCTTTGTAAGATAGTTCCTGTTGAGTATGATGTTGACTGTGGGTTTGTCATATATAGCCTTTATTATGTTTTTATGTTCTTTCATATGTTCCCAAATTTTTTATTGTTTTTCTTACCATGAAAGGATGTTGTATTTTGTGAAGTGCTTTTTCTGCATCTACTGAGATGATCAAGTGATTTTTTTTTTAAGATTTTTTAATTTATTTATTTGACAGAGATAGAGACAGCCAGCGAGAGAGGGAACACAAGCAGGGGGAGTGGGAGAGGAAGAAGCAGGCTCATAGCGGAGGAGCCTGATGTGGGGCTCGATCCCATAACGCCGGGATCACGGCCTGAGCTGAAGGCAGACGCTTAACCGCTGTGCCACCCAGGCGCCCCTGATCAAGTGATTTTTATCTTTTGTTCTATATATGCTATATGTCACATTTATTGCTTTGCTTACGGTGAAATATAATATCCTTGCATCCTAGGGACAAATCGTACTTGGTCATGGTTAATTATCCTTTTAAATGCTATTGATTTCCATATATTAAGAACTTATACAACAACATCAAAAACAAAAAACCCCAAATAATCCAGATAAAAAATGGATAGAACATAAAGACATTTTTCCAACAAAGCATACAGATGACCAACAGACACTTGAAAAGATACTCAACGTCACTAATCATAAGGGAAATGCAAATAAAAATCACAATGAGATATCACCTCTCACTAATTAGAATGGCTAAAATCAAAACACAAGGAATAATAAGTGTTAGCAAAGATGTGGAGAAAATGGAACCCCTGTGCATATTGTGGAATGCAACTGATGCAGCTACTGTGGAAAACAGTATGTAGGTTCCTCAAAACATTAAAAATAAAATTACCATATGATCCAGTAATTCCACTGTTGGATATTTACCCAAATAAAATGAAAACACTAATTCAAAAAGATATATGCACCCCCACATTTATTGCAACATTATTTACAATAGCTAAACTATGGAAGCAACCCAAGTGTCTACTGATAGATGAATGGATAAAGAAGATGTGGTATATATATATATATGTATATATATATATGAATTATATATATGTATGAATACATATTGTAAATATATATAAATAAAAATAAATATATATATTATAATGGAATATTACTCAGCCATAAAAAAGAATGAGATCTTGACATTTGCAACAACTGGATGGATCTAGAGGGAAAATCATAAGCGAAATAAATCAGTCAGAGAAAGACAAATATCGTGTGATTTCACTCATGTGGAATTTCAAAACAAATGAACAAAGAAAAAAAAAGGCAAACAAAAAACCCAGAATCTTAAATATAGAGAACAAGATGGTGGTTGCCAGAGGGGAGATAGGTGGGGATGGGTGAAATAGGTGAAAAAGATTAAAAGTGTTTTTAGGGCAAGCATTTAAAAATGTTATAGAATTGTTGCATCATTATCATGTACAGCTGAAACTAATATAACATTGTATGTTAATTATGCTTGAGTTTAAAAAGATTAATTAATTAAAAAATAAAATGTTTTTGAATTTGATTTTCTAATATTTTGTTGATAATTTTTGCATCTATTTTTATCAGGAGTTTTTCTTGTCTTATGTGGCTTTGGTGTGAGAGTATTGCAGGCATCATAAAATGAGTTTGGGGTGTTCCTTTCCCTTTAATTTTTTTAGAACGGTTTCAGAGGATTGCCTTTAATTCTTTACTTTTTGGTGGAAATAAGTGAAATATCTGGTTCTGGGCTTTTCCTTTTTGGGAAGTTTTGATTACTGATTCAATTTCCTTGCTTTTTATTAGCTTGAAAATTTCTATTTTTTTTATTAAGTTCAATTAGCCAACATATAGTGTACATCATTAGTTTTTGATGTAGTGTTCAATGATTCATTAGTTGCCTATAACACCCAGTGCTCATCACATCACGTGCTCTCCTTAATGCCCATCACCCAGTAACTCCATCCTCCCACCCCCTCCCATTTGCAACCCTCAATTTGTTTCCTGGAGTTCAGAGTCTCTCATGGTTTCTCTCCCTCTCCGATTTCTTCCCATTCAGTGTTCCCCCGCTTCCCCTGTAGTCCTCTGTGCTATTCCTTATATTCCAGATATGAGTGAAACCATATGATAATTGTCTTTCTCTGCTTGACTTATTTCACTTAGCATAATTCTCCCCAGTTCCATCCATGTTGATGCAAATGGTAGGTATTCATCCTTCCTGATGGCTGAGTATTTCTTCATGATTTCTTCTTGGTAAGTTGTATGTCCCTAGGCATTTGTACATTTTCTAAGTCATTGAATTTATTGGGGTATGATTATTCACACGAGTCTCTTTTGATCTCTGGGTTTTCTGTGGTAGTATCAGTTGTAATGTCTCTTCTTTCATTTATAATTTTATTTATGCATGTCTTCTGTTTTCTTAGTTGATGTTTTGTCAATTTTGTTTATCTTTTCAAAATACCAGCTCTTTTGTTAATCTTTTCTGTTGTTTCTCTGGCCTGTATTTCATTTATTTCTGCTCTGATCTTTGTTATTTCCTTCCTTCTGATGCTAACTTGGCTTTGTTTGGCTTAGTTATTTGAGGTATAAGCTTAGGTTTTCAATTTCAGATCTTTATTTGTAATGTAAGCATTTATTGCTATTAATTTCTCTCCTAGAACTGCTTGAGTATTCCATAGGTTTTAATTTACTGTGTTTCCATTTTTTATTGTTTCAAGAAAATTTTTTGAATACCCCTTCAAGTTTTTCTTTGACTCACTGGTTGTTTAATATCCACAATATTGTAAAATTTTCCAACTTTCTTCCTTTTATTGATTTTTTAAAAGATTTTCTTTATTTATTTGACAGAGAGAGAGACAGCCCGTGAGAGAGGGAACACAAGCAGGGGGAGTGAGAGAGGAAGAAGCAGGCTCCCAGCAGAGCAGGGAGCCTGATGTGGGGCTCAATCCCAGGACCCTGGGATCACACCCTGAGCCGAAGGCAGATGGTTAATGACTGAGCCACCCAGGCGCCCCCTGTTATTGATTTTTAGTTTCATACCATTGTGATTGGAAGAGGTAGTTGTCACGATTTTAGTCTTCTTAAATTGGTTGAGCTGTTTTGTTGCCTATCATGTGATTTACTCTGGAGAATTTTCCCTGTGTGCTTGGGAAGAATATGTTCTGCTTCTGTTGGATGGAATTTTCTGTTTATGTCTCTTAGATTCATTTGGTTTAAAGTATGGTTCAAGTCTAATGTTTCCTTGTTGATTTTCTGCATGGATGGTCCACCCATTGTTGGAACGGTATATTGAAGAACGCTACTTATTATTTGATTGTTGTCTATTTCTCTCTCTGGGTCTGTTAGTATTTACTTCATATACTTAGTGCTCCAATGTTGGAAGCATATATTTACAACTGTTACATCCTCTGGATGAATTGACCACTTTATCATTATATAATGGCCTTATTTGTCTCTTTTACAGCTTTTGACTAAAGTCTATTTTGTTTGTTAAAAATATGGCTACCCTTGCTTTCTTTTGGTTTCCATTTCCAAGGACCATCTTTCTTCAATCTTTTCACTTTCATTTTGTGTGTGTCCTAAAACTGAGGTTAGCATCTTGTAGGCAGCATATATCTGGTCTTTTTGTTTTTAGCCTTTCAGGTACTCTATGTCTTTTCACTGGGGAGTGCAGTCCATTTACATTTAGAAGAATTATTAATCTGTAGAACTTAACTAATGCCATCTTATTAATTGTTTTCTGGCTGTTTTGTAGTTCTCTTGTTCCTTCCGTCCTCTTGCTGCCTTCCTTTGTAAATTGATGATTTTTCATAGTGGTATGCTTTGACCCTTATCTTTATCTCTTGTGAATCTCCTATGGGTTTTCTCTTTGTGGTTACCACAAGGCTTACATAAAACACCTTAATATAAAACAGTCTATTTTATGCTGATAACAATTTAACTTCTATCTCATATAGAAACTCTACCCTTTTGCACTTTCCCTTTTATGTTTTTTTTTTAAGATTTTATTTTTATTTTTTTGAAGAGTTAAGAGACAGCCAGCGAGAGAGGGAACACAAGCAGGGGGAGTGGGAGAGGAAGAAGCAGGCTCATAGCAGAGGAGCCTGATGTGGGGCTCGATCCCATAACACCGGGATCACGCCCTGAGCCGAAGGCAGATGCTTAACGATTGCGCCACCCAGGTGCCCCTCCCTTTTATGTTTTTGATGTTATAACTTACATCATTTTATATTGTGTATGCATTAACAAATTGTTTTAGCTAAAGTTTTTTCTTGTTGTTTTATTGGAGAGAGAGAGAGAGAGAGAAAGCGATCACGAGTAGGGAAGGAGCTGAGGGAGCGGGAGAGAAAATCTTAAGCAGGCTCCACACCCAGCCCAGACCTGATGTGGGTCTTGATCTCACAACCTTGAGATCATGACCTGAGCTGAAATCATGAGTCACACACTTAATCAACGGAGCCACCCAGGCATCCCTTAGTTATAGTTATTTTTTATATTTGTATCCTTTAACCTTTATGCTAGAATTAAGTAGTTAATACATCACCATATTATAGTGTTAGAGTATTCTGAATCTGACTATATGCTTTACCAGTGTGTTATATATTTTCATATATTCTCATGTTACTAATTAAAGTCTTTTCATTTCAGCTTGAAGAACTCATTTCAGTGTTTTTTGTAATGCAAATCTATTGGTGATGAATTTTCTTAGCTTCTATTTGTTAGCAAAAGTCTTTCTCTTTCCATCATTTCTGAAGGACAACATGCTGGGTAAAGTATTCTTGATTGGAAGTTTTTTATTTTTAGCACTTTGAATATACTATATAATTCTCTCCTGGCTTGCAAGGTCTTTGCTAGGAAATCTACTGATTATCTTATATGGATTTCCTTGTATTGAATTTTTTTTTCTCTTGATGCTTTTAAAATTCTCTCCTTATGTTTGATTTTAGGCACTTTTATTATAGTTTGTCTAGAATGAGATGATTTTGGATTGAAATTTTGCAGTGACCTATTAGCTTTATGAACTTGGATGTCTAAATCTCTTCCCCACTTTGGGAACTTCTCAGGTATTCTTTCTTTAAATAAACGTTCTACCCCATTCTCTCTCCCTTCTTCTGTGGCTCTGGTGATTAGTACATAGTTTTTTTTGTTTTTTTGTTTTTTGTTTTTTTGTTTTGTTTTATTTTGTTTTTTTGATGGTGTCCTATAAATCTGATAGGCTTTCTTCATTCCTTCATTCCTTTTTATTCTTTATCTTTTGCTCATCTAATTGGATAATTTCAATTGATTTGTCCTTTAACTCACGGATTCTTTCCTCTGTTTTGTTAAGACTGCCGTTGAAGCTCTTTATTGAATTCTTCATTTCAGTAATTATATTCTTCAACTGCAAAATTTCCGTTTGGTTCTCAAAAGTTTTTATTTCTTTGTTGAAATTCTCGTTTTGTTTGTGTATTGTTTTCTTAATATTATTATATTGTTTATATATGCTTTCTTGTAATTCTCTGAGTATCTTTAGAACATTTACTTTGAATTTTTTGTTGGGTAATGCCTATGTCTCCATTTCTTTGGGACCATGTAGTTGAGGTTTACTGTATTCCTTTGGTGGAATCCTTTCACCTTGATTCTTCTTGATGCCTGTAGCCCTGCACAGGTGTCTGTGCATTTGTAGAAGCAGTACCCTCCTCCAGATTTTATAGACTGACTTTGGTAGTAGAAGACCTCCACCTGTGTGTGAGGGCACACTCTAGCATGCTGTGACCTGGATCTAGTGATGCAGAGTGCCCAGGGCATGGGTGTGTGGCAGCACTGGGTCTGGGGAGCATGATGTCTCTTCAGCTCAGGTTGCTGAGGTCCACAGCGTTAACAACTGTATGGACCTTGGCAAGCACCATAGGGGGTCTTCAGTGGCTGCAAGGGCTGTTGGAGTCCTCAACAGTGACTCCAGGGCTTGTGGCTGGGGGCCAGGGTAGGCAGATGTAGGACTGGAAGGGAATTCTTTCTAGATAGGGAGTTCTTTCCTTGTCCTGAGCAGTACTGGCTTGAGGGATAGGATGATGCTGGCAAAATGTGCAGTTGTCATATTGCTAAAATTTCTGAAATGGACTTCCAAGCTTTCCCAGAGTGCCTTTGTTCATGGAAAGCTATCCAATTACTGATGATTCTGTGGGGTGTGGGGGATGGAATCTGGTGTTTCCTACATTGCCATTTTGCTGATGTCACTTAGAATGTTCTTGAGTATAGAAATTTAGGTTGAAAATTTGTTTCTCTTTTGGATAATCTAAGGCTTCTCTACTTTGTACCGGCATCTCTTGTTTCGGGGACTTAAATGTTAATATAGATGTTGCTCAATTGGAGGTAATGTGTACCAATTCTGCCTTGACATTTTTTTCTTTGTCAGTTTTCTGCTGTTTCTCATCATTTTAACAAGAATAATTAGATTATGTTGTAGTAACAAATAAGCCAAATTTCAGAAAATTAAATAAACAAAATTTATTTATTCTTACACTACACATTTGCTTCAGTTTGGCAGGACCTCTGCTTATGATTATTCAACTTCTTAAGTTGTTGAATGGCTCCCTCTCTTATGGCACCAGTTTAACATGATGCTGTAGGATTTACTGTGGTTGATGCATGTAGTGGCTTTTAGATGTTTCTATCTGGAAGGGCCACACATCACTTGTTCTCATACTTAATTCAGTACAACAGATCACAGACTCATGCTTAACTACAAACAGGCAAGGAAGTGTTGGTATCTCCATGTGCACAGAGAAAACTTGAAATATTGCTGAACACTAGTCATGTCCACCACATTCAAGATGTGTCTACATATAAATTTCTTTTTATATGGCTTGTTTGAGTTTTCTTGGGCTTATTCAGTTTAAGGATTAGTATCTTTCATGAGTTCTGGAAAATTCTTAACCAATATTTTTCAAATATTGGTTCTGCTCAATGCTCCTTTTCCCCCCCTCTGTGTGTGTCTCTCTCTGTCTCCCTCTCTTCCTTCCCATATTTCAATTTAACTTGCTGTAAACCTTCTTGCTCCACTTTATGTCTCTGATCCTCTTTTCTGTATTTTTATTCTCTTGTTTCTCTGTGCAGCATTCTAGATAATTTCTTCTAACTTATTGTTCACTTCAATAATTCTCTTCACCTGAATTTAATCTGATGAAAACATTTTAATTTCAACAAATATATTTTTCATTCATAGAAGTTCATTTGGGTTTTATAGTTTTTTCTATGCATTTTTTCTTAGTTCCTTGAAGCATCCCTAAGATTCCCTATTTCTTTATTTCTTTGAATATGGTATACGTGGTGTTTATAGAGCCAACATCTAACATATCTAATATCAGAAGTGTCTATCTGTTTCAGGAGTTTCTCTTGGTTATTGTTAACGGTTTGTTTCTTTGTGTATTTGTCTATTCTGGACAATGTACTGGCCATTTTATTTATGAAAATTCTTTATAGAAGTATTTTGAGGCCTAGCATGAAGGTAATTTCCTCTGTGAGGATCTTATTTTAATTTTCCTGTGATGATATGGCACTTTTAATAGTGGGCTACCTCAATACAAGTGCAAAATTGATATTATCTAGATAATCTAGAGAGTCAAACTTGAAATGTAATTTTATACAAGGGCATGTCTATTTCAACTGATATCCCAGCTTATTGTGGAGACTCTCTTCTGTTAGATGTCTCATCTACATATAGGTTTGGGATTTGATTTGTGCCTCCTCACCATCAAAGGTTGTAAAAACACCCCATTTTCCTGAATAGGCTATTGCTGTCAGGCAAAAGCACGTTCCATGCTCCTGTGTCTCAATGAATTCCCATTTTCCCTTCAGATTTGACCTGATTTTTCCTTCTTATCTTATCAGGTCTTTAATCTCTGAAGATCATTTTTAGTATGTTTTATTCCACTTTTTATTTTATTTATTTTCAGCAGAAGAGATAAATTCAAATAACCAAGCTTACTATTACTAAGAAAGTCTCCTGGGGGGGTGCCTGGGGGGCGCAGTCGTTAAGCATCTGCCTTTGGCTCAGGGCGTGATCCCTGGGATCGAGCCCCACATCAGGCTCCTCCGCTAGGAGCCTGCTTCTTCCTCTCCCACTCCCTCTGCTTGTGTTGCCTCTCTCGCTGGCTGTTTCTCTCTGTCAAATAAATAAATAAAATCTTAAAAAAAAAAAGAAAGTCTCCTGGAACTTTTCACAGTAATGAAATCATCTGCTTGCTGTGTCACCAACTAGATACCAGCTACCTGAAGGCAAGAACGTTGTTTAAGATTTTTTTTTTAATTTTTTTTTTTTGAAGAGTTAGAGACAGCCAGAGAGAGAGGGAACACAAGCAGGGGGAGTGGGAGAGGAAGAAGCAGGCTCCTAGCGGAGGAGCCTGACGTGGGGCTCGATCCCACAACGCCGGGATCACGCCCTGATCCGAAGGCAGACGCTTAACTGCTGTGCCACCCAGGTGCCCCAAGAACGTTGTTTAATTATTTTCTGTGTTTACAGCATTTAGCACAGGACCTGCCTCTCAATTGATTATTTTATTATTATTAATTTAAAAAGATTTATTTATTTATTTGAAGTGAGGAGGGGCAGAGGCAGAGAGAGAGAGAGAGAGAGAGACAATCTTAAGCAGGCTCCATACCCAGCACAGCGCCTGATGTGGGTCTTGATTTCATGACACTGAGATTGTGACCTGGCTGAAATCAAGAGTCAGACACTCCACTGACTGAGCCACCCAGGTGTCCTTTGATGATTTTATTATTATTAATTATTATTTTGATGATTTTACTGTTAATAATAGTAGTTTCTCATGTACTTTTAGGATCCCATTTCAATCTTCTACTCTTACCTTAATGTTAGACTTAAAAATAAAACTGAGTAAGCTCCCCAGGATGTCTCCCTTCTTCTATTATCTCCTTTACCTTCTTCCCATTTACCTTTATTTCCTTCCTGGAATGGACCTCCTCAGGTGCTAGGGATTGAATTGTGTCCCTTCAAAATTCAGTGTTGAAACTGTGTCCCTTCAATCTAGGGATTGAATTGTGTCCCTTCAAAATTCAGTGTTGAAACTGTGTCCCTTCAATCTAGGGATTGAATTGTGTCCCTTCAAAATTCAGTGTTGAAACTGTGTCCCTTCAATCTAGGGATTGAATTGTGTCCCTTCAAAATTCAATGTTGAAACCCTTATAAGAAGAGGAAGAGAGAGAGTGATCTGTCTCCATCTCTCCCTGTGTACACATGCTGAGAAAAAAGCCACATGAGCACACAGTGAGACAGCAGTGGTTTACAAGCCAAGAGAAGAGGTCTCAGGATGAAAACTGACTTGCCGGCACTTTGATCTTGGACTTTCCAGATTCCAGAACTGTGAGAAAATAAATTTCTCTTTAAGCCAGTTAGCCTGTGGTATTTTGTTATGGAGCCTGCCTAAGCAGACTAGCACACTAGGATTCTTTCTAGTTTAGCATCTTCCCAGATGTTTCCCTTTTTGATGCACCACATCTGATTTCCAGAGTGGAAGCATATGGAGCCAGGTATAGATCTGAGCAGTGTGACTGAGTACCTCCAGGGACCACATTTTGATTATAAGAAAAAAAATTTTTCATTTTGCTAGCCCCAATACAAAGCTAATGGAGATGATTCCAGGACCTTAGGAAATCCACTTCTCTGTTCCTGATGGGAGAGCAGGAACCTAGCTCACTGGATAAGAACTGATATGAAAAGAAAGAGGTGGCTTAGGTCCCAGTTCCACGTAGGACAAGGTCACAGAATTGGTCGCTTGGGAAGAAGTCTTATTTGGATGAAGCAATTAAGCCACTTATATAAATCTCTAGCTTGCCCTGTTGCTGTTTTCTGACTCTGGAGGGAACCCCTAAGTTAGCCATATATTACTGTACAAGAAATTACTGCCAAACTTGGCAGCTTAAAACAACAACTATCATAGCTTCTGTGGGCCAGGAATCTGGGCATGGCTTATCTGGGTCCTCTGACTCATGATCTCTCACAAGGTTGCAATTATCCTAAGGTTCAAATGGGATTGAATACCACCCAAGCTTATTTACCTGGTTATTGGCAGCATTCAGCCCCCGGTGGACTGTCTAACTGAAAGCCTCAGTCCCTTGCTGGCTCTTGACTGAGTCTTCCCTCAGGTTCTTGTCATGAATCTCTCCACATGCAGCTCATCATATGCACCTGGCTTCATCAGAGCAAGCAAATGAGAGAGCAAGACAGGTCAACAAGAGAAACTGGAGTTATCTTGAAACCTGATTTTTTAAGTGACATCTCATCACCTTTACCAAATTCCATTGTTATGTGAATGTTTTTAGGTTCAGGCCACATTCAAGTGTGAGAAGGATTACATAGAAAATGGATATCAGGGGGCGCCTGGGTGGCACAGCGGTTGGGCATCTGCCTTTGGCTCAGGGCGTGATCCCGGCGTTACAGGATCGAGCCCCACATCGGGCTCCTCTGCTATGAGCCTGCTTCTTCCTCTCCCACTCCCCCTGCTTGTGTTCCCTCTCTCGCTGGCTGTCTCTATCTCTGTCACATAAATAAATAAAATCTTAAAAAAAAATGGATATCAGGAAGCAGGAATAATCAGGACAGTTTAGAGGCTACTTACCACAGTCCTCTCTTTCAAAGCTAGATGAGAGTGTTCCCTATGGTACAGAGAAGGAATGGGAATATTCCTCCACTGACTTTACGAGCCATGAACTGTAACTGAGATGGGGGAATTTGGGCCCCTACCAGCCTTATGCATACCTACCATGAAGGCAGCATCTAGAGGCATCTGAAGGCCTGTTCTTCATGGTATGCATGGAGCTGAGTCTTACCTGCTTGTGAGAAATAATTGTGTACATCTCTTCCCAACACCATGTTCAGTGATGGCACATTGGTAGCTTAAAATTAAACACAGAGGGAATATTTATACCACACAAATCAACAAATGCTATACATGAGAGGTTTCTTTTTTTCCTCCCCCAGAGAGCTCATTTTTAAATACAGCATACCACTAAAATCCTAAAATCTCTCCTGTGTTCTGTGTCTATGTCACCCTTACAGTTACGGAGCTGAGGCTGATGAACGGGGGCCACCGCTGTGAAGGGAGAGTGGAAGTGAAATACCAAGGAGAATGGGGCACGGTGTATGATTACAAGTGGTACATGAAGGCTGCAGATGTGGTGTGCAGACAGCTGGAATGTGGACCTGCTGTTGATGCTCCTAGAGCGGCTCGTTTTGGATCAGGGGTTGGGCCTATTTGGCTTGTTAATACTGTTTGTAAAGGGACAGAGTCAACTCTCAGTGACTGTGATCATTTTCCTATTCAAGACTACCGTGAGCAAGGTGCATCCCATAGTTGGGATGCTGGAGTAGTCTGCTCAGGTAAGGCCTGTCTGTTCTGTCAAGGGGATACCTGGCAGCAATAGCCCTGGCTTCATTCCCAGAATAACTAACAGGATCACAAACTTGGATGAAGACTCCAGTTACACAGTGACTCCTAAAGTATTAGGTGCTCAAGGAAGCATAAGGACTTGCTTGGCCCTATACAGTGAAGGTTCCAGATCTATGGATCACTGGGCCCTTCAGATCTCTGTGGTGTGTCATAAAAGATAGGAAGGTGGGGTCAAATGTTTCATATAGGCACAGCTACTGGGTTGTACCTGTATGAAATAAATTTCATCATGGTAGTTGTTTTATTTTCTTTCGTGAGATGGTCAGTCAGGCGCAGCCACAAGAGGGGACATGGGAGAGGTGCAGGGAAACAAAGTTTATTATTCTTACAAGTCCTAGAGAGATGGATAGATGGAGAGATGGAGTCACTTAATGTTGCAAGGGGGCCACATGGAAGAAGTCCCAAGGAAGCAGGTTCAACCAAGCAGGTGGAGAGCCAAGAAAGAGAGTAAAGACCTGTGGGTAAATGACCATATTGGGGTTCGAAGTGGAGTACACAAGCAAAAAGCAAAAGGGGATTTCATTGTTACATTTGAATGTTACTAGGTCACAGTCAGGGGAGGGAAAGAAGGGGGACTGGTGGCAGATGTCAGCTTTATCTCATTGGTACACCTGGTCACCTGGGTGGTGTGCTCACAGCCTGTTTGGGAAGACATTGAAGCAGCAGGTAAATATGAAAAAAAAATTAAATTATTTATTTATTTCAAAAAGATTTTATTTATTTATGAAAGAGAGAGAGAGTGCATGAGCATGGGGGAGGGGCAGAGGAAGAAGAAGAAGCAGACTCCCCACTGAGCAGGGAGCCCGACCTGGGGCTTGATCCCAGGACTCTGGGATTATGACCTGAGCCAAAGGTAGACGTTTGACTGACTGAGCCACCCAGGAGCCTCAGAAAATATGAAATTGGAAAATTTACAATACGATAGCTGAAGCAAAGGAAATAGGGCAGTGAGGCCAAGAGAACCTGAGGTGGCACATAAGAAGTGCTCAATACCATCCAAGCGTATTTGGCACGTGCCAAAGTGGAGGCAGTAAAGACAGCAATGAACCTAGAGTGTGAATGGTGGTATCGGTATTTACCGGAGATGTTTTCAGTAGTTATCACAGTGATTGATGAAAAGGTCCGTCACTAACGCCATCAGAACAGCTTGACTTGAGGAAGATATTATCAGATATCACAGTGAATTCCCTAAGGTAAGTAGCTGGGTCTTAAAAAAGGTCCATCCATCTGATGGACTGGTGAGAAAGGTGGAGACATGAGCACATTTGACTAGGACTATAGCAACCTAACCCCACGATCCTATAGCCAGTCAGCATTGTCGTGATCTGCATGAAGAAGATCCCTGGAAAAGTGATCTTCAAATTGTAACTTCAGTGGATCTTTGATGATACTAATTCAGGTCCCTAAAAACACAATTATTTTCTTTTTTTGAGAGCTACTCTATTGAGGTATGATTGACATGCGAAAAACTGTACATATTTAACGTATACAACTTGATGAGTTTGGAGGAAAATATACATCTGTGAAAGCGTTAGCTTGATCTGTGCCATAGAGCTATTTGTCATCTCAAAAGTTTCCCCGCATCCCCTTTATTAATATTTAAAAAAAATAATTATTATCAAGGGGCATTTGAGTTTACTACCTTCAGTTAGGATTTTTTAAAGAAAACTTGTTTTCTGACATTTCAGGTAACATTCCTTATTGTCACAATGTCTTAATCATGGGTATTAACTGCAGATAAAGTTGTGGAAACACTACAGGGGGCCAGACTTATCTTGTTAAATCAGTATCTAAGTAAAAATGGAGTGTGTGATGTTTGAACTTCTTAAGAAAATTGTTGCTTTTGATATTAATTCCAGTTAAGGTACATGTAAAGATGAAAAGAGTTTGAGAATGGTATGACATCTAAACTTTGATTTTATTTTTTATTCCCTGATTACCATTACCACTGCTTTAACTTAAATTCTCATGTTTTAATGAACTGTTTCAATTTTCTTTGACTAATCTCTTTGTCATCAGTTTCTACTCTCCAGTCTGTTTCTATATTTTCCAGAACATGTTTTAATGATGTAAAGAGAAGTCAAAGTGGTGGTGATGTAGCATTGATAAGAATAAGAAACCATGCCTTTTGCAAAAATTTAAATTGAATTCTTGGAATTTCTCTCTCTCAATTTTAGGAAAGGGATATGAAAGAGAAATTTCAGCCTCTAGTAGATTGTCAGAAATATCGTGTTTAGCAGAAATCCAGAGGTAGAAAGAACGATCTGTGAGGATTATCGAGGAGCTTGTTTGAAATAAAGAGGGGATTTCAGAGGGTTTGGGAAAAAGACTGGGGAGGGGCTTTACAACTTGAGAAGGGCTACAGTACTGAGGTACAAAATGGGAAGGGGATGAAGATGCAATTAACTTCAGGAGGGGAGATTGGGGACTGAAGTTCCATGTTAATTCATATATTCACCACAGCTTCTGTTTTAGACTTCTTGTTCTCATTTCTTCTTTCCCTCTCTTTCTCTATGTTGATGCAGGAGTTGTTTTTGAGCTCCGTGGCTATTTGAGGTTTGCAATTTTCTTTGTGGGAAGTTTTTAAATATGAGTTCTATTTTTTTAAAGATTTTATTTATTTATTTGAGAGAGAGAGAGAATGAGAGAGAGAGAGCAAGTACAAGCCAGAGGGGAAGGGCAGAGGGAGAGGGAGAAGCAATGTGCTTGATCCCAGGACCCTGGGACCACGACCTGAGCCCTGAACCAAAGGCAGACACTTAACCAACTGGACCACCCAGGTGCCCCAATATAATATGAGTTCTGTTTCTTTAACAAATATAGGAATACTTAGATTTTGCATTTATTTTGGTATTAGTTTTTGATAGATTGTGTTTTTTAAGTAATTAGTTTCCAAGGACTCATCCTATTATAAATAAAATTTTCAAATTAGGACAAAATTTGTTCATACCTTATTATCTTTTACATATTGATAGGATCCATAATGATAATCCCCTTTTCTTCCCTGGTATTGTTAATTTGTGTATTTTCTCATTTTTTCTTGATCAGGTCTACTAGAAGATTATCAGTTTTATTATTCTTTTAAAAAGAATCGCCAATGACCTCTGTTGATTTTCTTTGTTGTATTTGTTTTCTACTTCGTTGATTTGGGTTCTTAGTTTACATTCTTCTCTTTTGGTTATGATTTGCTGTTATTTTTGTAGATTCCTGAGTTGGAATCTTAGATAATTTATATTTAGTTTTTCTTTTGTATTCTAATATATGCATCAAGGAAGTGTCAAGGCTCTAGATTTTCTTCTAAGCACTGCCTTAGCTGTATCCCACTAATTTTGATATTACATGATTTCTTTTGTATTTTATCATTGTGAAATGTTTCTTCTTTCTTTCTTTATTTTTTAAAAAAAGATTTTATTTATTTATTTGACAGAGAGAGACAGCCAGTGAGAGAGGGAACACAAGCAGGGGGAATGGGAGAGGAAGAAGCAGGCTTCTAGCGGAGGAGCCTGATGTGGGGCTCGATCCCGTAACGCCGGGATCACGCCTTGAGCCGAAGGCAGACGCTTAACTGCTGTGCCACCCAGGCGCCCCTCTTCTTTATTTTTGAATATATTCCTGTCCTATAGTCTTAGTTTGTCTGATATTAGCATAGATAACAACAGCTTTCTTTGATTAGTGCTTGCTTGGTTTATCTTTTCTGACACTTTAAATATGTTTCTGTGTTTATTTTTTTATTTTAATTTTATTTTGGGGGGAGGTGCAGAGGATGAGAGGGAGAGAATCTCAAGCAGGCCCCAAGCTCAGCATGGAGTCAGATGAGGGGCTTGATCTCACAACCCTGAGATGATGACCTGAGCTGAAATCAAGAGTCAGATGCTTAACTGACTGAGCCACCCAGACCCCCCTGTTTCTGTGTTTATATTTAATGTATATCTGTTTTTGTGGACAGCATATGGTGTGTCTTACTTTTTCCCTAGTTTTATTGAGATATAATTGAAGTGGTGTCTTACTTCTATTCAGTATGATTATCTTGCTTTTATTTGGAGTATTTAAATTATTTCAATTTAATGTAATTATTGATATGCTTGGGTTTAAGTCTACTAACTTGCTATTTGCCTTATGCATTCTTTGTTCCTATTTTAATCTTTGAGTATTTTAAGTATTCTATTTTATTAGCTATATTGCTTTGCTTAGAGTTTACCATAATGTTGAAATTATTACTCTGTAATCATATTTTACCTTCAAATGATATTATATCACAATATATAATGTAAGACCTTACATGAAATACTTCCATTTCCCTCCTCTTGTCATTTGTGCCATTGTTGTCATACATTTCACTTATAAATATACTATAAATCTTGTAACACATTGCTATTATATTTGCCTGAAGTATTCTATTATTTTAAAAATGAGACAACGTTTTTTATATTTACCCACAGACTTATCATTTACAGCAGACTTCATAGCTTTGGGTAGACCCACGTTTTCATCTCTTACTATTTTCCTGTAGCTTAAACTTTCTGTAACATTTTTGTGCAATGCAGTTCAGGTGGCCTCAAATTTTATTTTTTATTTATCTGAAAATATTTTTATCTTCATTCAGTTTTGAAATGCATTTTACCAGGCAATTTTTCTACCTTTTCTCTCTCTGTGCTTCAAAGAGAAAGCTTCTACTGTTCTATGTTTAATTTCCTAATTCTTTTATTCTGCAGGGTCTAATCTTTTAAATTAATCTAGATAATTTTTCATTCCAGATATTGTATTTTTCAATTTTAGAAGTTCCACTTGTTTTTTTCTAGTTTTTAAAAAGCTGCTTTATGTTTCATTAAGCACATTTATATAAATGGTTAAAAGACTTTGTCAGCTAATTCAATCATCTGTCTAATTGCTGCATGTTTTTAATGCTTACTCTTTTAAAAATTAAAGATATGTAAAACATTGATGAAGAAAGTGAAAGAATATACAAATAAATGGAAAGGTTATCTTTTGTTCATGGATTGGAAAGTGGCTCTTCTTATATCCTAGGGTTTCAAGAGAGACGGCTAGTACCGTGCCCCTCCTCTCCTGACTCTGAGGTTTCTTTCTTTCTTTCTTTCTTTCTTTTTTTTTTTTAAAGATTTTATTTATTTATTTGACAGAGATAGAGACAGCCAGCGAGAGAAGGAACACAAGCAGGGGGAGTGGGAGAGGAAGAAGCAGGCTCACAGCGGAGGAGCCTGACGTGGGGCTCGATCCCATAACGCCGGGATCACGCCCTGAGCCGAAGGCAGACGCCCAACCGCTGTGCCACCCAGGCGCCCCCTGACTCTGAGGTTTCTTAACATCCAGATTCATGTTCTTTCCCATGTAGGTCACCTAAGAAGTTCATGGAATATTTTGCTATCAAAAATTGTCAGATAGATAAAATTTGGAATCACAACTATGGATTGGTTATAATGTCTGTATTTCTAATATTGAGCCATCAGTCTGTCTATAGGCTGTCATGCGTTCATGGATACAGATCTCATGGTTATCCCTATCCTCAGTCACTTGAGGGTTGGCTCTGGGGACTGAAAGCTGACCACAATTTCAGCCCCATAAGTCTCAGGATGACTTTCTAACTTTGACTAATAGATCTCTACTCTCTCGTAGCCCATGTCCCTCTGGGTTGGTTCTGTTCTTTATGCCTCTGTACTCAAGTTTGAATGCCTACACATTACACAGTTTCCTTGGACTCAGATGAGGAATTTACTTCTCTAACCAACACCAAAATATTTTTTCCTAGTATTCAGCTACTCCAAATAATCTGTCTGCAGAAACTCACTCACACAGGTCCCACTCTGACACCAACTGTTAAGCCCTCTCCTCATTCCCAATGCCTGGGAAAAGAAAAACTTTTGTCTATGACATGTCATGGTCATATACCATTGTCCATGACATGCCACTTCTAATTGCCAAGCCAGATTTATGAACACTTACTTGGTTTGGTTTTCTTTTTTCTTTTAGGATTTGTGCGTTTAGCTGGAGGGGATGGACCCTGCTTAGGGCAGGTAGAAGTGCGTTCTGGAAAAGACTGGGTTCCATTGTCTGATGGCAACTTTACATTACTCACTGCCCAGGTCATCTGTGCAGAGCTGGGGTGTGGCAAAGCGGTGTCTTTCCTGCAGGATGTGTCCTTCAGAGAGTCAGATAGAGTCTGGCCTAAAGAATTCCAGTGTAAGGGGCACGAACCTGAGCTCCGGTTTTGCCACAAAGAGTCCTGTCCAGGAGGTGCTTGCCACCGTGGGGCTGTTCAAGTTTTCTGTTCAGGTGAGATGCAGAGCAGAACTTCAACCAGGCCACATACTCTGCTGGGGTAGGAATGACATGAGATTTGACTGAAATCTTGTCTTTTCCTACTAGTGTACACAGAAGTCCGGCTCATGAAAAATGGCATCTCTCAGTGCGAGGGACAAGTAGAGATGCATATTTCTGGACAGTGGAAAATGCTCTGCGCCTCACACTGGAATATGGCCAATGCCAATGTTGTTTGTCAACAGCTTGGCTGTGGAGTTGCCATCTCTACTCCAGAAGGAGCATACTTTGTGGAAGGAGGTGGTGAGATTTGGAAAGCTCGATTTCACTGCTCAGGGGCTGAGTCTTTCTTGTGGAATTGCCCTGTGACTGCCCTGGGTATTCCTGATTGTACCCATGGAAACACAGCCTCAGTGATCTGCTCAGGTAAGTGAGAGGGAAGGGCTGACTGGTCCTCAGGACGCTCCTTGAGTGAAATGTCCCTAAGAGCAGAGAGTGCGGAAAAATTATTTTAAAAGTGAGATACTCCATGATAAACTGGTTCTTTTCATTGCTTATTTGCCTTTCAGTTCAAGGCAAGGAAATGTTAAGAGGGATATCTTTTAAAATTAACACTATTAATTAAATATATCTGAGTATTATTTACAGAGAAAGTATGTAAGTAGTAAGTGAGTAGTTGAATGAATCATAATAACATGAATACTGTGTAACCCAACCCAGCTCAACAAGGAGATCGTTAGCAGCACCCCAGAAGCCACATTCATACTCTACCAGTCACTATGCCCACATTCCTGTCTGAATAGGCTTTTCTATTTTGAACTCCATATAAAATCATATAGTATGTTTCATTTTGTGTCTAATTTCTTTGTGATTCATGTATTCAGATGTTTATAGAAGTGCTTCACTCATTTTTATTATTGAAATGTATCCCATTGAATGACCATGTGACCAGGTATTGATGCATCAACTGATGGTGGAGTTTGATTTATTTCCAGTTCTCAATTATTATAAATAGTGATATAATAGATAATTGTGACAGTGACCTGTGGTACAAATATGTATGTATTTATTTTGGGTGTTTAACTTTTGCCTTTCATTTTTACTCTCTTAATGGTGTTTGATGATAAGCCAAGTTCTTCACTTTAACAAGGTTGTTTATCAACTTTTATTTTATTTATTTATTTTTTTGCATATAGTGCTTCTTTTTTTTTATAATAATATTTTTTTATTATATTATGTTAGTCACCATACAGTACATCCCCAGCTTATCCCATTCCCCCACCCTCCTCCCCTCTGTAGCCCTCAGTTTGTTTCTCATAGTCCATAGTCTCTCATGTTTCATTCCCCCTTCTGATTACTCCCCTTTCTTTATCCCTTTCTTCCCCTACCGATCATCCTAGTTCTTATGTTCCATAGGTGAGAGAAATCATATGATAATTGTCTTTCTCTGCTTGACTTATTTCACTTAGCATTATCTCCTCCAGTGC
>NW_024425119.1:8083475-8107295 GCF_017311325.1 Ursus maritimus
AAATCTTTTAAAAATAATATTGATAAAATAAATAAATAAATAAATAAATAAATAAAAAATTAAAAAAATAAAATTAAAAAAAAAAAGAAGATGTGGTCCATATATACAATGGAATATTACTCAGCTATCAAAAAGAATGATTTCTCAACATTTGCTGCAACATGGACGTTTATTTATTTATTTATTTATTTTAATAATGATTTTTTTTAAAAGATTTATTTATTTATTTATTTGACAGAGATAGAGACAGCCAGCGAGAGAGGGAACACAAGCAGGGGAGTGGGAGAGGAAGAAGCAGGCTCACAGCAGAGGAGCCTGATGTGGGGCTCGATCCCATCACGCCGGGATCACGCCCTGAGCTGAAGGCAGACGCTTAACCGCTGTGCCACCCAGGCGCCCCCTGATTTTTTATTATATTATGTTAGTCACCATACAGTACATTCCCGGTTTTCGGTGTAAGGCTCGATGATTCATTAGTGGACCACATCTTCTTAATCCAGTCATCTGTTGAAGGGCATCTCGGTTCCTTCCACGATTTAGCTATTGTGGACAATGCTGCTATGAACATTGGGGTGCATATGGCCCTTCTCTTCACTACGTCTGTCTCTTTGGGGTAAATACCCAGTAGTGCATGGCTGGATCATAGGGTAGCTCAATTTTTAATTTTTTAAGGGACCACCACACTGTTTTCCAGAGCGGCTGTACCAACTTGCAATCCCACAAACAATGTAGGAGGGATCCCCTTTCTCCACATCCTCTCCAGCAATTGTTGTTTCTTGCCTGGTCAATTTTTGCCATTCTAACTGGCATAAGGTGGTATCTTAGTGCGGTTTTGATTTGAATTTCCCTGATGGCTAATGATTTTGAACATTTTTTCATGTGTCTGTTAGCCATTTGTATGTCTTCATTGGAAAAGTGTCTGTTCATATCTTCTGCCCATTTTATGATTTGTTTATTTGTTTCTCGCATATTGAGTTTGAGAATTTCTTTGTAGATCTTGGATACCAGTCTTTTATCTGTAGCATCATTTGCAAATATATTCTCCCATTCCGTGGGCTGCCTCTTAGTTTTTTTGACTGTTTACTTGGCTGTGCAGAAGCTTTTTATTTTGATGAAGTCCCACAAGTTCATTTTATCCTTTGTTTCTCTTGCCTTTGTAGATGTGTCATGGAAAAGGTTGCTGTGGCCGATGTCGTAGAGGTTGCTGCCTATGTTCTCCTCTAGGACTTTGATGGATTCCTGTCTCACATTGAGGTCTTTCATCCATTTAGAGTTTATCTTTGTGTATGGTGTGAGAGAGTGGTCAAGTTTCATTCTTTTGCATGTAGTTGTCCAATTTTCCCAGCACCATTTATTGAAGAGACTGTCTTTTTTCCACTGGATGTTTCCTGCTTTGTCAAAGATTAGTTGCCCAAAGAGCCGAGGGTCCATTTCTGGGCTCTCTATTCTGTTCCACTGGTCTATGTGTCTGTTTTTGTGCTAGTACCATGCTGTCTTTGTGATCACAGCTTTGTAGTACAGCTCGAAATCTGGCATTGTGATGCCCCCAGCTTTGTTTTTCCTTTTCAACAGTTCCTTGGCGATTCGGGGCCTTTTCTGGTTCCACACAAATTTAAGGGCTGTTTGTTCCAGTTCTTTGAAAAATGTCATTGGTATATTCATTGGGATAGCATTGAAAGTGTAGATTGCTCTGGGTAGCATGGACATTTTAGCTATGTTAATTCTTCTGATCCATGAGCATGGAATATTTTTCCATCTTTTTGTGTCTTCCTCAATGTCTTTCAAGAGTGATTTGTAGTTTCTAGAATATAGATCCTTTACATTTCTGGTTAAGTTAATTCCAAGGTAATGTATGATTTCTGGTGCTATTGTAAATGGGATGGATTCCCTAATTTCTCTTTCTTCAGTCTCATTGTTCGTGTTTAGAAATGTGACTGATTTCTGAGCATTGATTTTGTATCCCGCCACATTACTGAATTGCTCTATAACTTCTAGTAGTTTGGGAGTGGCTTCTTTTGGGTTTTCCATATAGAGTATCATGTCATCTGTGAAGAGAGACAGTTTGATTTCTTTGCCGATTTGGATACCTTTCATCACTTTTTGTTGTCTGATTGCTGTTGCAAGGACTTCTAGTACTATGTTGAATAATAATGGCGAGAGTGGGCATCCTTGTTGTGTTCCTGATCTTAAGGGAAAGGCTTCCAGCTTTTCCTTATTGAGAATGATATTTGCTGTAGGCTTTTCATAGATGATTGTATGAGATTGAGGAATGTACCATCTATCCCTACACTCTGAAGGGTTTTAATCAGGAAAGGATGCTGTATTTTGTCAAATGCTTTTTCTGCATCTATTGAAAGGATCATATGATTTTTGGCTTTTTTCTTGTTGATATAATCTATCACACTGATAGATTTGCGAATGTTGAACCACGCTTGCATCCCAGGGATGAATTCCACTTGGTCATGATGGATAATCATTTTAATGTACCGTTGGATTCTATTCGCAAGGATTTTGTTGAGAATTTTGGCATCCATATTCATTAGGGAAATCGGTCTGTAATTCTCCTTTTTGATGGGGTCTTTGCCTGGTTTGGGGATCAAGGTAATATTGGCCTCATAGAATGAGTTTGGTAGCTTTCCTTCTGTTTCTATTTTTTGAAATAGCTTTAGGAGAATAGGTATTATTTCTTCTCAAGAGTTAAAAACCTAAGTATTTGGGATGAAGTGCATGATTTCTGCAGCTTAATTTATGGTTCAGTAAGAAGGAGAATGTATAACATGGGGTGGGGGCGGAAGAGTGTGTGTGTATGGAAATCGCCCAACAGAGAAAGACAACGCGACAAAATGTTCACAACTGATGAATTTGAGGGAGGTTATTTGTTCACTACCTTATCTTTCAAGTCTTCTGGAGTTCTCAAATTTTCAAAATAAAAATTGAAATAAATCCCACAGACATGAAGTATTTTTAAATGTACACATTTAACAAATGAACAGACTATAATTACGCTAAAATAAGGATTTCAAGTCCAACAGCACGCTGCAAGATCCGTAAAAAAGACAATTGAACTCCTGGTGCCTGATAGATAATGTGTGTGGTCTGCTAACGGGCATCCATGTAAAAGATGAAGAACATCTTTTATTACCATGTGAAATTATCTTTGGGGCCATTCTTTGGGGAGAACATCAAGGATCCAAATTTGAGGCTCTTCGTAAGTGTGAATCTGAGGCCTCTCCCCTAGACTGAGATCTAAGGCACTGTTTACCTATGAAGATCTCTCCCACTCCACCCTCTAGCCTGAAGCTATTCTCTCCAAGCCAGGCTGGGGAGATTCCCTTTTGTTATACTCCAGGCAGGGACAGCCAAGGTGAACACCGTTCTAATGTACTGACACTTACTTTTATGGTGTGGTCTAATCTTTCACTTTACCATAGCTTAGTTTACAAAATTATACAAGCTTTGAAAGACACAGCAGGAATGAGAGCTGGTGATGTCCAGTGGAGGCAAAAAAAAAAAAAAAAAAAAAAAAACATTGCTTCACACGGGGAGAGAGCCTCTTCTGGGCCGATGGACAAGGAGGGGCTGGCTAGACTCATCCCCTGTGGGAGCCGAGTGGAACGCCAGGGCATCCAGCGTGAAAAGGGAAACAAGAAGTGCAAGCGTGAGAAGGAAGCTCCCTGGCCTCTTACCGGCTTCTCAGGCGCCTTTTGGGAAGGAATGAAACTGGGCGCCCAGGGAGGAATCCAATTTAGGGGCGGCAAAATTTCCCTCTTCCACTTTGCTCTCGTCCCTGGTCAGCACTGGCGCTCACCTCGCAGGGCCCCGGGCAACCACTCAATTGCAGACCTGAAGCCTCAGCTCACTACCCACCCACTGCCCCCAGTGCCAAGCCATTCCCAAGGCGGCAGGTGAGCACAAGGTTAGTGTCAGGGAGAAGACCCTTTACACCTTTCCACTCATCCTCAGAGCCGGAGCAAACTGTCTATGCTTCAAGTAGGAGGGTAGAACTTTCAAATGTTCCCCGTTAGGGAGCTAGTCCTGGGGAAACGGGGAGGAGGGATGAGGTAGGGGAAAAGGGTTGGAAAAGACTTAAATTCTGGCATAAACAGTGTCACTCTGTTCAACTGGACAGTATAGTCACAGATATCTGTTGTGCTAATATATCTGTATTTTAGGTTTGCCTAAAAATATTTCCTTATTCATACATTACTTTTCATTGCAAACTTTGGAATGCAGAAGCAGCTGTGCTGGCGTTCGTGTATTGCCATGAAAGCCCCTGGCTTTGGGTTACCGAAATAAAGTCTGAAATCTGTATCAACTGCTAACTTCTGGTCGAGCTAATATCCCTATCTTTAGAAGGAGACGGTGCGTATCTATTGCCTACCTCTCAGGACGATCATGCAAGAGGGTCCTATAAAAAACATAAAAGCAACAATCCAGTGCAAGTTCTTGTAAACGATACTTGGGATCTGGCTTATCCATGATGCTAAACTCGTAATTGCTGGGTTTGAGAGGTATAAGCATGATTGCTTTTGTAGGTGTCAGTGATGGAGAGGAAGGAGACCATTGTTCCAGAACCGTAAACTGGGTTAGCACACTACTCACCCACAGGCGTGTGTTACTCTCCTATTTCTGTTCTCAACTCTCTGTCTCTGCAAAATAGCAGGCGCTATCTTCTTCAGCAAGGGTAAAAACATTTACTTGTAAAAAGTAAAACATGTTAGTCTTTATCTTTCTAAAGCATTTCCTTCCAAAGTACATGCAATGGAGCCAAGGCTGTAAATTCGCACTAATTTATTTTAAGAATGCATTGTGATTTCTAGCCAGATGAATGTCATGCTAAACCGAAGCCACTTTGGGAAGATGTACTTTGCTTGCCTAGGATCTTAACTTTGCCTGAAACACCACCTGAAATTCTTCCAGGGTTGCTTTCAGAAATGATTTACAAACCACATAAGAAAATCCCATCCCAGGAGTCCAAATGGGATTTTAGACTAATAGTATTACCCAGACAGACCACCTGCATTGCTTAAAAATAAACTCTATGTTGTTTCTAGAAAGCAAAAGCTCCAAACAAAGGAACAAAGATTTGGCACCTCGGGGGTATTTCAAACCATGTGACCTTGGGTTCTGAGTTTCAGAACTTTCTCAGCAAGTGACACCAAATGAGGACAACCCTGAAAGCAACTACGCTTGTCTGGATGTAAAAGTTTCCATCCAGAGTCTTCGAAAGTTGAGCTTTTAAACTTTATAACCACGAAAGTAGTTTTTGAAGCATAGTCTAATAAAAAGAGCATCGGTGTTTTTTTTTTTTTTACAGCTCAAGGGTGAATCAGTGACAAAATGATTCTGGAATTTGCGTTGAGGGCAAATAAACCCTGAGATGAATCAGACTGATAGATAGCAAGGAAAATGAAAACCTGGGGATTCAGGCACAGACATCGTGTTTTTCATGTAGAAACTAACTGTGGCTTGGACTTTTGATCAGGGTACTGTGGGTTCTGGACCCACTCTCGCGCACTGAATGACTCACGGTTGTTTTGGCTTTTTGTCAGAATCCCCTTTCTCGCGTCATGTTCATCTCCAGATTTCTGTGGACCCTACTGAGTAGTTGAAATACCACAACTTCAAGCTGAAAAATCTCTCTTTTCTCCACAGAATTCTCGCTGGGAAAATGATTAGTATTGTGACTGAAATAATCCCCAGTTATTGGGTCCATTTACTTCAAGAAATAACATTAGCTTTTGTTTTGAGTTCATTATGTTCTTATGTAATAAATTATTGATTATTAATAACCAAATTATTTTCTGGGGGGCTTAGTAGCAGACATTTCTAAACAGTATTTACAGTCACCTTTTAAGCTTAATTTCAGTGTCAGCTAGTGGCATTTCTGGAAAAGCAAAATAAAATTGAAGAGAAAGTGAATACTCCACGACTAGCAATAAAAATGCTCTTTCAAAGAAATGAGAAAATACTATCTCCAAATTACCACTTTAAAGTGACGCTAAAAACGACAACAGTTGAAAACAACAGCAATAAAGCCAAGGAACCAAGAAAATCTTCATAATTGCTCCTCAGATAAAAAAAGCTATGTGTGTGTGTCGTACATGTACATTAAGACAAGGATATTTCACTGTATTGTAGAATCTATTCAAATTCGACGATCTAACCTCAGCCCACCCACTCAGAACATCAGGGCGGGGCTGGGTGAGCTGGTGTCTGACCTCGAATGTGCCAGGGAAAATTTCATCCAGGACAAAGCCTGACACTAAAGGTCTGCTTGTTAAAGTACACCATAAACTTTACTGTTCTTTTTGGAGACCTGGCTAAGCCAACCAGATAATAAAAGAAGACAGATTTATAAAAGCCTAGTACCTGTTGGCACCTCAGTAATTCAGTTAAAAGTACTTGGATTGACACCTAGATGCTTTATTGGTTTGAGGCATTCTTAGTAGGCCAATCAAAAAATAATGAAGGGGCAGGCAGGAAGGGTCTCGTCCTGTGCCCCTTGATCACCTGAGCTTTGTCAGCTCTCAGCTCAGTACAATGCTCACATTTCACCAGACTGCATTTCCCAAGTCTCATTTGTTCGCTGGACCACTCAAAAATTTCTCTCTGCAGCTCCTATAGAACTTTCTAGATATAATAAAGCCAGAGCTTATAGATGCAGAAAAGGACTACTTCAGGTAGACCCAAACCAGAATATTTGGTCCAGTTCTTACAGACGGAAGATTTAGGAAATCCACCCTTTACAGATCCTTCCTTCTTTCCCTCCCTTCCTCCTTGCTTCCTTTCTTCCTTTCTCACTGGGAGGGTGCCAGGTCTGGCTCTGAGGAAACTCATTTGCAGGCTAGGTCCCCTTTCTGAGTTTCTGCCTGATCCCCCAAGATGTGAGATTCCCATCTTTGCTTCTTTTCAATCCGAGCAATTGGGTCTCCACCTTTCTCTCTATCTTGGCAGGCTGACTAAAGCAATCACCCTCTTGAGATTCCCTTGCTTTGCTCTTGTCCGTCCCCATTCTGAGAATGGAGTCTGTTCCTGACACCTGGATGGTGGCCCTGCCGCTTTGCACACACTCCAGGTGTGGCCCACCTGCTCTCCTGGCCTCTCGAGGTACTGACCCAACAGCCCACATTAAATCGAGCACTGTGCTCTGCTGAGCCCGACAGGCAACCCTGGATTGGACCTCCCAGAGTGGCTCACCGACAGAACCCCCTCCTGCCATCGCTCGGACTAACACTTGGCCTGAACAGTCATAACAAAAATAAGCAAATGTTTCAGGATTCCTAGGTGGTAAGTTCTTCCATGTCAGGGGCTGAGTCTTACTCAGCATTTTATGTAAACCCCTAAGCTCTGGTCTGGCCCAAAACAGGTGCCCTGGATGCTTGGTTCAAGGGTGGGTGTTTTACAATTATCGTGTCGTCGCCAGACCGCAGCTGGGTCTTTTATGCAGGAGCCATTGTTCTGCTGGGAGAAACCTTATAGAGAGCTGGCCCTTTCGGACACCCCACAAGTAAATCACTCCGTTGACAGGAATAAACATTCAATATGCTTGTGGGCATTCATCCCCCTTTACAAATATGTACTTAGGGTTTTACTGTGTGTGCAGCACGGGAGCGATAATCTCTGTGGTTCTAGAGGTACTGTCTGTAACACCTGCTTCGTAAACCTTAACGTGCACAGTCCATGGGGAGCCGTGTTTTTAATCAGATTCTGCTCTGCGGGCCGGGGCCCAAGGGTCTGCATTTCTAACCACCCACTACAGGTTCCGAGCCCTCCTGGGTGAAGGAAATAACTGGAGACCGCCAAAGCTGAGCTGGATCAGCTGCTCGCGGGAGGATCCGGGAGCATGTGAGAGACGCAAATTCTCAGCCACGTCCCACTCTACTGAAAGGCCGAACCTCCGGGCTGTGGGCCCAGCGAGCAAGCCATCCCGGCGACCCGATGCATGCCAAAGCTTGGGAACCTGGCCTGGAGCAACGTCCTCAATCCCTGGCTGTGTGTTAGCATCAGCTACGAACCTTTTAAAAACACACAGCGCGCCCGAGGTTAGCTCAGTCGGAGGATGAGACTGGATCTCAGGGTGTTGGGTTCAGCTTACATGGGGTGTGGAGATTACTTGAATAAATAATCAAAACTTTTAAAAAAACAAAAGCGAAAAAACACAGGACCCCTAACCCAAATCAATGGGATCAGAATCTATGTAGATGGGGTCTGGCATCAGTATGTATTTGCTTATTTATTTATTTATTTATTTAGCTCTCAGGTGACAGTAGACAGTCCAGGCTGAGAACCACCAGCCAGAGGAAAGCCGCCACACCAGCGGACAAATACAATCAACGTCATTAGAGCTACTACCACCCGCTACAAAGTCCACCTGAAGGCAGGCGGGTTCGCGGAGGAAGAACACAGGTGAGCTGCCTCTTGATACAGCCAGCTTGCCAGGATACAGACAGGGACAAAGCTTTCTGGAGGAGGCTGCAGACTCCCAGAAGCAGGAAGCAGCAGGGTGGGTCCAGGGCTTCTCTAGACCCTGGTTGGCGGCAGCCAGAGACGAAAGACAAAGGGAAGTTGGCTGGAAGGGAAGGAAGGACGAGGGCCGGCCCTGGAGAGGTGGGTAGGGTGCAGATTGTGTTCTGCGTGATTGAAGGCACTGGGCACGTTGAACCTGGAGCATAGATGACCACGTGGAAGAAGGTACTACCTTTAAAAATCAGTACCCTCCTCGGCTGTGCCGGACGATAGCAGAGTGCCTTTCTCACGGCCCCCTCCTCTGGCCTTCAGCCCATCTTCCCCAAGCCCGCCCTGTGACGTGTGAGCTGGCCACTCCAGAGCTTTGTGCTCCCAGAAAGAATCAAGGCCGTTCCAGGCTTCGAGCTTGGTCCTGCTTTCCTCGCCCATCTCCCTCTTTGCACTCTCTGCAGTAAGGATTCCATCATCACTGACTCACGAATCTCCAGGCAGTGCCCGGCCTCCCTCTTGCATCCACACTGGCTCTCTTGTCCTCCACGGTCACTTAAGTTGCCTCCTGCTGTGGGATTAAACTGTGTCTTCCCCAAAAAGACATGTTGTTGGAGTCAGTCCTAACCCTAGTATCTCCAGAATGCTTGGTATATTTAGAAAGGGTCTGCACAGAGGTAATCAAGTTAAAATGAGATGTGGGTGAGCTTTCATGCGAATACACCCATGTCCTTATAAAAAGGAGAATTTGGACATGAGGTTTCCCGCACCAAGAGAACAGCGTGTGAAGAAAAGCAGAAGTCAGGTGATAGCTTCCACAAGCCAACGAGCACCTAGGTGCCCGGCAACCCACGGAAAGGAGAGAGCATGGGAGGGGGCTTTCGACAGAGTCTCCACGCACAGCCTCTGGGGAGGTAACACCGCGCCCACCTCTTGGAGGTACGGCCTTTGCCTCCAGCGCTGGGCGACAATAAGGGCTGTTGTCTATGTCACCAGTGTGGAGGCGCTTTGCTATGGCAGCCCTGGGCAACTAGCACAGCCACCTGCCTTCTATTCCCAGCTCTGTTGTGACCTCTGTGCCTCTGGGTGTATCGTTGCTCGCCAGCTCCTGCTTGAGGAGCTCCAACTTCCATTACTCCATCCCCAAGACCTCACTTAGGGCAGTCGAGGGCCATTAAGGATGGGAGGAGGTAGAAGTCAATGCAGCAAATGTGATTCAGAAAGGAAACGTCCTTAACTTCTCTCTTAAGCCAAATGGTTGAAAATTTGTTTCGTTTTTTAAAAGATTTTATTTATTCATTTGAGACTGAGAGCTGCAGGAGAGCATGAACAGGGGAGGGGCAGGGAGAGGGAGAAGCAGGCTCTCCACCGGCCAGGGAGGCAGAGAGGTGGGGCTCTGCCAGGACCAGAGATCATGACCTGAGCCCAAGACGCTTCACCATCTGAGCCACCCACACGCCCCAAATGGTTGGAATTTGTTAACAATTTTCTTAAAATGTGCGTTTTTCTGTCCAAGAAAAAGATACCAAATTTGTTGTTGTTTGTTTGTTTTTAACTATTGGGTACAGGGTCCACAGGTGGGTTTACTTTATATCTTGCTGTATTTTTTTAACTCTTTGAGAATCCTTACTATTATAATTAGAAAACTGGCAACAGAATAACTAAATGGGCTTTTGCTACAAAAATTAGGGCCGGCTGCCATCCTCCCGACTCCATCTCCCATCTCCCCCGAGGATCTCCTGCTTTCAAGCCAGGCAGGAATCAACCCTCTCTCCTCCTTTGGACGCCTCTGACACCTGCCTGAGCTCCGGCTCCGTCACCCTCGCTAGTTTACATCTCACTCATTTCTTCTGGCCCGGCTTTGGTGGCAGCACCCATTCTCCAAATCCCCCAGAGTGTATCTTTTTCTAGGTGGCCACCCATGAAAATGAACAGAAATGAAACCAAGAACACACACTAGCCTCCAATCCCAACTCCTGCAGGTCTCCTCAAGCAAAAAAGGACACTGTCCCCGCTTTGAAATTTCCTTCTCTCTACTTCAAAAACAGGCTGCCGCATCACACTGGCTGAAATCCCTGGAAAGAGCAGGCCAGACCAGGAAACTGACGAACTCACAACTGCACATGTCTGCGTCAGAGCCGTGGAAGCTGCCATGGGCACTGTGGTTCCGGTTCACTTTAAAGGCAGTGTTTGGAAGGGTGAGTCAGCTCAGATTTTTCCAGCAAAAGTAAAGCCTGGTATATTACTGCTTTTCCAGGACAGCCATCTTTAAAAGCACTAGGTGATACTTACATAATGTTGCATACTGGGGAAAGTGGGTAGAGGCATAGGGAATCTCTGTATAACTTTGTAACTTCCTCTGCATCTATAATTACTTCAAAATAAAAAGTTAAAAAAAAAAAAAAAAAAGGAAAAAAACTCCAGCTGGCTAGGCGTAATGCTGCATCGTAGTGAGGTCATTATTTTTGGATTCTATCCTCAAACTAAAAGAGGCACAAAAATGCCTGAGTGAATTAGGCATTTGGATGGGCTTTATTGTATCCATTTCTTTCTATCTTCTGATAGGTTTTTATTTTTCTGTCTTTTCAGCTGTGTATCTTGCTGCAGTAGAGACAATGTGATTGTTACTGAGTTGCTGGGAGCGGTGCCGTCCAGAAATAAAGAATCCAAACTTTTTTTGTGTGTGTATCATTTGTTTTATTGTTAGAAAACTAAAAAGAACAAAACTGGAACATGAATTTTCCAGGGATTAAAGAGGCACATTTATTATTGTCTTCATATCCCTTCCCCTTTAAGCCACGGCCACCTCCACTCAATGCCTTGGGATATATAATTGAACTTAAAGACTCATCAGTGTTAGTAGAATCCAAGCTTTCTAAAGCACAAAGAGAAAAAAACAGAACAACTCCCCTGGTATGCCTTAATTCATAGTTTTTGCAGGTGCCTCAGAAGTTTTTGCTGTTAAAAGCAAACAAACAAAAACCATAATAGCTGATTCTGGAGATTGGCCGAACCAGGATATTAGGGTATCTGAACAGCAACAAAAGGTCAAATGACTTGGGTGTGAGGCCAGCGTTACGGGTTGAATTGCAGCCCTCCCAAAGAGGTTGGTCCTAACTAACCGTCTGTACCGGTGTGAATGTGACCTGATTGGGAAATAGAGTCTTCACAGATGACTGAGTTAAGATGAGGAGGTGTCACGAGGGTGGGCCTAATCCAATAGGACTTGTGTCCTTATACAAAAGGGTCATTTGGACCTATGAACGAACACACACATACAGAGCACCATGGGAAGATGAAGGCTGGCGATTGGCGTGATGCTTCTAGAATCAAGAAGGCCAAAGATTGCCAGCAAGTCACGCAGAAGATTTAGGGCAGAGGCATGAACAGATTGCCCCTACAGCCTCAGAAGGAATCAGCCCTGTGCCTCGCTCCCCAGGCATCCAGCCTCCAGGACTATGAGCCAATCATTTTCTGTTCTTTTAAGCCACCTGTTTGTGGTCCTCTGTTACAGCAGCCCTAGCAAACTAACCTTAACTGTGAGCCCTTGGCAAATTTTCTTTTATAAGATGTCACCAGCATTATCCCATCCCATGCAGAAAGCCTGAGATAGCTGTGAAAAATAAAGTAAATATTGATTAGGCATATGTCTTTGGGGCACTGGGATAATACATATGAAAATATTTTAGTAAAGTGTAAAACAGCAGAGCATGAGAGCTTATGATACCTGTTACCTCCGCTGAGTCATAATAAAAGAAATGGATGGAAGATGTGAAGCCCCGGGTTAAGAGTAGGGGCAAGTTCTAGCATATTTACAGGACAAGATTTTTACAGTACTCCCTGTAACAGTAATACCAGGAGCTACTGAGCACATACTGTGGACTGAATGCTTTTCTGTCATGATCTCATTTAATACATACGATCCCCAATGATGTGGGTGCTGCTATTATTCGCTTTGGACACAAGGAAATTAGGATTGGGGCACCTGGGTGGCTCAGTCGGTTAGCGTCTGACTCTTGGTTTCAGCTCAGGTCGTGATGTCAGGGTCATGAGATCCGGAAGTCTCCCAAAGGGCTTCAGCTTGCTGGGCGTGGAGTCTGCCCAAGATTCTCTCTCTCTCCCTCTCCCTCTGCCCCGCACCCTGCTCCCCCAAAATAGGAAGTGGATTAAGTAACTTGTCCAAATTTGTGCCGGGACTAGATCGCCCCCGTAAGCCTTGCCTCTGAGCTCACCCTATTAATGGCTGCAGTCTGCATGACTGTAAGGAGAGTAAAGCCACCTGGTCACCCACACTCCCTTTACAACTCAGCTGCTGTTTGTCCAACAGTCTTGCTTCTCCAGCAGCTAAGCAGCTATAGATGAGAAAAGCTTTACGAGCAACAGTAGCTCACAGACTGTGAGACTGTGGTAGAATTGTCTCCCCCACCCGCCAAGGTGGAGTTCTTAAAGGAACATGTGGTTCTTACGTTGTTCTCAGATCTAGAACTCATCCAGTCCCGTGACTGCACAGAAGGGGACAAGCAAACCTATTTCTAGAAGGAGAGGCTTTTCCTAAGGTTAAATACTCTCCTGCAGGAGTGATTCACACAGCTTTGGGGATTTGAAGATCAATAAGATCCACATGTGGGCACTCTGGACTCTGGACTCTACTTGAAGGCAAGAGTGAGAGATCATTCTAGACCAGACTCCACCCAGGATTCACACTGATGGGCGCTGAGGAGTCGGTCATGGAGTCTAGCCAAAACCGATCATCCTGCAGACTTGAGAAGTGAGACCGAGCACAGCTGGAGGCGAACTATCTGCCTCAAGCCGTTTCCATCTGTATTTTTTCCCATCTCCAGGGAGGACGACTTTGAGTTTCAATAATGCAGGTTGTTTTTACCCACTTACCATTGTTGTTACTTGGTATTCTGATCGCTTTTGAGAACTCCTAAGAGGTGGGCAGCGTGAGTGGCTGGCTTGGCCTGTGTCCTTTCACCCCTCCAGCATGGTGCCAAGGCTCTGATGTGATCCCAATGCCGCTGTCAATGACTCTTTAAGAAAAGTCTTGCCCAACCCCAACTGCAGGAACAAGAGCAAAGCCTCAAAAGCCAGGCTCTGCACGGGCAGAATCTTCTCACCCGCCTAAGCTCCTGCTGTCTGGGCATCAATATGGCAGGCGCCACCTGGCTCCTGCAGGGTGAATTAAAGGCTGGAAGATCCTGGAAGGCACATGCGATCCCCATTACGAAGAGCAAAACCAAACCCAAATGCAAAGTTCCAGTAACGCAAGGGAATTCTCTCCTGCAAGACTGCGGAAGGGGAACACTAGCACACTTTGGGGGTCCCCAGCAGTCAAGTGCAGAGAGAGCTGAGCCTGCCAAATGCAAAGTTCTTCAGAAAAGTACAGACATCCATTGAGGCATCCACGCCCCACTGGAGTCTGGCAGACAGTCAACAGAGTCTCCTTCCTGTCCTTGAGCCCTCTCGACCGACCCAACCACAGAGCTGGCTGGCTCGACACAACAGTCCCTGCTCCACTGGCAATGAGAATGCTCAGCATGGTAGCCACACACTCGAGCCTACTCATCTCAGTGTGGCCTTAGCACAAAAGCGTTCCTGACTATGTATACAGGGGCTGTGCTCCGGCTGGCAAGACACCAGCTGGCATGACCAGGTGCACCTCCCCCTGCCAGCAACCTGCCTGGATACCAACACCCCACCCAGGCAGACACCACACACTGCCCTCACCCCCTCCCACCTCGATCTGGCACTTGCTCTGCATTTCAGCACGTGCCCAGGTGAAGGCCTGCACAGCCTCGAGCACCTGCTCCCAGCCCAAAGGGCTGGCCAATGGAGTGACGAAAAAAAATGATACATCAACCACATCATGGTTTCCCACTGAGGAAACTTGCACGCAGAGGAGCCAAATCACCTAGCTCATACAGGCTCCCTGGACCCCAGTCACTGCGAGGCAGCCAATGAGGTCTTACAGAACGACTGCTTTGGGACCCCTGCCAAAAGGTTTCCCAAGTCATGTGCTGGCTTTCAAGAGCAACATAGCTTAATTTTTATTTGGAACCACAGAACTAAAGGGATCTTAGAATGCTGTGTGAGAAGCTTCCTCACCTGAGTAGAATTCAAAAGTAAACGGAATTTAAGGGAGTGATTTACCAAGTAGCAGGCAGCGAATAATGGCACCACCAACAGAGCAGAAAACACAGGAGGCAAGAGAAGGAGTAGGTGTGGGGAGCCTCAACGCTTCAGCGAGTCAGAACCAGGATGGCTGGCTGGCTGTATGGCTTTGGCTCTCAGAGTACTAAAGCCATAAGGTGGACGCCCATCGCATCTTTGGTGGCTAGCCCAGTTTTTCATCTCTTACTATTTTCCTGTAGCTTAAACTTTCCTTGTAACATTTTTTGTTGAATGCATTTGTTCAGGTGGCCTCAAATTTTATTTTTATTTATCTGAAAATATTTTTATCTTCATTCAGTTTTTGAATCATTTTTACAGAAGTTTTCTACCTCGCTTTATCTCTCTCTGTTAACTAGAGAACTTCTACTGTTCTATGTTTATTTCTAATTCTTTTTATTCTGCAGGGTCCTAATCTTTTAATAATGTCTAGATAGTGTTTCTTTCAGATATTGTATTTTCAATTTTTAGAAGTTCCACTTGTTTTTCTAGTTTTTAAAAGCTGCTTTATGTTTCATTAAGCACATTTATATAAATGGTTAAAGAGCTTTGTTCAGCTAATTCAATCATCTGTCTAATTGCTGCATGTTTTTAATGCTTCTCTTTTAAAAAATTAAAGATATGTAAAACATTGATGAAGAAAGGAAAGAAGATATCAAATAAATGGAAGGTTATCTTTGTTCATGGATTGGAAAGTGGAATTCTTCTTATATCTTTCTAGGGTTTCAGAGAGGCGGCTAGTACCGTGCCCCTACTCTCCTGACTCTGGTTTTTTTCTTTCTTTCTTTCTTTCTTTTCTTTTTTTTTTTAAAGATTTTATTTATTTTATTTGACAGAGATAGAGCAGCGCGAGAGAAGGAACACAAGCAGGGGGGAGTGGGAAGGGAAGAAGCAGGAGCTCCAGCGGAGGAGCCTGACGTGGGGGCTCGATCCCACGCCGTGAGATCACGCCTGAGCCGAGCAGGCGCCCGTACGCTTACCCAGGGCGCCCCCTGACTCTGAGGATTTCTTAACATCCAGATTCATGTTCTTTCCCACATGTAGGAGCTCACCTAAGGAAGTTCATGGAATATTTTTGCTATCAAAAATTGTCGTATTAGATCATAAAATTTGGAATCAGCAACTATGGATTGGTTATAATGTCCTGTATTTCTAATATTGAGCCATCAGTCTGTCTATAGGCTCGTCATCAGTTCATGGATAATGTCTCATGGTTATCCCTTATCCTCAGTCACTTGAGGTTGGCTCTGGGGACGCTGACCACAATTTTGAGCCCCATAAGTCTCAGGATGACTTTCTAACTTTGACCTAATAGATCTCTACTCTCTGAATAGCCCATGTCCCTCTGGGTTGGTTCTGTTCTTTGCTCTCAATGTACTCAAGTTTGAATGCCTACACTTACACAGTTTCCTTGGACTCAGATGAGGGAATTTACTTCTCTACCAACACCAAAATATTTTTCTAGTATTCAGCTTCACTCCAAATAATCTGTCTGCAGAAACTCACTCACACAGGTCCCACTCTGACTTCCAACTGTTAAGCCCTCTCCTCATTCCCAGATTAGCCTGGGAAAGAAAGAAAACTTTTGTCTATGACATGTCATGGTCATATACCATTGTCCATGACATGCCACTTCTGAGTACCAAGCCAGATTTATGAACACTTACTTGGTTTGGTTTTCTTTTTTTTTCTTAGGATTTGGCGTTTAGCTGGAGGGGATGGACCTTTCTTAGGCAGGTGAAAGTGCGTTCTGGAAAGACTGCAGGTTCGCATTGTCTGATGGCAACTTTACATTACTCACTGCCGGTTCATCTGTGCAGAGCTGGGGCCAAGTGTGCAAGCGTGTCTTTCCTGCAGGATGGTGTGTCCTTCAGAGAGTCAGATGAGGTGGCCTAAGAATTCCAGTGTAAGGGGCCCGAACCTGAGCTCGGTTTGCCACAAAGAGTCCTCAATCCACAGGAGGTGCTTGCCACACGTGGGGCTGTTCAAAGTTTTCTGTTCAGGTGAGATGCAGAAACCCCAGACTTCTAACGACCACACTTCTGCTAGGTGGTAGGCAACTACATGGATTTGACTGGAAATCTTGTCTTTTCCTACTAGTGTACACAGGAAAGGAGTCGGCTCATGAAAATGGCATCTCTCAGTGGGGAGACAAGTAGAGATGCATATTTCACATGACAGTGGAAAATGCTCTGCGCCTCACACTTTGGAAGTATAGCCAATACCAATGTTGTTTGTCAACAGCTTGGCTGTGGAGTTGCCATCTCTACTCAGAAGGAGGCATACTTTGTGGAAGGAGGTGGTGAGATTTGAAGCTTCCGATTTCACTGCTCAGGGGCTGGTCTTTCTTGTGGAATTGCTGTACTGCCCTGGGTATTCTGATTGCCCATGGAAACAAGCCTCAGTGATCTGCTCAGGTAAGTGAGAGGAAGCTGACTGGTCCTCAGGGCCTGACTCCTTGAGTGAAATGTCCCTAAGAGCAGAGAAGTCTTGAGGAAAAAGTTATTTTAAAAGAATGAGAGATGACTCCATGATAAACTGGTTCTTTTCATTGTATTTATCCTTTCAGTTCAAGGCAAGAGAGAGGATGTTGAAAAGTATCTTTTAAAATTAACACTATTAATTAAATAATATCTGTGATATTATTTACAGAGAAAGTATGTAGTAAGTAATGAGTGAGTTGCCAGATGAATCATAATCATGAATACTGCGTAACCCCAGCCCAGCTCAACAAGAGTACGTTGAGCAGCACCTCAGAAGCACGATACTACTACGTATGCCCACATTCCTGTCTGAATAGGCTTTTCTATTTTGAACTCCATATAATAAAGTATGTTTCATTTTTGCTGTCTAATTTCTTTGTGTATATCTGTATTCAGATGTTTATAGAAGTACGCTTCACTCTATTTTTATTATTGAAATGTATCCCATTGAATGACCATGTGACCAGGTATTGATGTATCAATGATGTGGAGTTGGATGCGTTATTTCCAGTTCTCAATTATTATAAATAATGAGTGATATAATAGATAATTGTGACAGTACCTGCGGCATATGTATGTATTTATTTTGGAGTGTTTAACTTTTGCCTTTCATTTTTACTCTCTTAATGGTGTTTGATATGATAAGCCAAGTTCTTCACTTTAACAAAGGAGTTGTTTATCAGCTTTTATTTTATTTATTTATTTTTGCATAAAGTGCTTCTTTTTTTTAATAATCTATTTTTTTTTATTATATTATGTTAGTCACCATACAGGTACATCCCGGTTTTTTCGATGTAAGGCTTGATGATTCAGTAGTTGTGTATAACACAGTGCACCACTGCATATGTGCCCTCCTTACTACCACATAGCACCATCCTATCCCCCATCCCCACCCTCCCTCTGAAGCCCTCAGTTTGTTTCTCAGAGTCCATAGTCTCTCATGCTTCATTCCCCCCTTCAGATTACCCCCCTTTCTTTATCCCTTTCTTCTCCTACCGATCTTCTAGTTCACTATGTTCCATAGATGAGAGGAAAGCTCATATGATAATTGTTCTTTCTCTGCTTGACTTATTTTCACTTAGCATTATCTGCTCCAGTCGTCCATGTTGCAGCAAATGTTGAGAAATATTTCTTTTTGATAGCTGAGTAATATTCCATTGTATATATGGACCTTACATCTTCTTTTTATTTTTTAATTTTATTTTTTTAATTTTTTATTTTTTTTTATTTATTTATTTGATTTTTATAATGATTTTTTTAAAAGAATTTATTTATTTATTTATTTGACTGAGATAGAGACAGCCAGCAGAGAGGGAACACAAGCAGGGGGGGTGGGAGAGGAAAGAAAGCAGGCTCACAGCAGAAGGAGCCTGATGTGGGGCTCGATCCCGTCATCACGCCAGATCAGCGCCTTTGGCTGAAGGCGCAAAAACCTATCTGCTGTCTGTTCCACCGAACGCCTGATTTTTTTATTATATTATGTTAGTCTCCACAGTTACATTACGGATTTTGGATTGTAAGGCTCGATGATTCATTAATTGGACCACATCTTCTTAATCAGTCATCTGTTAGAGGAGGCATCTCGGTTCTTCCACGTTAGCTATGTGTGGACAATGCTCTATGAACATTAGGTGCATATGGCCCCTATCTCCACTCGTCATGATCTGCTTTGGAGTGTAAAATCACCCAAGTGATTACATGTGGCTGCTTGGATGTGTAGGGTAGCTCAATTTTTAATTTTTTAAGGGACCCACCACACTGTTTTCGAAGCGCTCAGCCTTTGCCAACTTGTTCAATCCCACAAAACAATGTAGGAGGGATCCACTTTCTCCACTCCTCTACCGCAATTGTTGTTTCTTCTGGTCAGATTTTTTGCCATTCTAACTGGCATAAGGTGGTATCTTGTGCGGTTTTGATTTGAATTTCCCTGATGGCTAATGATTTTGAACATTTTTCATGTGTCCTATTGAGCCATTTTGTATAGTCTTCATTGGAAAAGTGTCTGTTCATATCTTCTGCCCATTTTATGATTGTTTATTTGTTTCTCATATTGAGTTTGAAATTTCTTTTGTAATCTTGGATACCAGTCTTTTATCTGGCATCATTTGAAATATATTCTCCCATTCAGTTCAAGGCTGCCTCTTAGTTTTTTGACTGTTTACTTGGCTGTGCAGAAGCTTTATTTTGATGAAGTCCACAAGTTCATTTTATCTTTGTTTCTCTTGCCTTTGTGTAGATGTGTCATGGAAAAGGTTGCTGTGGCCGATGTCGTAGAGGTTGCTGCCTATGTTCTCCATCTAGGACTTTTGGATTCCTGTCTCACATTGAGGTCTTTCATCCATTTAGAGTTTATCTTTGTGTATGGTGTGAGAGAGTGGTCAAGTTTCATTCTTTACTGTAGTTGTCCAATTTTCCCCGACCATTTATTGAAGACTGTCTTTTTCCACTGGATGTTTCCTGCTTTGTCAAAGATTAGTTGCCCAAGACGAGGGGTCCATTTCTGGGCTCTCTATTCTGTTCCACTGGTCTATGTGTCTGTTTTGTGCTAGTACCATGCTGTCTTTGTGATCACAGCTTTGTAGTACAGCTGAAATCTGGCATTGTGATGCCCCAGCTTTGTTTTTCCTTTTCACAGTTCCTTGGCGATTCGGGGCCTTTTCTGGTTCCACACAAATTTAAGGGCTGTTTGTTCCAGTTCTTTGAAAAATGTCATTAGTATTCATTGGGATAGATTGAAAGTGTAGATTGCTCTGGGTAGCATGGACATTTTAGCTATGTTAATTCTTCGATCCATGAGCATGGATATTTTTCCATCTTTTTTGTGTCTTCCTCAATGTCTTTCAAGAGTGATTTGTAGTTTCTAGAATATAGATCCTTTACATTTCTGGTTAAGAGTTAATTCCAAGGTAATGTATGATTTCTGGTGCTATTGTAAATGGGATGGATTCCCTAATTTCTCTTTCTTCAGTCTCATTGTTCGTGTTTAGAAATGTGACTGATTTCTGGCATTGATTTTGTATCCCGCCACATTACTGGTGCTCTATATACTAGTAGTTTGGGAGTGGCTTCTTTTGGGTTTTCCATATAGAGAGTATCATGTCATCTGTGAAGAGGAACAGTTTGATTTCTTTTGCCGATTTGGATACCTTTCATCACTTTTTGTTGTCTGATTGCTTTTCCAAGGACTTCTAGTACTATGTTGAATAATAATGGCGGAGTGGGCATCCTTGTTGTGTTCGATCTTAAGGGAAAGAGCTTCCAGCTTTCCTTATTGAGAATGATATTTGCTAGGCTTTTCATAGATGATTGTATGAGATTGAGGAATGTACCATCTATCCCTACACTCTGGGTTTTAATCAGGGAAAGGATTGTATTTTGTCAAATGCTTTTTCTGCATCTATTGAAAGGATCATATGATTTTTGGCTTTTTCTTGTTGATATAATCTATCCACATGATAGATTTGCGAATGTTGAACCACGCTTGCATCCCAGGGATGAATTCCACTTGGTCATGATGGATAATCATTTTAATGTACCGTTGGATTCTATTCGCAAGGATTTTGTTGAAATTTGGCATCCATATCTAGGAAATCGTTCTGTAATTCTCCTTTTTGATGGGGTCTTTGCCTGGTTTGGGGATCAAGGTAATATTGGCCTCATAGAATGAGTTTGGTAGCTTTCCTTCTGTTTCTATTTTTTGAAATAGCTTTAGGAGAATAGGTATTATTTCTTCTTTGAATGTTTGGTAGAATTCCCTGGGAAATCCATCAAGCCCTGGAGTTTTGTTTTTTGGAAGGTTGTTTATCACTGACTCAATCTCTTCATAACTAATTGGCCTGTTTAAAAAATCAATTTCTTCCTGTTTCAGTCTTGGTAGTTTATAGGTTTCCAGGAAGGCCTCCATCTCTTCCAGATTGCTCAATTTATTGGCATAAAGCTGTTGATAAAAGTTTCTAATAATCCTTCCTATTTCATTGGTGTTGGTTGTGACCTCTCCTTTTTCATTCATAATTTTATTAATTTGGGTCCTTTCTCTATTCTTTTGGGTAAGTCTTGCCAATGGTTTGTCAATTTTATTTATTCTTTCAAAGAACCAGCTTCTAGTTCTGTTGATCTGTTCTACTGTGCTCCTGGTTTCTAATTCATTGATTTCTGCTCTAATCTTGGTCAACTGCTTTCTTGTGCGTGGATTAGGCCTGTCCCTCTGTTGCTGTTCCAGCTTCTTGAGGTGAGAATATAAAAACTGCATTTTAGATTTTTCTATTCTTTTGAGTGAGGCTTGGATGGCTATGTATTTTCCCCTTAGGAATGCCTTTGCAGTGTCCCATAGGTTTCGGACCATTGTGTTTTCATTCTAGTTGGTCTCCATAAATTGTTTAAACTGATTTTGATTTCCTGTTCAAATCATTCCTAGCAGGATGGTTCTTAGTCTCCAAGTGTTTGAGTTTCTTCCAAATTTTTTCTTGTGGTTGAGTTCCAATTTTAAAGCATTGTGGTCTGAGAATATGCAGGGAATAATTTCAGTCTTTTGGTATCAGTTGAGACCTGTTTTGTGACCCAGAACATGGTCTATTCTTGAGAATATTCCATGAGGCATTAGAAGTGAGTATTCTTTGGTTCTGGGGTGTAGTATTCTATATATATATCTATGAGGTCCAACTCATCTAGTATTGCATTCAAAGCTCTTGTTTCTTTGTTTATTTTCTGCTTAGGTGATCTGTCTATTGCTGATAGTGGCGTTTTGAGGTCCCCTACTATTAATGTATTTTTATCTATATGTCTCTTTATTCTGGTTAAGAGTTGGCTTGTGTATCTTGCTGCTCCCCTGTTGGGGTCATATATATTTTTATTGTCATATCCACTTGTTGGATATATCCTTTAGAAATAATATAGTGCCCTTCTGTATCTCTAACTATAGTCTTTAGTTTGAAATCCAATCTGTCTGATATGAGAATTGCTATCCCAGCTTTCTTTTGAGGTCCATTGGTGTGAAAGATGGTATTCCATCCCTTTACTTTCAGTCTAGATGTATCTTTAGGTTCAAAATGAGTTTCTTGTGAGCAGCAAATGGATGGGTCATTTTTTATCCAATCTGCAACCCTGTGTCATTTATGAGAGCATTTAGGCCATTTACATTGAGAGTGATTATTGAGAGATATGACTTTAATGATGCCATGTTGCCAGTACAGTCTTTGTTTCTATCGATTGTGACTTTCTGTTCTGTATCACTCTTTGGGGCCTTTTACTTTTATAGAACCCCTTAATATCTCCTGTGGGCTGGTTTTGTGGTTATGAAATTGGTCAATGACTGGTGATTCTGGAAGGTTTTTATTTCTCCATCAATTCACAGACAAGCCTTGCTGGATAAAGGATCCTTGGCTGCCTGTTTTTCTCTGAAGAGCTTAAAAATGCCCCCAACCCTTTCTCTCATTCCAGGTCTGTGTAGACTGGTCTGACAACAATTCTGATACCTTGCCTTGAGTACGATTGAAATTTCTTTGCCCTGGCCACTTTCAATACTGTATCCTTGGATCTAATATTTGCAAATTGCACCATGATGTGACGTGGCATAGGTTTGTCATGGTTGAGCTTGGGAGGGGTCCTCTCTGCCTTTTGGACACAAATGTTTATTTCCTTTGCTAGATTAGGGACGTTTTCAGCTACAATTTGCTCAAATATCTCTTCTAGACCTCTGTTTTTATCCACCCCCTTGGGGATGCCGATGATTCTGACATTGGAACATTTGAGTCAGTAATCTCCCATAACCTACATTCTTGAGATTGGACTGTTTTGAGCCAAGTTTCTATTTTAGCTTTCTCTTCTACTAACCCATCCTCCAATTTGCCAATATGTTCTTCTGCCTCCTTCACCCTGGCCGTCAGAGCCTCTAGTTTTGACTGCATTTGGCTCATAGAATTTTTAATTTCTGCCAGATTCGCTCTCATTTCTGCCCTTAGAGATTCTATATTCTCATTAACATTTCCGTTAATACTTTATTCAAGTCTACACATCATCCTGACCATTGTTACTCTGAACTCCATTTCTGATAATTTGGTTATATCCATATCCATTAGTTCTGTGGCAGAGACCACAGACTCATTGTCTTTTCTTTGCTGGGGGGGATATCTCCTTCTCGTCAGTCTGATGAGGAGAGGCTGCGGGGTTGGACTTGTACACAGGCAGTGTGCACTTGTTTTTAAGGGACCTTAGGGATGTGGGCTTCTTGATTTTTCAGCCTGCCTCCTTGGGGAGGGGCCTGCCGTGCCGATATTCAGGCAACCCTGTTTGGGTAGAGTCTCCGTGTCCCCTGCGAGGGGGATGGGGGTGGGCAGGCTGTGAGCCGGTATTTCCAGGCTTTTGTTCTCTGGTGGCTTTCCCTGGTGGTTTGCTGTGCCTCTTCTGAGAGTCAGAGCAGCAGTGGCCGATTCTCAATCTCTGTCTCAGAACAGAGTGATCGTGGACCGGTCTCCACTGATGTTCTGGCCGCTTTAGCTCTGTTTCTGTTGGTGCTGCTCAACCCTGCAGCATCCCGGTATGTGCGCCCCATTCCCAGCCTCCCAGCCCTCGCTTCCAGGGCTGGCATGTCTCTGTCCTTTGTGTTTCTAACACCACCAGCCACCAGCCGCCAGCCACCCCTGCGCGCTCGGAGCTCCTGGTCTCAGTCTGGTTCCAGTAAGCGCACCAGAGCTCCGTTTCAGTCTGGTGGTGC